>NC_134353.1:171917169-172243013 GCF_048569485.1 Anomaloglossus baeobatrachus
GCCCCTCGTCAGTGCAAAGTATGGGGGTGTCTGATCTGGCTCATGAGAAAGCTATGTGGGGACCACGGGGGAACACTATTCTCCTTAAGGAGACTTTGCAAGCCAGTCTGGCTGCCAGGTAAGGGGACTTATAGCTGCCACGCCCCTCTAAGAAATATTCAAATTGTCTCTCCAGTAAAGGAGACAAACTCTAGCACAGCGCCACCTATTGTAAGTAGCGATCCTAAAAGTCACAAGTGGATTTTCAACAATCCTTTGCAATATGACTCAGGATATATAAGCCAGATCAGAATCCCAATTTGCAGACACGGTGTTTCGGGGTGCTTGCCCCTCGTCAGTGCAAAGTATGGGGGTGTCTGATCTGGCTCATGATAAAGCTATGTGGGGACCACGGGGGAACACTATTCTCCTTAAGGAGACTTTGCAAGCCAGTCTGGCTGCCAGGTAAGGGGACTTATAGCTGCCACGCCCCTCTAAGAAATATTCAAATTGTCTCTCCAGTAAAGGAGACAAACTCTAGCACAGCGCCACCTATTGGAAGTAGCGATCCTAAAAGTCACAAGTGGATTTTCAACAATCCTTTGCAATATGACTCAGGATATATAAGCCAGATCAGAATCCCAATTTGCAGACACGGTGTTTCGTGGTGCTTGCCCCTCGTC
This sequence comes from Anomaloglossus baeobatrachus, assembly GCF_048569485.1. NCBI lineage: Eukaryota > Metazoa > Chordata > Amphibia > Anura > Aromobatidae > Anomaloglossus > Anomaloglossus baeobatrachus. Next base: position 171,917,832 of record NC_134353.1, read on the forward strand.
AGTGCAAAGTATGGGGGTGTCTGATCTGGCTCATGAGAAAGATATGTGGGGACCACGGGGGAACACTATTCTCCTTAAGGAGACTTTGCAAGCCAGTCTGGCTGCCAGGTAAGGGGACTTATAGCTGCCACACCCCTCTAAGAAATATTCAAATTGTCTCTCCAGTAAAGGAGACAAACTCTAGCACAGCGCCACCTATTGGAAGTAGCGATCCTAAAAGTCACAAGTGGATTTTCAACAATCCTTTGCAATATGACTCAGGATATATAAGCCAGATCAGAATCTCAATTTGCAGACACAGTGTTTCGGGGTGCTTGCCCCTCGTCAGTGCAAAGTATGGGGGTGTCTGATCTGGCTCATGAGAAAGCTATGTGGGGACCACGGGGGAACGCTATTCTCCTTAAGGAGACTTTGCAAGCCAGTCTGGCTGCCAGGTAAGGGGACTTATAGCTGCCACGCCCCTCTAAGAAATATTCAAATTGTCTCTCCTGTAAAGGAGACAAACTCTAGCACAGCGCCACCTATTGGAAGTAGCGATCCTAAAAGTCACAAGTGGATTTTCAACAATCCTTTGCAATATGACTCAGGATATATAAGCCAGATCAGAATCCCAATTTGCAGACACGGTGTTTCGGAGTGCTTGCCCCTCGTCAGTGCAAAGTATGGGGGTGTCTGATCTGGCTCATGAGAAAGCTATGTGGGGACCACGGGGGAACACTATTCTCCTTAAGGAGACTTTGCAAGCCAGTCTGGCTGCCAGGTAAGGGGACTTATAGCTGCCACGCCCCTCTAAGAAATATTCAAATTGTCTTTCCAGTAAAGGAGACAAACTCTAGCACAGCGCCATCTATTGGAAGTAGCGATCTTAAAAGTCACAAGTGGATTTTCAACAATCCTTTGCAATATGACTCAGGATATATAAGCCAGATCAGAATCCCAATTTGCAGACACGGTGTTTAGGGGTGCTTGCCCCTCGTCAGTGCAAAGTATGGGGGGTGTCTGATCTGGCTCATGAGAAAGCTATGTGGGGACCATGGGGGAACACTATTCTCCTTAAGGAGACTTTGCAAGCCAGTCTGGCTGCCAGGTAAGGGGACTTATAGGTGCCACGCCCCTCTAAGAAATATTCAAATTGTCTCTCCAGTAAAGGAGACAAACTCTAGCACAGCGCCACCTATTGGAAGTAGCGATCCTAAAAGTCACAAGTGGATTTTCAACAATCCTTTGCAATATGACTCAGGATATATAAGGCAGATCAGAATCCCAATTTGCAGACACGGTGTTTCGGGGTGCTTGCCCCTCGTCAGTGCAAAGTATGGGGGTGTGTGATCTGGCTCATGAGAAAGCTATGTGGGGACCACGGGGGAACACTATTCTCCTTAAGGAGACTTTGCAAGCCAGTCTGGCTGCCAGGTAAGGGGACTTATAGCTGCCACGCCCCTCTAAGAAATATTTAAATTGTCTCTCCAGTAAAGGAGAAAAACTCTAGCACAGCGCCACCTATTGGAAGTAGCGATCCTAAAAGTCACAAGTGGATTTTCAACAATCCTTTGCAATATGACTCAGGATATATAAGCCAGATCAGACTCCCAATTTGCAGACACGGTGTTTCGGGGTGCTTGCCCCTCATCAGTGCAAAGTATGGGGGTGTCTGATCTGGCTCATGAGAAAGCTATGTGGGGACCACGGGGGAACACTATTCTCCTTAAGGAGACTTTGCAAGCCAGTCTGGCTGCCAGGTAAGGGAACTTATAGCTGCCACGCCCCTCTAAGAAATATTCAAATTGTCTCTCCAGTAAAGGAGACAAACTCTAGCACAGCGCCACCTATTGGAAGTAGCGATCCTAAAAGTCACAAGTGGATTTTCAACAATCCTTTGCAATATGACTCAGGATATATAAGCCAGATCAGAATCCCAATTTGCAGACACTGTGTTTCGGGGTGCTTGCCCCTCGTCAGTGCAAAGTATGGGGGTGTCTGATCTGGCTCATGAGAAAGCTATGTGGGGACCACGGGGGAACACTATTCTCCTTAAGGAGACTTTGCAAGCCAGTCTGGCTGCCAGGTAAGGGGACTTATAGCTGCCACACCCCTCTAAGAAATATTCAAATTGTCTCTCCAGTAAAGGAGACAAACTCTAGCACAGCGCCACCTATTGGAAGTAGCGATCCTAAAAGTCACAAGTAGATTTTCAACAATCCTTTGCAATATGACTCAGGATATATAAGCCAGATCAGAATCCCAATTTGCAGACACGGTGTTTCGGGGTGCTTGCCCCTCGTCAGTGCAAAGTATGGGGGTGGCTGATCTGGCTCATGAGAAAGCAATGTGGGGACCACGGGAGAACACTATTCTCCTTAAGGAGACTTTGCAAGCCAGTCTGGCTTCCAGGTAAGGGGACTTATAGCTGCCACGCCCCTCTAAGAAATATTCAAATTGTCTCTCCAGTAAAGGAGATAAACTTTAGCACAGCGCCACCTATTGGAAGTAGCGATCCTAAAAGTCACAAGTGGATTTTCAACAATCCTTTGCAATATGACTCAGGATATATAAGCCAGATCAGAATCCCAATTTGCAGACACGGTGTTTTGGGGTGCTTGCCCCTCGTCAGTGCAAAGTATGGGGGTGTCTGATCTGGCTCATGAGAAAGCTATGTGGGGACCACGGGGGAACACTATTCTCCTTAAGGAGACTTTGCAAGCCAGTCTGGCTGCCAGGTAAGGGGACTTATAGCTGCCACACCCCTCTAAGAAATATTCAAATTGTCTCTCCAGTAAAGGAGACAAACTCTAGCACAGCGCCACCTATTGGAAGTAGCGATCCTAAAAGTGACAAGTGGATTTTCAACAATCCTTTGCAATATGACTCAGGATATATAAGCCAGATCAGAATCCCAATTTGCAGACACGGTGTTTCAGGGTGCTTGCCCCTCGTCAGTGCAAAGTATGGGGGTGTTTAATCTGGCTCATGAGAAAGCTATGTGGGGACCACGGGGGAACACTATTCTCCTTAAGGAGACTTTGCAAGCCAGTCTGGCTGCCAGGTAAGGGGACTTATAGCTGCCACGCCCCTCTAAGAAATATTCAAATTGTCTCTCCAGTAAAGGAGACAAACTCTAGCACAGCGCCACCTATTATTTAAACTTTTTTTTTACTATTTCACTACGTCCCATTATGGGACATCACCCCTGTGCTCTGATCGTAGCTGCAATGTTCGGCAATGCTCAATCACTGCAGAACATCGCAGCTGTCAGTGATGCAGTGAGAGAGAGTGTGATCACACAGCAGGAATGATCACACATTCTCTCAGAGGAGTCAGGAACCTGGAACCTCAGCAACGATCCAATCCAGATTAGTGGGGACAGGTAACGCAATCCCTCTCTAAATCCCCTAAGTGTCGTGATCAGTATTGATCACCTTAATTAGGGGGTTAACAAGCAGAGACTCTTCTGTCAGGAAAGCCGAGTGCCCGGTCGCTATCGCGGGTTCACAGCCCCCTGTAACCGCACAATTTTTGGGATGTACTGGTAAATCCCTTGTTATTAACTCACGTAAAAATAGGACATACACGTATGGCCCATTGTCATGAAGGGGTTAATTAGCAGTAGATTATCATTAGAGGATTACTTGGCATGCTGCCAGATAGTCCACCATATTCATCAGCTCATTATAACTGCTACATCTGCAGCAGAGAAAACATTGATTTTATCAAAATGGCAGCACACAGCTCTGTAAGTGACACATTGCTGGAATCAGGGTCTCTGTCTCTACTCAACTTTAATATTCTTTATAAATATTGATCTTTCACTGGTGATTTAAGGTTGGCATAATGTTGTGTGTTCTGGTGGATTGATTGTCTGCTGACAACATTTATGTCTTTGATAATTACTGATTATTGCCCAGTGGTTTATTGATTTGGTTCATTGGGGAATATCTACACCTAAGCTTTGATGATCAATTGGTGTCCTTTGGGACTTATATTTTGAACCTTTAGTCACTTTTTGCACTTTATTAAATATTTGATTTGTTTATTTTAGAATTACTATTAAAATACATGTATTAAATGAACCATCTATAGCTGCTGTTATAATGTCAAATTGTCTCTCCAGGACTGGAGACAAACTCTAGCGCAGCGCCACCTATTGGAAGTAGCGATCCTAAAAGTTAAATGTGGATTTTTCACAATCCTTTACATATAACTTAGGATATATATGCCAGATCAGAATCCCAATTTGCAGACACGGTGCTTCGGGGTCCTTGCCCCTCATCAGTGTAAAGTATGGGGTGTCTGATCTGGCTCATGAGAAAGCTATGTGGGGAACACGGGGGAACACTATTCTCCTTATGGAGACTTTGCAAGCCAGTCTGGCTGCTTTCCAGCACCCCGAAACACCGTGTCTGCAAATTGGGATTCTGATCTGGCATATATATCCTAAGTTATATGTAAAGGATTGTTAAAAATCTACATTTAACTTTTAGGATCGCTACTTCCAATAGGTGGCTCTGCGCTAGAGTTTGTCTCCAGTCCTGGAGAAACAATTTGAATATTTTGCAGAGGGGCGTGGCAGCTATAAGTCCCCTTACTTGAAAGCAGCCAGACTTGCTTGCAAAGTCTCCATAAGGAGAATAGTGTTCCCCCGTGTTCCCCACATAGCTTTCTCATGAGCCAGATCAGACACCCCATACTTTGCACTGACGAGGGGCAAGCACCCCGAAACACCGTGTCTGAAAATTGGGATTCTGATCTGGCTTATATATCCTAAGTTATATGTAAAGGATTGTTAAAAATCCACATTTAACTTTTAGGATCGCTACTTCCAATAGGTGGCGCTGCGCTAGAGTTTGTTTCCAGTCCTGGAGAGACAATTTGGTTATAATGTCATGAATTTTGAGGAAGGAGTGCAGCACAATTTCATCCATGTAGCTGTCTCATTTGCTGGTATTATATCACATGTCTACTGTACGTAAGCAGAATATTTTAAACAAAATTTTTATCAGCAATTTCTAATTTTTCCAGCAAAATTCACAAAAACAGTTTTTTTAGGGACAAACCCCCAAAATACCCCAAAGTGACACCATTATAAAACTGCATTCCTAAAAACCACATACAGCAAAATTTTTAACCCTTCAGGTGCTTCACAGGAACTAAAGCAATGTGGAAGGAAAAAATGAAAATTTTAGTTTTTCCAACAGAAATGTTGCTTTAGCCTCAAATATTGCATTTTCACACGGTTAAATGAAGAAATTGTACCATGCAATTTGTTGTGCAATTTCTTCTGAGTACGCTGATACCCTATATCTGCTGGAAAAGCACTATTTGGGTGTATGGCAAGGAAGAAGCATCATTTGACTTTTTGAACTGAAAATTGTCTGGCATTGTTATCTTGCACCATGTAGCTTTTGGAGAGCCCTAGATGTGCCTAAACAGTGGAAACCCCTCACAAATTACCGCATTTTGGAAACTGGAACTCTCAAGGAATTTATCTAGATGTGTGATGAGCACTTTGAAGGGATGGAAGCATCATTTCACTTTTTGTATGAAAAATTGTCTGGAATCCGTAGGTGACACATGTCTTGTTTGGAGACCCTCTGATGTGCCTAAACAGTAGAAACAAGTGACCACATTTTAAATACAAGATATCCCATTGAATTATCTAGATGTGGGGTTAGCACTTTGAACCCCAGGTGCTTCATAGAATTTTATAACATTGAGCTGTGAAAATGAAAAAAATACATTTTTTTCCCCAAAAATTTTTTTCAGCCTCAATTTTTGAATTTTCATAAAGACAAAAGGATAAAATAGACCCACAATTTGTTGTGCAATTTTTCCTGAGTATTCTGATAACCCATATGTGGTAGGAAACTACTGTTTTGGTGCATAGCAGGATTCGGAAATCAAAGAGTTATGTTTTGGAGTAGAGACCTGGTATGTGAATTTTATAATATGGTGGCTTCTGTGATTTGTGTAGAATATGTCAGGTGGGCTTGTGTGAGTGTGTAGAGTACATCAGCCTGGCATGTGTGAGATATGTAGGGTACGTCACGTTGGCATGTGTGAGTTGTGTAGAGAACATCAGGTTGGCATGTGTGAGTTGTGTAGGGTACATCACGTTGGCTTGTGTGAGTCATGTAGAGTACATCAGGTTGGCATGTGTGAGTTGTGTAGGATACGTCACATTGGCATGTGTGAGTTGTGTAGTGTATGTCAGGTTAGCATTTGTGAGTTGTGTAGAGTATGTCAAGTTGGCATGTGTGAGTCGTGTAGGGAATGTCAGGTTAGCATATGTGAATTTAGTAGTCCATGGATGTGTGGTCGACTTTGAAATATTTTTTTCTACACAGTCCAGGTTTACTGGGGCAGGAGTTGCATTGTCAAATGGTGTCCTTCCTTATCCATCTCCTGTAACACTCTCTGCACTTTCTTTGTGACTTTTCTTTTCCAGCTGTTTGAGGGACCTCACCTGGGAAATGTTGCCCTGGTACAACACAAGCACCTTCAGTTCTTGAGGTATTGGGGCCCACTCCTTTCTGATTTCCAATCATCAGAGCCTTGATCACTACCTCCTTGACCTGAAGTACAGCACTCTTCTGGCCTGCTCATCGTGATAGCATGAAAGCATTATATAGTGCTTATGGTGCACGATCAGCTTCTTCCATACCTTAACTTTACGCATGGCACTGTAAGGCTGGAGGACTTGATCAGAGAAATAAACTCCCACCATGTTTTTGTTGTATCCCAGGGCAAAGTCTAGTTTGCAGATCTGTGCAGAGGTACCTGGCAGTGGTGCCAGGACCATGTATTGTGGTCAAGAAAAGGATGACCCTTTTGTGCATCTACTTGACCACAAGCATGTTGTTGCTACATTGGGTGTACCGCCCCACGCTCGGCTGCAGCCGAGCCGCTTGGATCCGGGCTCGTTGGTGGGTGGCTCGAGCGCCTCCGGACCGGGGTTCACTTTGCTCTGAAAGGGGGCTGGCGCTACTTAGGGGGTAGGTAGGTGTACGGCCGGAGCCGTGTTTGAGTTCGTGACGCCACCCACGGGACGTGGTGAAGGTGCTGACACCACCGCTGCAGTTATGGGGCACCCGGGGAAGATGGTGATGCAGCAAGATGTTAACCCCTCCGTGGGCAGGGATGATGGCCCCGGGGCCCGCTGGGGAGGGTAGCCGGGCGGTGCAGGGCGGCGCGCTGCCGGATGGCACTGTTGTACTCACAGTTACTGACACACACACACATGTCTATGGTAAACAAAGTTGATGGTGGTCGGTGCCTGCAGCCGGCTGCGTCTGGTCCCCCACCCGGTTTGGTGGTCTTTGCCTTTCTCCTGCACCGTGTTGTAAATATATTGACTGCCTATGCTTCAGCAATGGGAGTCCGCTCCCCGGCTTTGTGTATGTCGGAGGAGTCCGTTTGCCTGCAGACACTGGCCCATGGGATCTCTCTGCCTTTGCGGGGGCTTTCTATCCTCCTTGGTGGGCTGTTGTCTTCAGTCAGGACTTGTGTGGGAAAGGACCTATAGTCCAGACCGCAATCAGTAGATTTGACTCGGCCCAGTGGCTTCTGGACCTCGTTCAGGGTCTGAGTACCGGCCTTGTGCTCCGGTTTCCGAGTCGGTTCCCCGGGTCGGTACCGGCGGGCCACTACCCTGTCCCAGTCCACCACGGTTCCACCGAGCCGTCTTCCCAGCTCCTGCAGGCTAGGCCACCGTCTGCCTCCTAGCCAGGGTGTGCGGGCTATGACCCTCACACCTGTCAGTCTCCGCTTCAGACCTGTCACCACAGGCCTGCTGCACTTGAACTACACTCACTGACTGACTACTGTCAACTCCAAACCAAAAACTCTGCTCTTTTCCTGCCTCAGGTCCTCTGAACTCCTCGGTGGGCGTGGCCAACTGCCTGGCTCTGCCCCCTGGTGTGTCCATTAAGCTCTGCGGGAGGTGACTAGGTTTTTAATGTCATATTCGAAAAGGAAAAGAATCCAGCGCGATCCTTGGGGTATATTAAAATCCAATTACTATTTTTTTTAATATACCCCAAGGATCGCGCTGGATTCTTTTCCTTCTCAAATATGACTTCAGGACACTCAGCAGCAGAGCTTTCCGTGCGCTGGATCTGAATGGCGAGCGGTGTCTGGCTTGTAACTGTGAGTTGAAAGCATACACTTTTCTTGCACATAGGTTTTTAATGTGGTTGGCTGCTGTTACCTTATTGGGGGAAGGTGTTGTGCGGGGCACTATCTGTGACTACCTGGCTCGTCCAGGGTGTCACACTCCCCCTTGGTTAACCACAGACCATCCGCGGGCTGTCCGACCACCATCGTGGTGTAACAGTATACAATATATATATATATAACAGGTATACAAGTATACTAACGTATGTACAATTATGGTTACTTTGTTTCTTCCCTTACGGGAGGCATGTTACTTTAAACGTTGCAAACATAAAAACATTTTTATTAAACTGGGAACGGGACGGGACCGGGTCCTTTCAGTTGCCCACCCAAACAAACCTGAACCTTGATGCTGCCTCTAAAAACAGGTCAGCACCCATTTTCCCCAGTCCAGAAAACAGGAACAGGTCCGGTTGTTGCCCAAACGGACCGGGTACAAATTTCCATACCCGGCAGTCTCTCAGAGGCCCCACATCCAGGGGACCCCTGACCCGGAGGGTTGTCACCGGTTCAAATGGTGATGGGGCCTCGGCCTACAACATGCCACAGGCCCTTCCTCCAACCAGCCTCCTTGGGGACTGTAGGACCTGAAAGGGTGGTCCGGGATTATTTACAAGCCCAAAAGTTATTGGGTGGCCTGCAAGTTCTCGGCTTTGTTCATGGTAAAACGGGGTGTTTAACGGGGATCAAAACAAAGTCCCAACGGGGACGGGCAATATGGTAGCCAGGAACCGCTACCTTCTTTAACACTTTTTGCCGTCTTCATGGGCAGAGGATGGCGAAGAGTGGCGGACGTGCAACTGTGCACCCATGTACGCCCACCTTACACCCAAGGCTGGCACGGAGATTTGGGACATCTGGGGTTCGCCGGTTTCTCCGTGAGCGGGCCCTGTCTCCCAGCGGGTGCCTTCCATGAGGTGGGCCTCTCATTCGCCCGCACCACAGTCACCATCTTTTTGCATCTCCTGCTTCCAACCTAGAGCTTGCTGCATTGACTCGACCCGTACCTGGATACAGAACTGCGCCAGCTTCCTCTGCAACCATGTCGCAGTCCCCGGCAGCAACCGATCACATGCCGTCTCAGCTCCGGCATCCAGGGCGGGGGCCGCGGTCTTCCCGTCGGTCGCCCCCTCTGGTTCCGAGCTGGCTATCGGTGTAGAGGATGAACGGGAGGCCGTAATCAGGATAAGCCAAAATCTCTTCCCCTGTCAGGGCCGACTTCAGCTGTTGGGAGGACTCCTCGTGCTTCTCATCACATACAAACGGGGGCCCAGGAGATCTACCGTTTTTGGTCTGCCCCACGAGGAGGTCTTGCATAGGTGTGGCTTTCTTCATGTACCCTTTGATTAAACGGCGGTAGTAGCCCACCAGGCCCAGGAACTACCTCCCCTCCTTCACCGTGGTTGGTTGTGGCCAGCTCTTGATAGCGGTAATCTTCTCAGGATCTGGGGCTACGCCCTCTGTGCTCACCACATACCCGAGGTACTGCACTTTAGGTTTCAACAGATGGCACTTAGAGGGTTTTAACTTCATTCCATATTTGGCGAGGGCCGCAAACACCTCTGCCAGGTGCTCAAGGTAGGCTTCGTACATTTTGGAGTACACAATCACGTCGTCCAAGTACAGCAGAACAGTCTCGAAGTTGAGATGCCCCAAACAGCACTCCATGAGCCTCTGGAAGGTTCCCGGGGCATTGCACAGCCCGAACGGCATACTGTTGAACTCACAGAGTCCCATGGGGGTAGCAAACGCAGTCTTATCGCGGTCTTCTTTTGCAACCGCCACCTGCCAATAGCCGCTAGTAAGGTCAAGGGTAGAGAAATAGTTAGCAGTCTTCAGCGCAGCTAGTGACTCTTCAATACGGGGGAGAGGGTAGGCATCCTTATGCATTATCTGATTGATCTTCCGGTAATCCACACATATCTTTATGGTACCATCTTTCTTCCTCACCAGCACCAATTGAGCTGCCCAGGGACTACAACTATCCCGGATGACCCCTGCCTCCTTCATGTTCCTCAACATGTCCTTGGCGCACTGGTAGTGTGCAGGTGGAATTGGCCTGTACCTTTCCTTAATAGGTGGATGCGTACCGGTGGGGATATGGTGTTGAACCCCTTTAACTCTCCCAAAATCTAGCGGCTGTTTGCTGAAAACCTGCCCGTACTCCTGTACTACCCTGTATACCCCTTCCTTGTGGTGCATGGGTGTAGCATCGGTACCGACATGTAACTCCCAACACCATTCCTCTAATTATCCGGGTGGAAGGTTACTGCCCGAGCGTGGGGTAGGGGTTGTGAGGGTTGTGTCGTGAATAGCATATGCATCTACTGTGAACAACTTGGCTATGGTGGCATAGCGGGGGAGCCTGACCTCTTCTCCACAATTCAGCACTCTCGTGGGCACTCTCCCCTTTTTGACATCAATCACCCCCCTGGCTGCCATTACCGTGGGCCAGTGCTCTGAAGGCAAGGGTTCTACCATTGCCGGGTAATCCCATCCTTGGGGTCCTACTGCTGCCCTGCACCAAATCATCATCTCACTCCGCGGTAGCACCACCAGAGGCGCAGCATCCCTCACCCACACACCACCAATCTCTCCACCTGTCATGTTCACCTGCTGTCGCTGCAGGAGGGCCCGGATCTCACGCTGCAGTGCCCTCTGCCGACCCCCTCCCGCAGTGGCAGACAATTGTAGCAATAGACTCAACACCTCCACCATGCAATGCTCAATCACATTGGTCCCTAGGACCACTTTTGGGTTACGATCACTGGAATCATTCAGCACCACAATCATCCCTTGACGTCTCAGCTCGGTTCGTCCCACAGTCAGAGTCACCTTTTTGAACCCCACCTGGATCATAGGAAGCCCATTGGCCGCAATGATTGTTAGGCCATCGTCTGGGGGGGCAAGTTCACTATCAGCCCAATATCGCTGGTAGAACGAGTAAGGCATGGTTGTTACCTGTGATCCAGTGTCAAGCAGGGCCATGATCGGGACACCATCCACCGCCAGGGAGATGATGGGGCGGCCTCCAACGTACCGATCCCGCCAATCAGCTGGGCCTTGAGGATCTACTCCTGAGGATTGGCCCTTGGCCTCAGGGGTTGCTCGTTTAACGGACGTCTGGAGTAGTGGCCGGTCTTGTTGCACTTGTAGCAGACAGCCGGTCCATACCGTGGGTCATTATTCCTCCTCCGCTGCATCCAAGGGACATCCTCTGGGCTGTCGGTGAGCTGGATTTTCTCCGCAGGCTTGACTCTCGTCGGTAGCTGGAGAGCGGCGAGGATTCGGGTGACGTCCTCATTCAGGCGCCGGACTTGCAATGTCGGATCTTCCAGAGCTCCGGTGACTGCAGCAGGGGCTGGCAGGGCCAACAAGGGGGGTGCTAACAAAACAGGGGCGGTAGCCACCGGCCAAGATGGCAGGTCGGGGGTGCCGGCTTCTGATGTTTGCAGGGCCTTGATGGCCCGTTCCTTTAGCACTGCAAAGTCCAAGTCGGCGTGCTCCAAAGACCACAGCCGCAGTTGTTTGTGATCTTCGGCGGACCCCAGCCCCTGCAGGAACTGCTCCACTGGCATCTTATTGCCATCAGCCTCGTTGATGGGGTCCACCCACTTTAGCGTGCGTAAGGCTGTTTGCAGCCGTAAGGCATAGTCACTTATACTGTCCTTTGGTCGCTGCCGGCAATGGTAAAACTGCATCCGTAACTCTGCTTCCGTGCGGGTTTCAAAGGCATGGAATTTATCAAATATGTTGGTTACCGAGGCCCGGTCCGCGTCTGCCCAAGTCTCCACCTCCTGCTCGGCCGCGCCAGTCAGCTGCCCCAGGACTACCGCTGCACGCTGTTTGCCAGTCATGGCATACAAATCGAGGATCGTGCATATTTTCTTCCGGAACACCTGCAAAGCATCAGGCTTCCCATCGTACTGGGGTAACCAGACAGCACCGGGCACGTAGAGCAAGGAGATTGGCATTACCTGGGCGACCGTCGGAGCCACGGCCTCCCCCGCTCCTGCGACCGTAGCAAGCACCGCCGCATTCCCAACACCGGGCGCATCTACGGGCGCCGCCACTCCGCCATCGAGGTTGGGCGCGGACATCTTCCCACTTCTCCCCCTTGGTCTTTTCGCGGCACTCCCTTTTTCTGCTGGGCAGTTTCGCTTTTCGACCGCGCGCTTTGCTGCACGGCCGTGTTCCCCGGGGCCGGAGATTTGGCTTTTTGCGCCCTTTCTGCGGGGAAGAAGACTCTGGCGGGAATCTTCACGCTACAATATGGCGGACTCTGAAAATTTTGCAACGGATCACCGGTGACTTCAACTTCAAGGCGCACTTCACCAGTTAAGTGAATGGGCTCAATCCTGTTCGTGATGCCAGAAAAGTCGATGTTTACCTCCCCGCGCTTGCTGCAGCCAAGCCACTCGGATCCGGGCTCGTTGATGGGTGGCTCGAGCACCTCCTGACCGGGGGTCACTTCGCTCTGAAAGGGGGCTGGCACTACTTAGGGGGTAGGTAGGTAGGTGTACGGCCGGAGCCGTGTTTGAATTCGTGATGCTACCCACGGGACGTGGTGAAGGTGTAGACACCACCGCTGCACTTATGGGGTCACCTGGGGGAGATGGTGATGCAGCAAGATGTTAACCCCTCCGTGGGCAGGGATGATGGCCCCGGGGTCCGTTGGGGAGAGTAGCCGGGCGGTGCAGGGCGGCGCGCTGCCGGATGGCACTGTTGTACTCACAGTTACTGACACACACGTCTATGGTAAACAAAGTTGATGGTGGTCGGTGCCGCAGCCGGCTGCGTCTGGTCCCCCACCCGGTTTGGTGGTCTTTGCCTTTCTCCTGTACCGTGTTGTAAATGTATTGACTGCCTATGCTTCAGCAAGAGATTTGATGTTTTCTTGCCAGTCTGTCCTGAAGAAGGAAGCTGTGTCTTCCGAAACGCGTTGACCTGTGTATGGAATAAAAGCAACATTAATCTACTATCTTCATGATCGGCTAGTCATTGGCGCGGCTTGGAAACCCTTATTCTTCTACTCTCTGTGATATGCTTCAGCAACGGGAGTGCACTCCTCAGCTTGTGTATATCGCAGGAGTCCGTTTGCCCGCAGACGCTGGCCCGTGGGATCTCTCTGCCTTTGCGGTGGCTTTCTATCCCCCTCGGTGGGCTGTTGTCTTCAATCAAGACTTGTCTGGGAAAGGACCTATAGTCCAGACCGCAATCAGTAGATTTGACTCAGCCCAGTAGCTTCTGGACCTCGTTCAGGGTCTGAGTACCCCCCTTGTGCTCCGGTTTCTGAGTCGGTTCCCCGGGTCGGTACCGGCGGGCCACTACCCTGTCCCGGTCCACCACGGTTCCACCAAGCCATCTTCCCGGCTCCTGCAGGCTAGGCCACCGTCTGCCTCCTAGCCAGGCGTGGCCAACCGCCTGGCTCCACCACCCTGGTGTGTCCATTAAGCTCTGCGGGAGGTGACTAGGTTTTTAATGTGGTTGGCTGCTGTTACCTTATTGGGGGAAGGTGTTGTGCGGGGCACTATCTGTGACTACCTGGCTAGCCTTTTCTGAGCAGCTGTCCAATTAGCAACCTAGGGAGGCCCCTCTGATTTTTGCACACAGTACCACAAGCTGTGTTAGCTCTGGGATTTGAACAGTGGGATGCTGGTATAAACATACAGGTGACAACCTTTATCCAGCAGTGGGTGTACTAAGTTTCACCCAATTTGCCCACTTATTCCCAGGACAGAAGGGCATCCCGGTGGTTGGATCCAGGTGTCCTTCCCTTCCTAAATTTTAATCCTGTGGGTGCACTCTGAGGTACTCGTGCACAGTTTGTAGAGTTAATCCCACACCTGGCCCTCTTACTGGGCAGATAATACCAGAATTTCAGCCTCCCCTTAAAGGGGATAAATGATTCATCCATGTAGATTTCCCTTTGGGTAATCTACACTTCAGCAAACTTGTTGCTGAAATGATTGATGAGCAGCCAAATTTCGAAAAAGTGTCAAAATTGGGATAATCTCAGGGAGGACATTGTGAATTGTCATTCAAGTGCAAAAATGTGTGGATGGTTTCAAAAGGTTAAAAGGGTCATAGCCTTGCGGCATATTGGAGTGATATCTAAAATATCAACACTCCAATATTGCCACAGTTCTGGCTTCTTCACTAATCCCATGTGAAGAACCAGACCCCAATACTTCATAATTTCTACTATGTCTACAGGAGTCCAGTTAGAAAATGATGAAGCAGGGTTTTGGGCCAAAAATTGTTGCACATACTAATTTCTTTGTATCACCATCAGACTTACAAACTGCTTATAGAAAAATACTTTGAAAAAGTCTAGTTTATGAGGTTGGCAGTGTCAAAGTCGATTCCTGATTGGGGAATAAAATCAGGAATCCGTGGTGCAAAATGTTTGGGGGCTGAAGTGCATAAAGGGTCACTAGTGCTGGGTTGGGGGTTACTTACACTGCTCTTACTCATTTTGTGTCCAGCGGTGTCTCAGTGGAGGAGGAAGAGGAATAAGGGAAGGTGGGATCCTCCTCTCACTATCAGTGTTGGTGGCAATGGTGACAGATGTCTCCTTGACTGAATACAGTCTTTGGGACTAAGATGAGTGGGACATAACCAAACTTTATTGAGGTGTGTGTGGGTGCGTTTGTCTGCCCATGTGTGTGAATTTTTGCTGTAAACTTTTTTACTTTTTTACATCACCTATTATCCAGAATCCAGAACAGCCTTTGAAGGCAGCAACGCAAGAACTAGTAAGTAACTCCAGTGATGTCCCCTGGTTATGTCCTGTTTGAGGATAAGAGATAGATGCAGCCCCAGCCTCTTGTGATTTCAGAATTGAGACTTCTCTGAAACGAAATGTCACAGGAAAGGTAGTAAAAAAACCCACCTTTAGGAATTACTGTAGATACATAGGGAGAACTGTGGAAAATTGTATAATAAGATAATTACAGAGGGGGTGAGAAAATAAATTTTAGGTGCCGTACCACCCCTTTAACCCTAAAATGCGCAACCATAGAAATCTACCATGGAAAACAAGTAACTTAGCAGGCCTGCGAGGCCCCAGGTATGCATTCTAGGGTTAAGAGAAGTAGGATATTAAGCGTCATTCAAATTACAGATATGATACAAATATATATTGTGGTTCCATAGTTTTGGCTATGTCTTTTGAACAATCATAAAAGCAACAGCATATAAATATAGATTGTAGACTATTTTTATATTTATGCAGACTATTTAAAAGAATTTTTAATAAATCAATGTAGCTCCATAATCATTTAAGCTCAGCATAAATTATAACAGTCAGCAAATAGAAAAACAATGGCACATACCAACGAAGATCCAGATATTAACGTTCTTTATTTCATCCAACGCTGCAGGTAAAAAAATGGAGGAGAGGTGGGTGTGGGTCCCCTCAGGACGACGGCCGTTTCGTGCCCAAAAGCACTTTGGGTATATCATGGTTGGTATGTGCCGTTGTTTTTCTATCTATTTGCTGGCTTTATGAGAAAACTTCTCTGTTCAACGAGCACCCACGGCCAGTTTACCTCCTGGAACGACTTAAACTAACCCACTCCTTGCTGACACCGGTGCGAGACACAGCGCGGTGGTGCAGGACCACTTCTTTCTATTGTTTGTGATAAATTATAATAGTGCCCATTAGGCTTGCATGGCAGGGTAGGGTGTACTAGGGGGTCACCCCAAGCCCAGCTGGCAGTAGGGTGCTATTAGGTCTCTTGATGCGGTTGTCCGAGGTGTTGCTCAAGGAACTGTATTTTGCTTCCACCACTGAAATAGCTTTGTCTGTTTCCTCAGGTCGGCTGTCAAGCTCACAGCCAGCTTAGAGGAAGTGTAACATGTCAGCTCCCAGCAATCAGTTGTTCTCGCATATTTCAAGTGCAAAAAAGTGAAGCCCTGAGCTTTGGAACCTCTGGGTGAAGGCGATGCCATCACAGAAAAAAGGTCAAATTATGTGAGGAAACAGTGTTGGGAGCAGAGGAAGGGGAAATGTGTCAAGAGACAGTATAGGGAGCCAGGGTAGGAAGTTGAAATGGGTGAAGATATAGCGTTGGCCCGGGGGCCCTCCACTCTGCAGAGCAAGTAACGGGATCAGACAGATTTAACGGGTAAACCAAGAAGAAAGTTTATTTATCTGGGCAACAAACGGAAGCTGCAGAGCAGCGACGAGATAGGGGCAAAAAGGAACAAATGGTAAAAGAGACAACTCCAGATACAATCATGGATAATTTAGTTGAGGCGGACAGGCCTGGTCGCCACAACTAGTAAAGACAGCAATACAAGTTCAAAAAGCAATACAACGATGTGCACACATATGTAGCGCCCCTGACTATATCAGGGTGCTATAGGGAACTGCATCCTTTCCCTAGGGTGCAGGACCTACCCCCCACGGTTCCAGGTTCCCAACAACTGGTGTCACTACCTTCAGCACCATAAATCCCAACCACACTTCACATCATGACCTGGCATCAGCACAACGCGGAGAATAGGGTTTTCCAGATAAAACAACTAGAGATGTGCGCGGTTCATAGTTCCCCAGTTCGCTGTTCGAGTGATTTTGGGGGGTATTCTAGATAGAACTAGAACTCGAGCTTTTTGCTAAAAGTTCGGCAGCTCGAGTTACGTTCGAGAACAGTTCTATCAGCAAAAAGCCTAGCTAATTACTAGCTGGCTTTTCACTGTAATAGTGTGAGTCACTCTGTGATTCACACTATTATCAAATTTCAGCGTATAGTGTGGGGGGGGACGGGTTTTAGATCTGTGGTGCTGAGAAAATGCCGATCACCATTTTTTTTTTTTCTAAGCGCGCGTGTAGTGGGGCGGGCCACAATGTCAGCCAATCCCAGACACACACACGGCTAAGTGGACTTTTTGCCAGAGAAGCAAGGGCATGTGTCATAGGCTGTCCATGTCACATGTCCTTGCATTATAAATACGAACATTTTCCCTCAGGACTGCCTTCTGCGTCTGGGTGACAGTCACCGCTCACGCAGCTCTTGTTGCCAGTCCTGCTGTGTACGCTATACACACAGCGCTCTACAGATTAGGGACAGAAGTTTATTTCAGCCCTTTTCGGGGCTAATTTCATCAGGCTCAGAGCCATAGGTGACAGTCAGGTCTGTGGAAACGCTGTATACATCTTCAGATAACAGCGTCTGTGTACCTAACTCAGGGAATTCCTAGCTGCATTTCACCATTAGGAGGGATAGAAAGTGAGGCTTCCTTTCCTCAACACTGACCCACAACCCAGCCACTGTACCCTCCTGCATATTTTTGCAAAGCCATTTTAATTGAAAGAGTGCTCCCAGTTAGTGCCATCCAAAGAGTGGCTGCTGTACTTCATTATTGTGCCACTGGTGCCAAGCAAGTCCCACCACCTCTGTATTCTCCCCTCCTGCACATTTCTGCAAAGCCATTTTAATTGAAAAGAGTGCTGCCAGTTAGTGCCATCCAAACAGTGGCTGCTGTACTCCATTATTGTGCCACTTGTGCCAAGCAAGTCCCACCACCTCTGCATTCTCCCCTCCTGCATATTTTTGCAAAGCCATTTTAATTGAAAAGAGTGCTGCCAGTTAGTGCCATCCAAAGAGTGGCTGCTGTACTCCATTAGTGTCCCACTGGTGCCAACCAATTTCCAGCACCTCTGCATTCCACCCTCCTGCTCATTTTTACTAAGCTATTATAATAGCAAACGCTGCTGAAACTTAGTGGCATCCAAAAAGTGGCTGTTGTACTTCATTAGTGTCCCACTGGTGTCAAGCAATTTCCAGCACCTCTGCATTCCACCCTCCTGCTCATTTTTACTAAGCTATTATAATAGCAAACACTGCTGAAACTTATTGGCATCCAAAAAGTGGCAGTTGTACTCCATTAGTGTCCCACTGGTGCCAGCAATTTCCAGCACCTCTGCATTCCATCCTCCTGCTCATTTGTACTAAGCTATTATAATAGTAAACACTGCTGAAACTTAGTGGCATCCAAAAAGTGGCTGTTGTACTCCGTTAGTGTCCCACTGGTGCCAAGCAAGTCCCACCACCTCTACATTCTCCCCTCCTGCACATTTTTGCAAAGCCATTTTAATTGAAAAGAGTGCTGCCAGTTAGTGCCATCCAAAGAGTGGTTGCTGTACTTCATTAGTGTCCCACTGGTGCCAAGAAATTTCCAGCACCTCTGCATTCCACCCTCCTGCTCATTTTTACTAAGCTATTATAATAGCAAACACTGCTGAAACTTAGTGGCATCCAAAAAGTGGCTGTTGTACTCCATTAGTGTCCCACTGGTGCCAAGAAATTTCCAGCACCTCTGCATTCCACCCTCCTGCTCATTTTTACTAAGCTATTATAATAGCAAACACTGCTGAAACTTAGTGGCATCCAAAACGTGGCTGTTGTACTCCATTAGTGTCCCATTGGTGCTAAGCAATTTACAGCACCTCTGCATTCCACCCTCCTGCTCATTTTTACTAAGCTATTATAATAGCAAACACTGCGGAAACTTAGTGGCACCCAAAAAGTGGCTGTTGTACTCCATTAGTGTCCCACTGGTGCCAACCAATTTCCAGGCGGGCTTTGCACGTTGCGACATCGCAAGCCGATACTGCGATGTTGCATGCGATAGTCCCCGCCCCCGTCGCAGGTACATTATATTGTGATAGCTGGCGTAGCGAAAATTCACATGCACTCACCTGCCCTGCGACCGTCGCTCTGGCCGGCGACCTGCCTCCTTGTTAAGGGGGCGGGTCGTGCGGCGTCACACGGCAGGCGGCAAATCGGAGCGAAGGGGCGGAGATATGTGGGATGTAAAAATCCCGCCCACCTCCTTCCTTCCGTATATTCTACGGAAGCCGCGGTGACACCGGTAGGAGATGTTCCTCGCTCCTGCGACTTCACACACAGCGATGTGTGCTGCCGCAGGAGCGAGGAACAACATCGGACCATTGCGTCAGCGTCATTATGGATTACACCGACGCTGCACCGATGATACGATTACGACGCTTTTGCGCTCGTTAATCGTATCATCTAGGCTTTACACACTACGATATCGTCTGCGATGCCGGATGTGCGTCACTTTCAATTTTACCCCACTGACATCGCAGCTGCGATGTCGTAGTGTGCAAAGTACCCTTTAGTGTTCCTTTGCTGCCAAGCAAGGTACAACACCTGTGCATTCTACACTCCTTTCCATTTCTGGAACGCAGTTATTAACTGCAGATAGTCCAGCCAATCTGTGACGAAGGTGCAGGTGTGGATATAATGTTGCCTTCATCCAATGGTGGTTCTCTCAATGTCTGGCAGCTCAACAATACCATCTGTTTCCACTTCCAAAACAAGTGACAACCTGCCAATCACACTCCCGCTTACGGGTAAAGGGGTGGAAGTTCAGTGTGAAAAAGCATGTGTGACTGCTGTCCCCATAGTCACAGAGGATGAAAAGCATGCAGATGCACTTGATGGGGCAGACAGTGGTTGCACAGGCACGCTAGGCCGCATTGTAGCACAGTGAAATTCCCATTGCGACTTATGCTTCATTTTAAGTCTTGTACTTG
This sequence comes from Anomaloglossus baeobatrachus, assembly GCF_048569485.1. Lineage (NCBI taxonomy): Eukaryota > Metazoa > Chordata > Amphibia > Anura > Aromobatidae > Anomaloglossus > Anomaloglossus baeobatrachus. The sequence continues at coordinate 171,937,570 of NC_134353.1, forward strand.
GTGGGCTCCCCAGTATGCAGCAAAACCATGCAACAGGAAAAGGACTCTAGGCAGTTGGGTTGATAAATGAATTGTTTAACTTTCCCAAAACAAACAATAAGTACTATGCATAAAATTGAAATAATAGAACAATCTATTCTGTTGCCTACTACCTGCTAATCCCTCTGCGTAGCAGCAGTAATTGTGTGTTTGCGTGTGTGTGTGTGTGTGTGTGTGTGTGTGAACATGTGGCGCATCACAATAGCTTCCAAGTTATCTACCTAAACATAGACAAAACACATTACCCCCCTGAATACCCTTGTTAGCTGAAGCCTCACAGATAAGGCAGATGATAACAGTGTGAATGCAAACCACACAGCTCTGAAACACAGTCATGGAAATCTTGAAAAGCAACAGTCAATGCAAACATGTGTCGCTGTCCCTCTATGATTTAAACTGTATGTGACAATTTTACAGTGCAGAGGCAGCAAGTCTTATTGTCTATATAGTCGGCCTACCCAAAACAGATATGTGTTTTGCTAATAAAACAAAGTGTTGCATGCACGCATTACTGTCTGGGCACAGCCTACCGTACCCTGGTACTGTGATGTCCAGTTGCCAGAAATACAGACTTTACGCTCCTCTCACGGTAAACAGTATAGACAGCACTGGAAGAATGTTGGTCTGTGGCACAGGATGCTGCTCACTGGCGTTACGGTGCTCCTCATCAAAGTACAACACAACTCCCCTCACAATTGAACAAAGTGTTTCCGCGGTGGCTCCTTGCTGTAACACACACCTTTAGCTTTTCCTTCTGTTCATAGACAGCATCTCCAAGTCCACACCCGAAGACCAATTTGCTTTTGCTATAGTGACCAAACAAACAAAGGCAGATCCAAAAAAACAGCAGCCCCTTCTGTGTAGTCTGCAACAATGCATGCAATGAATGGTAAATAAGCATGTTGCATTGACAGTGGCTAAAGCTGAGCAATACACCTTCACGCTATCAATTCATATCCATGTGACACTTCATGGAGGAAGTAGTCAAAGGTGTGAGTTTTTGCCTTCTACTTAGAGATTGTTGACAAATCTTACAGATTCCATGACTTGAGTGATCCTTTGCGATGTCCAAAATGTCCCAGGCTAGGCAACGCTTACAGCCCATGCGACCTGCATAGCCAACATGACTACTGCTCAGAGGCAAAGTTGTGGCACAGGATTCAGTTGTTGACGTGCTTCCAGTACTTTGTCTCTGGCCAGGAAGACGCAACGTAACCTCATCATCAGTAGCATCCTCCTCCACCTCCTCTGCTGACCTCATCAACTGGCTGACTTTGGTTTGACAGTAAGTGTGGTCTCCAACCTCATCAATCACCCTGTGTGTTTTCATTCCCCTCGTCCTGAGTCCTCCGAGACAACCTCTTCCTGCCCTGACCGAATAGTAAAGTTCTCGTTCCAATCAGGTATCTGTGTCTCCTCATCATGTTCCCCATTGTCTCCACCAGGAGGATTTACTGTTTGGAAATGAGGGTGTAGATTAGGCTCAGCACCGTCTTCATCGGGGCCTGGATCCGACTCACAAAGCTTCTGGCCATCTGTGCAGATCATTTCCCTTGTCTCCTGGAACTCGCTACCGCAACACGTCAGATTATCTACTACACCCGTAAGCTTCAAACGGAATCTGAAAACTCATCTGTTCAGAAATTACTATAACCTTCAATGACACCACCACCGTGCGTACCTGACGCCCAACCTACACCACACCTACTGTCTCCTCCCAAAAATCCTTTAGAATGTAATCCCACAAGGGCAGGGCCCTCTTCCCTCTGTACCAGTCTGTCTATTTTTACTTGTATATGTATTCTGTATGTAACCCCCTTATCATGTGACGGGGGGTTACTCGATTGTTTGACACGTTCCACAAATTGAACGTGCCGCACATACGATGGGGGCGGTTACGATCGCATACGATATCGTATGCTTAATCATAACGTGTAAAGCAGGCTTTAGTCTTCATTTTGGGCTACAGCGCATGCTCCCACACTTAGTGCGAAAAGCCACTTTGCACAGGTACTTGCACTCCGTGTCGGTTCTAAGTCCTGTGTTGTGCCTAGACAGCATGCTGAAGCTGATAGTCTTTTTTCGGAGACTGTATTTCATGCTATTGAGCATGCTCAGGCAGTTACTTCATCAGTGGCTAGGTCCGGTAATGAAGTCTTTGGCCCTGCCCCTGATGTGGGGGGCCCATATAGACCACAGGCCATCAGGTGACCTGACGATGTGGCCAGGCCACTCCCAACTGGCTTGCAGAGGCCAGCCCCTATGACTTGTCACCTCATTATTCTTGATCAGACGATGACTGGTGAGGTGTTTGGGTCGTGGCTGCAATGAGGTCATCATTGAAGTGGCGGTTCCGAAAAGGATGCTAGTTATGCCACTCATGACGTGTCACTCTGCTTTTGTCTCCAGGAGGTGCATTGTGGTCCACCCTGATTTGGGGCGGACTCAGGTTATAAAAGGGGCTGGAGAGAACAAGGTGGTGCGCAGTCTTCTAATATGCTCCGAAAGAGCACACCTCCATGTGTTGAACCCATTGTGGCTTTAGGCCAGAGGTTGTCAGGGATAGGGCGTCGATGCAGGCTGTCACCACAGTTGGTAACGCAGAACGGTTAAGACAAGCTCCTGTCCTATCAGTCCTGCTTGTGCAGCCCAGTGGCATTAACAGGCCTGCTGCTGCTGATGCGCCTGCTGTCCACAGGTGTGGTGCCTACGCACACAGACAGCGTAGCCAATGGCCCCTGTGTTGTTAACAGGGAGTTCCTGGGCTGGGTGGGCTTGTGGACCCTGTGATGCTAACAGGGCTCCCAGTCTCCAGATCCGAGTGTCATCTAACTCGGTTCAGGCTACTTTTAGTTTCAGAGTCACCCAGCTCTGTATCCTCCACCTAACCTTCCAGTGTCAAACCTCTCCTTTTCCATTTGGGAGCACGGTGGACACCTACTGGCGATGGGGATATATACCTTTCTCTTTCTTTTCTTCTTAATTTTTTTATATAGCGGTAACATAGTATACCACCTTATCCAAATCTGCCATTCCCACCATAACAGATGTTGTTTCTTCAGCAAATGTTACTGTTGCTTAACCACCAAACCCACGGACACAAACTTTTTTCCCCTTTCCAACACACCTCTTCCCCTTTCCACCAGCATCTGTCCTTTTTCAACTCATTTTGTATATGACCAAAAGTGCAACTCTGCAGGGACACCGTACTCAACGCCGTCTCAGCACAGCAGCCAGCCCTCGGTCCATCAGATGTGGACAAGTAAAAGACCATTTCCTCCTATCCATGACAAAGCGTTGAGATTCACTCTGTGCAGCACAGGTGTTTAGTGGAAAAGTAAAACTAAGATTGCGTACCACCTTCTGCTGATACTCCTGCATACGTGTGTCCCTTTCTATGGCCGGAATTATTTCGCAAAATTTTGTGTTGTACCGGGGATCTAACAGTGTGGCAACCCAGTAGTCAGCATTACTTTGAATTCGTATAATCCGAGGGTCATGTTGTAGGTAGTCCAGCAAGAAGGCGCTCATGTGTCTTGTGCATCCAGGATGACCAAGTCCTTGCTGTGTTGGTGGCGGAGCGTTGAAAATCGTGCCTCCTTCCTCTGCCCTCTCCCCCCAATCTCGCACAACCGAAATGTGAGCAAGCTCTCACTCATCTGCTTAGTCTTCCATGCCCATCGCTAGTTCGTCCTCCATTTCTTCATGGGCTCCTGCACCTTCCTCAACAATTTTGCTGATTCTATGCGCCCTTGTTAATCCCTCTCCCCCACTGCCGCCTAGGTGCCGCTGACCATCTTTACCTTGTAGATCTTGTAATCCCTTCCGCATATGACTCCTCCTGTACTTCCTCCCCTTCCTCTTGTCCCAACACCTGACTCCGAATAATGCTTACAGTGTGCTCCATCATGTAGGTGACCAGAAATGTCACGCTGAGAATAGCATTGCCAGTGCTAAACATCTTTGTCGACATTTGTAAACTGTGTAGAAGATTGCATAGGTCCTTGATCTGACACCACTCCAGCAGCGTGATCTGCACCACCTCTGGATCCAGTTAGCCAGGCTATACGTCATAATGTATTTCAGCAGGGCTCGGTGGTGCTGCCACAGACGCTGCAACATGTGCAGATTCAAATTCCTGAGTGTCGGCACATCGCATTTCAGGCGTTGAACCGCCAGACCAAAAGACTTCTGGAGTGATGAAAGTTGTTGAGCTGCTGGGTGCGAACGATGGAAGTGAGCACATAACAAGCATGCCCGCTGCACAAGGCCATGTAGGCCGGGATGGTGGTTTAAAAAATGCTAGAGAAATAGATTCAACATGTGAGCCATACAAGGCACTTGTGTCACATTGCCCTGATGAAGGCCCGCAGCCAGGTTTGCATCATTGCCGCACACAGCTGTTAAGTCACCACCGGAGTCCGGTCCATCAATTTGTACTCCAGTCGCCAGGTGACAACGTGTTCCTTTCGTGCATAGTGCTGATGATGGGAGAGGAGTCGATGCCAGCGGTGCAGGTGGACGCAGGTTATGCTCACCCACTGGGCTGCGTTACCTTGACAGATGCAGAACCACAGGCTGAATGTAGATGGTGGGTATCTCACAGATGAAGTACCATCATTCAGCTACAACCAATGGGAATACACCACACCCTTTTTTAGGCCCATCCTGTTTGCACACCACTGCCAGACATAGCTATGAACCTCTGGTTACTGTTACCACCAGTTCAGTTTTATGATTTTGTGTGCTTGTTACCTGACTACTTTTCCTGCTTGCTGTTTATGTACCTCGTTGGCCGATCCGCATTTTACCTCTGCTTGTTTTCTGATTAAGTCCTGGCCATCCCTTTCTGTTCCTCTTCCTCAATTAATGTTTTTGACCCTGCATGACTACTATTCTCTGGAACTGCAGCCTTCCACAGGTATTGATCAACTTGGGCCCTGTGTAATTCCAAATCCCTGTATAGGGGTTAAAGAGTTTCAGGGTTATGGGGGTCCTGCTTGGTGAGTGGCTTCCCTCTAACCTATCCTTTACAGCCCATCTGAGTGTGTGGATCAAGGAAGGCGTTACACCGTGCTCTCTGCAGAAGGCCATGTAGGCCAGGATAGTGCTTTAAAAATTGCTGTACAACCAGGTTCAACACGTGAGCCACACAAGGCACGTATGTCACATTGTCACGGCATAGGGCTGTACCCATGTTTGCATCATTGTCGCACCCGGCCTTCCCTGGTTGCTGGTTGAGTGGAGACAACCATTGATGAAACTCTGTCTCCAGAGATAACCGTCCACAACTACTCAGCAGTGTGACTCACATTTCCCATACATTTCAAAGTAAACATTTGACCGCCTGATGGCATTGAGCTCTGCTGCCAGCATAGTAAGGAGGTGTGTGGGATTCCTTGTGCACAGTTACAAGCAAGGGTGGCCTGACCACACAGGGTTTGGGCCGCCGGAGTCTCTGGTAAACCAAAAAGGATGGTGGTCGGTGCCCGCAGCCGGCTGCCCTTTGCCCCTTACTCGGGTTGGTGGTTTCCGCCTTTCTCCTGCACCTTTGTTTGTAGATCTTGACTGCCTATGCTTCAGCAACGGTACTCCGCTCCCTGGCTTTATGTGTGTCGGGGAACCCATTTGCCTGCAGGCGCTGGCCCGTGCGATCTCCCTGCCTGTGCGGTGGCTTTCTATCCCCCTTGGTGGGCTGTTGCCGTCTTTTGGGTCTCGGGACGGGAAAGGACCTAAGGTCCAGACCTCAATCAGTAAATTCGACGTGGTCCAGTGGCTTCTGGACCTCGTTCTGGGTCTGAGTACCCCTTCTGGTGCTCTGCTTTCCAGTTGGCTCCCCGGTTCGGTACCGGCAGGCCACTACCCTGTCCCGGTCCATTACGGTTCCACCAGCCGTCTTCCCGGTTCCTGCAGGCGTCCACCACCGTCTGCCTCCTGGTCTCGGGGTGTCCGGGCTCCGACCCAGACCCCTTGCAGACGTTTACTCTTTGCTACTACTCTCCTTCACTCCTGTCACTAATCTCTCCACAACTCATCTGATCTGCTTGTGTTTCCTGCCTCAGTCCCTCTGAACTTCTCGGTGGGCATGGCCAACCGCCTGACTCCGCCCTCTGGTGTGTTCATTAAGCTCTGAGGGAGGTGACTCAGGGTTTGTAGGTTGGCTGCTGACACCTTTTTAGGTGCTGGTGTTTGTGCCGGGGGTCTACCTGTGACTACCTGGCTAGTCCAGGGCGTCACATTCCCCCTTGGTTTAATGTAGACCATCCGCGGGCTGCCCGACCACCTCCGGTTTATTTTGTTTCTGCAAAAAGTTAAAAACGGGTAAACATGTACAAACATAATAAACTTTTTACATTTTAAGCAGGGTTTTGAAATCATCCCTTACGGGAGGCACATCCTTAAACGTTGGACATATAAAACATTTTCATTAACGGGAACGGGACCGGGTCTTTCCAGTTGCCCACCTAAACAAACCTAGCCTTGATGCTGCCTCTAAGAAACAGGCAGCACCCCTTTTCCCCAATCCAGGAGCAGGAACAGGTCCAGGTGTTACTCAAACGGGCCAGGTAAAAAGTTCCTTACCCGGCAGTCTCTGCAGAGGCCCCACGTCCAGGGGACCCCTGACTCGGAGGGTCGTCACCGGTTACAATGGTGACAGGGCCTCAGCCATCACATTCCCGTAGGCCCTTCCTCCAGTCTGCCTCTCCGGAGGCTGTGGGACTGAAAGGGTGGTCCGAGAATTATTTACAACCCCAAACGTTTTTGGGTGGCCTGCAAGTTCTCGGCCTTGTCTATGGGTTTTTGAACGGGGAAGTCAACAAAATCCCAATGGGGACGGACAGTATGGTCCCAACAGGGACTTCAACTATGGCAGCCAGGATCCGCTGCCTTTTTCCTGTTGCTGCTTGCGGTCAGAGGAAGGCAAAGAGGGGCGGATGTACAGATGAGCACCAATTTATGCCCGCCTTACACCAAAGGCTGGCATGGAGATCTGGGACATCTGGGGTTCACGGGTCTCACCGTGAGCGGGCCCTTCCTCCTGACAGGTTGGTGGGTCAGGAAGCGTTTGCATGGCCTCATCCTGCTGAAATGCTTTCCATGAGGCGGGCCTCTCATTTGCCTGCACCACAGCCACCATCTCCTGTATCTCCTGCTTCCAGTCCAGAGCTTGCTGCATCGACTCGACCCATACCTGGATATAGAACTGTGCCAGCTTTCTTTCCAGCCACGTCGCCGCTCCCGGCGGCAACCGACCCCATGCCGCCTCAGCTCCAGCGTCCAGGGCGGGCGCCCCAGTCTCCTTGTCGATTGCCCCCTCTGGATCCAAGCTGACTGTTGGGAGGCTTTCTGAGCCAGGCGCCGCTCCCACGGCCCACGCGGGAACTGTAGCTTCTCCTGCATGCGGGTCTTCGCAGGCCGGTGAGGCGGACCCCGCTGCCGATGCTGGTGGCAGCGGGCTGAGCAGGGTAGCAGCGTCGATCGACATGGACAACGGGGGACGCAGTATAGGGGGTCAGGGCAGACCGGGTCCCTCAGACGCAGCGGTCAGTCCCTCTGGGACACAGGGGCGTGGGTCGCATACCCGTTCCTCTAAGGCTGCCTCCACTTCATACTCCCGCGCGACCGCAGCCAGCTCCTCCACCTCGGCTGCCCATCGCTCCATCAGGAGACGCACCTGGGCTTGGTTGCGGTGACATATTTCCGCTGTTCGGGCTTCCATCCACGCCATATTCTAAGTGCGGGCTCCGGGATCTCAGGCTTGCCAGACGGGGCGGACATTATGCACACTCGGGGTCCAGGAACACAACGGGTAGCAGAGTCCTGGAGTCCCTGCCCTTTATCCACTCGGTCACATGGCACGGGATCTTCACCCGCCCCCTCTTGGTCTTTTCGCGGCACTCACTTGCTTTCAGTTCAGTTTTTCTTTTTAGCCACATACTTTCCGGCACCGCTCTGTTCCCAGGGGGCGGGGCTTCCACTCTCGCGCTCTTTGTTCGCGGGGAAGACGGGTCTGGCGGGAAATTTTGTGTCACAGGATAGTGACAAGATGGTGGACTCTGAAATTTTTCAACGGGTCACCGCTGACTGCTGCTTCAAGGCTCACTTCCACCGGTAAGTGGATGGGTTCAATCCTGTTCGTGACGCCAGAAGAGTCGATGTGTACCGCCCCGTGCTCGGCTGCCTGCCGAGCCACTCAGGTCCGGGCTCATTTCTGGTGGGTGGCTCGAGCGCCTCCGGAACCGGGGGGTCACGTCGCTCTGAAGGGAAGCTGGCGCTATGTGTAGGGATTTCGGTGGGGAGGTTCACGGTCGGGGCCGTGGTGTTTTAGGGATTTAAGTTCGTGACGCCACCCACGGGTTGGGGTCAATGTGGACACCACTGCTGCCATTAACTAGGCTACCGGGTTGGTGTTATGCAGCCTGGTGTTAACCCCTCCGTGGGCAGGGGTGATGATGGTCCCAAGGGCCGGTGGTTGGGATATTTGCAGGCGTGTTGGTGCGGTGCGGTGCGGTGCGCGGCCTGAGGGCACTGTTGTACTCACTATGACAGATACACCGGAGTATCTGGTAAACCAAAAAGGATGGTGGTCGGTGCCCGCAGCCGACTGCGCTTTGCACCTTACTCGGGTTGGTGGTTTCCGCCTTTCTCCTGCACCTTTGTTTGTAGATCTTGACTGCCTATGCTTCAGCAACGGTAGTCCGCTCCCTGGTTTTATGTGTGTCGGGGAACCTGTTTGCCCGCAGGCACTGGCCCGTGGGATCTCCCTGCCTGTGCGGTAGCTTTCTATCCCCCTTGGTGGGCTGTTGCCGTCTTTCGGGTCTTGGGATGGGAAAGGACCTAAGGTCCAGACCTCAATCAGTAAATTTGACGTGGTCCAGTGGCTTCTGGACCGCGTTCAGGGTCTGAGTACCCGTCCTGGTGCTCCGGTTTCCAGTTGGCTCCCCGGTTTGGTACCGGCGGGCGACTACCCTGTCCCGGTCCATTACGGTTCCACCAGCCGTCTTCCCGGCTCCTGCAGGCATCCACCACCATCTGCCTCCTGGTCTCGGGGTGTCCGGGCTCCGACCCAGACCCCTTGCAGATGTTTACTCTTTACTACTACTCTCCTTCACTCCTGTCACTAATCTCTCCACAACTCATCTGATCTGCTTGTGTTTCCTGCCTCAGGCCCTCTGAACTCCTCGGTGGGCATGGCCAACCACCTGGCTTTGCCCCCTGGTGTGTTCATTAAGCTCTGAGGGAGGTGACTCAGGGTTTGTAGGTTGGCTGCTGACACCTTTTTAGGGGCTGGTGTTTGTGCCGGGGGTCTACCTGTGACTACCTGGCTAGTCCAGGGCGTCACAGATTCAGTCTTCTGTGGCAACCTGATTTTCAAGGCGTCACACTCACACTAGGTCCAATAGTGCCAGGGTAAAGGCTGCTTTACATGTTACGATAGATGTCGGAGTCACGTCGTTAGTGACACACATCTGGCCTCATTTGACATATCGTGGCGTGTAACACGAATGAGCGACTGTGAACAAGCAAAAATACTCACCTTATCATTGCTCGTTGACACGTCGCTTATTTTCAAAAAATCTAACGTCCTTCTGTGCTCTGGTTGTTCATCATTCCCGAAGCAGCACACGTCGCTCCGTGTGACACCCCGGGAACAATGTACTGCAGCTTACCTGCGTCCCGCCGGCAATGCAGAAGGAAGGGGGTGGGCGGGATATTTACGTCCCGCTCATCTCCGCCCCTCCGCTTCTTTTGGACGCCTGCCATGTGACGTCGCTTAGAAAGGAGGCAATTCGCCGGGCAGGTAGGTACGTATGACAGGTGTAAGCGAGGTTGTGCATCACGGGCAGCGATTTGCCCGTGTCGCACAACCGACGGGGGCAGGTATGATCGCTTGCGATCTCGCTAGCGAGATCGCAGGGTGTAAAGCCCGCTTAACACTATCAAAGGTCTGGAGCAGTTTCATTAGACCCTCCCAACACACTGGCCCTGATGCATAGGGTAGTCTGATAAGAATGGAAAAGTTTTTTAAGATGGTGATGGAGTACCTAGCTGACTGTACCTGCATCTGCCGTGATTCCTCTGTGCTGTACAATTATTAGGTATCTAAGCTGGACACATGGCATGAGCTGTCACTTTATGCCTTGGAAGTGCTGGCATGTTTTGTGAGAGCAGGCATTTAGTGCCACCAGGAGCATAATAACTGGTAGTTACTCCTACCTGTCAACTGAAAATAATCACAGGTTAACTCTTTCCAAGATGAACATGACGTCAATTGGCCTAGACTTCTCAACCCCATCGGAAGACAGCAGCAGAATCTAAAAACAATTCAAATGTTCAGTTTTTTTTATGCATCCCATTGCATCCTTTCTCACCCAAATACATACAGTTCATGATTTCTTCTTTTTCTCTTCCTGCTCCTCCTTTTGCTCAACAGGGTCATTATGTGGTTTTCAGTTAAAATTTTTAGAGATTAATCAGGCGGCCCTCACTCCGTATCTGAGTGGAGCCTTGAGTCAGAGATTCTAATGAGCATTGTAGTCATTAACCGGTGCCTGTAAAAATCTGCACTTAACTGCTATTCACAGTCATCGGTGCTGCATACATGCATCGTGCACTATTATGGAGCTTTGTGGGGACATTTTTGATAATAAATAGGTGAATACGGGAAAGTGTGGAGGAGTCTTTTTTCAAATAAATTATTTTTTCCTGTGTCTGTGCTTTGTGTTTTTTTTGTTTTTTTTCTGAGTTAGTAGTGGAGGTATCTGATAGACACCTCTCCATTAGAAACCCTGGGCTTAATGACAGCTGAAATTACACAGGTAACATCAACTCCCAAACATATTACCCCAATTGCCAATGCACCAGGGCAATTGTGAACAGGCAAGCAAAACGCGGAATTGGCGCAGCTAATGGTTGCGCATATTCTGGGGTGTATGTAGGCTGGGATTTTTAAGTTGGAAAGGGGCCAATATCCATGGACCTTTCCATCCTGATAATATCAGACCTCAGACTGTCTACTTTACTCTGGCTAGTTCTCCAAAATGGGGGCACCCTACATCACTTTTTAAAAATATTTACTTATTTAGATCCCAGCAGTGACCTGGAAGTCAGAAATTTTCCAGACATCTTCCCCACACTGTTTTTATTCTGTTTAAGTACTATTTCCATCCATTTCAGTGTTTTTTCAGGACCCTACCAGTCCTCTTAAGGGAATCTTGTGAAAAAATGAGTTTGAGTTTCCCATTGAGGTACATTATACTCATTATTCGAATACAGCATACATTGTAAGAAAGACATGAAAGGTGCACTTATAGAGGAGTATATATAAATTTTTATTTGAATCACAAAAATACAGATAGGGGCACTGTCATAGGAAGTGAGTTGATAAAACATAACAGTGGCTTGGAAATACAGAAGAGTCAGAGGTATCCCATACTAGGACCTCAACAGCATATAGTCAATATAGGGCAGTCCCAAGGTTACATAAGTAATAGATCACACAGGGAATTAATTGTAAAAGAAGCCCTAAAAAGCATGTATTACAAAAAGATTACAAGCCCTGTAATATAAGGTGGGACAAGCGCTTACCCATAATAAAGTGCCAGTGCAAATGATATGTGTGCTGTTATAATTAATAACCTTCTAAGTGAAAATGGTGTCCATATTGAAGTATTTGTGTATATCATGTTATGATGGATATCTGGATATCTTATCTATTTTGTGAACATGCGGTCCTATCTCTTTATGGGTATAGATCTACCCCTTTAGGTCTCGTTTTTCAACTAGCCAGACGATTCCCCACACAATTTTTCCCTCCCCCTTCCCCCCCTTTTTTTTTTCTCTCCCCCACCCCCTTTTTCCTCCCCCCCTCCCCCTTTCCTTTCTCCTCCTTTCCTTCCCTTTCTTCCGGGGTTATACATGTGGGGATTTTTGTGCCCTTCTATTGTCTGCCCTCGCTTTAATCTGATACAGGATTGATATGTGCTTGCCTTAGAGTTATGGGTGCAATTATTATATATATATTTGGGTTGTTCTGAGTATTTGCCCTTTTGGGTGCCAGAACCCAAAATGGCTGCACACTCTTCAAAACCTGTGGTTGGATTTCTGCGGATGTATACTGCTATAACGGCATATTTCCTAAATTTCCACATTGTTTAAATTATATATTGAATGCACTTTTTATATATGTGGGGATTTCTGTGCCCTCCTATTGTCTGCCCTCGCCTTAATCCTATACAGGATTGATATGTGCGTGCAATTATTATATTATATATATTAGGGTTGTTCTGGGTATTTGCCTGTCTGGGTGCCAGAACCCAAAATGGCTGCACGCTACTCAAAACCTGTGATCGGATTACTGCGGGTCTTGTCTGTTATAACGGCAATTTTCCTAAATTCTTATATCGTTTAATTTACATACTTTATGCATCTTCTATATGCTAGTGATATAATGCAGAAACTTTCTGCCTTTGTATCCAGGATCAGATGTTATGGACGCTATTTTTACTTACCTGTGGGTTTGCCAACACCCAAGATGACCGCGCGTGTTTCGCATGCCCTGTGCTGCTTGTGATCTCGCGCGTACTGAGGAGCTCCGTTCGATGTGAGGTGAAGTCCCCCTTGTGAATGACACTTCCGCTGGGAGACCCGGAAGTGACGCGCGGGACGCAGGCATTGTCACAGCGCATGCGGCGCTAAAAACGGCGGCAATTATGGAACAACCTCCAGACACTATATATAACAGGGATCACTATGCAGGGTCACACTGCCCCCCGAGGAAGCACTCTTGCGAAACGCATCAGGGCTTCCCCCTTTCTACAGGACCCTTGATACAGCATGTGCACTGGCACTTTATTATGGGTAAGCGCTTGTCCCACCTTAGGCTAGGTTCGCACACTGCGTCTTTTTGACGCTGCGTTTTTGTGCGTTTTTGGCCGCTAAAAACGCACAAAAACGCACCTGCGGCGAAAAAATGCATCAAACAACGTGCGTTTTTGCAACGATTTGGTGCGTTTTTGGCTGCGTTTTGCTGCGTTTTTGATCTCTGCGTTTTGCTGCGTTTTTCCAATGCATTGAATGGGGGGAAAACGCAGAAAAACGCAGGAAAGAACTGACAGGTCCATTTTTTTTTTTAACTCAAAAACGCAGGTAAAAAAACCAGATGTGTGCGGACAGCAAAAATGAAAACTCATAGACTTTGCTGGGGAAGCAAAGTCCTGCAGTTTTGAGGCCAAAAACGCCGCGAAAAACGCACTGTGCGCACATAGCCTTAGGGTAAGTTCACACAGTGCGTTTTTCGCGGTGTTTTTGCGCAGTTTTCGGGTGCGTTTTTGCTCAGAAAACTTCATGACTTTGCTTCCCCAGCAAAGTCTATGAGTTTTCATTTTTGCTGTCTGCACACAGCGTTTTTTTTCAGCTGCGTTTTTGTGGTGCCACAAAAACGCAGCATGTCAATTATTCCCGCGTTTTTCACAGCGCTTTTCATCCATTGAGTGCAATGGGATGTTGAAAGACGCAATGAGAAACGCAAATAGCTGCGTTTTGGTGCGTTTCTAAGTCCAAAAACGCAGCTATAAACGCAGGAGGTGGGTAGTAAAGTGACGTGTACAGGAAGAGGATTCCTTCTGTCAGTAAATACAGAAGCGTGAATCCTCCCGGTACCGTCACGGCCGCTTCCACCTCCCGTCCTGGGCATGTATGCTGCCGTGCGGCGCCATGTCTGGGCGGGAGGTGGAAGCGGCTGCGAAAACAAAAGTGAACAGTAGAAAAAATAAAAAAAGTTATACTCACCTGTCTGCAGCCTCCCGGTGCCATGCCCGCTCCCATCTCCTCCCGGTCCCGCCGCTCTGGCTGTGTGCAGTCTCCCCGGGTATGTAAGGCCACCACTAGCCTTTCACTCGCCCCTGCACTTATGCCCTACTTCCATCTGGGACCATCGGCCGGCATCACTATGTGCCCTGCAAACACGCCCTCATAGGCACAAGAGCGTTCCAACACTCCCACCTTACGCTCCACCCAGTGGCTTGACACCCATTGCCAGGCAACCACCTCCCACAACAACTGGCTCTTGCAATCTCCCCCCCGCGCATGCGCGGTTACACGTTTCCGGCTCCATTGTGGATTGACAGCCCAAAACCGGAAGTGACGTCGCGACACCGTCCTTGTTAAATAGATCATTCACAGACAGGTTTCATTACCTATAGGACGTGCGGTTCACTCCCGACACCACGCAGGCACATGGTAAGTGGCTCATCCTGACGATTGGGACATATTCACTAGACCATAGATACTTACTTAGCGACCCCTCCTCTCTCTTATTCCCATACTATTAGCTACCCGGACTCCTACCACTACTATCCAAGGATCCTTATCCAGACCAAATACCAGTGGAGTCTCAGGTACAGGTCCCTTTTCTACTGTATTCTTCCGTTCTTTATTACTTATATTATCCTTTTCTTTGTCCCTTTTTCTTATACAGTCAGGTAGCTACCCAGACCAGCACCCACCTTCTTCTAAACTGCTGATCATTTGTGATCATCTTGTGGCTTCTTATCCTTGGCTCCTGCATATTACTCCAGGTATACCATTACCATCTTTCTATTTACCCTCTATGTTTATTCACATCTTGTATCCATTCCATCTCACATGTGAACATATCTCTCTCTCTTTCTCTCTTTCCCTCTCTCTCTCTATCTATCTCTCTCCATCTATCTCTCTCTATCTCTCTTTCTCTCTCTCTCTCTCTCTCCCTTTCTATCTATCTATCTCTCCCTCTCTATTTATCTCTCTCTCTCTCTCTCTCTTTCTCCCTCTCTCTCTCTTTCTTTCTCTCTCTCTCTCTCTCTTTGTCTTTCTCCCTCTCTCTTTCTTTCTCTCTCTCTTTTCTCCCTCTCTCTTTCTCTCTCTCTCTTTCTTTCTCTCTCTTTCTTTTTTCTCTCTCTCTTTCTCTCCCTCTTCCTTTTTTCTTTCTCTCTTTCTCTCTCTCTTTCTCTCTTTCTCTTTCTCTCTCTCTTTCTCTCTCTCTTTCTCTCTTTCTCTCTCTTTCTTTCTTTCTCTCTCTCTCTCTCTCTCCCTTCCCTCCTTTTCTCTTCCTCTCTTTCCACTTTATTCTTTCTTTCTTCCCCTTTCTCTCCCTTTTCTCTCTTCCCCCCTTTCTTTCCTCTACCTTCTTTCCCCCCCTCCTTCTTTCTTTTTTTCCTTTTCTTCCTTTTTTTCTTTTTATCTTCTTCTTATCTTTGTACAGGAACCACCGCATTGCACAGGCTATCTTAGGCCTCCTATTACGTCAGAGACCTATCCACATACTATAGATCACTGAGGTAACTTACATATTTTGTCACCCCCTATGACGTTCGTTCCCCTACTGATCACATTTACCAGGATATGTATCATCTACTATAGGTGTTGGCTCCGATGCAATTAGACCCTTGTGCATAACCATGCACCACCATATTACTGATTAAGTACCATACCTGGGATGGATGCGTTCTTTCTTTTCTTAACAGGTAACCATTGCACTTCGATTCACACATAGTCTTGATCTTCTCAGTTCTAAATATCCATTATTTTTTCTTAGTGCCATCCTCTACCTTTTAGTGCATTCCGAGATTGACCAATTTGCATAGTTTGATCCATACAGCACCCCAGCATTGGTACGTTTACATTATAGTCTTTTAAAACATAGCATCATGACGCCATTATTCCATTACATGACCAATTCTATTACACCATAGGTCAAGTAACAGTGTCCTGTATATATTACTCTACTTTGTGTCCCTCCATTCTTAAGGTGAGCCTCTTTACCATATACGCCACATAATGTCCACAATATACATATGCACGTATAGTACTATGGACGCATGGGAACACTCGTCTTGGTTAGTAATAAACCCCAATACGTCTCTTTCCAACTTTACCTTAAACCACTTATGCTGACGCGTTTGTTAACCCATTGTACCCACGATGCTATATCATTGTCCCTCATTTGACTATCTGTTACCCCAATGTTGATTTTTGTCATATCTTGATGTATTTCCATATTCTGTACTGATGGATGTCCTGTATTTTTGTTTTGTTCTTCTGTATATATTATATTCAGCCTGTCCGACCTGAAGAAGGCCATATTGGCCGAAACGTTGTGATTGGCGGACTATTGTACAGCACTTTTTGCACATTTTTCACTAAAAAATAAAAAGAAAAGGATTTTGACATCAACTTCACGTCTTCCTAATTACTGTATGTGTAAGGGTGAGAGTGAGTGTGCCGGAGTTCCCACATTGTTCCCCGGGTATGTATGCCTGCAGGATGCAGGACCTGGCGATGGATCACCTGATGCAGTCACCTGACGCATCAGCTGATCGTAAGTCTCGGGCTGACGCCGGCGCCCGGCCGGTTATCAGCAGATGCGTCAGGAGACTTCATCCCTGATTACCGGCAGCTGCTGCAGCAATCGGACAGGTTCAGACTCCCGCCCCATCGATGCAGGAGCTGCCGGTAATCAGCACATAAGTGAGTATTTTTTTTATTTTTTTTTTTGCACCGATGCATCTGCTGATTGTATAATCGGCTTTTATACAATCAGCTGATGTGTGATGTGCTTCAGCCCCTAGAACCTGACACATCATCTGATCGCTTTGCCTTCCAGCAAACCGATCAGATGATATTGGATCCGGATTGGACGGCGTGGGACCCTTGACCCAGGATTACTGCGGAGGGGGGTTCTTTATTTCAATAAAGATGGAGTCACTAATTGTGTTGTGTTTTATTTCTAATAAAAATATTTTTCTGTGTGTTGTGTTTTTTTTTATATCTTTACTAGAAATTCATGGTGGCCATGTCTAATATTGGCGTGACACCATGAATTTCGGGCTTAGGGCCAGCTATACAGCTAGCCCTAACCCCATTATTACCCAGCGAGCCACCCGACATCAGGGTAGCTGGAAGAGTTGGATACAGCGCCAGAAGATGGCGCTTCTATGAAAGCGCCATTTTCTAGGGTGGCTGCGGGACTGCAATTCACAGCGAGGGTGCCCAGAAAGCATGGGCACCCTGCACTGTGGATTCCAATCCCCAGCTGCCTAGTTGTACCCGGCTGGACTCAAAAACTGGGCGAAGCTCACGTCATTTTTTTTTTAAAATTATTTCATGAAATTCATGAAATAATTAAAAAAAAAAGGGCTTCCCTATATTTTTGGTTCCCAGCCGGGTACAAATAGGCAGCTGGGGGTTGGGGGCAGCCCGTACCTGCCTGCTGTACCCGGCTAGCATACAAAAATATGGCGAAGCCCACGTCATTTTTTTTGTTTGGGGGGGGCAAAGAAATCCTGCATACAGTCCTGGAAGGAGGATGCTGAGCCTTGTAGTTCTGCTCCCCCTGACTCTCCCTCAAGCATACAGTCCTGGATGGAGCATGCTGAGCCTTGTAGTTCTGCAGCTGCTGTCTGCTCTCCTGCAAACAGTATTGGATGGAGTATGCTGAGCCTTGTAGTTCTGCAGCTGTCTGCTCTTCTGCATACACTAGTGGAGAATGAAGAACACATTGAAGAAGGAAATGACATCAGACCTTTTTTTTTTGTTCACTGATAAAAAACGCATAAAGACGCAGTGAGCAAAAACGCAGAAAAACGCAGCAAAAAAAGTGTGCGTTTTTTGCCGCGTTTTTTTGCCGCGGGTGCGTTTTTGTGCGTTTTTTTGCCGCAAAAAACGCACAAAAACGCAGCGTCAAAAAAACGCAGTGTGTGAACCTAGCCTTATGTTACAGGGATTGTAATCTTTTTGTAATACATGATTTTTAGGGCTTCTTTTACAATTAATTCCCTGTGTGATCTATTACTTATGTAACCTTGGGACTGCCCTATATTGACTATATGCTGTTGAGGTCCTAGTATGGGATACCTCTGACTCTTCTGTATTTCCAAGCCACTGTTATGTTTTATCAACTCACTTCCTATGACAGTGCCCCTATCTGTATTTTTGTGATTCAAATAAAAATGTATATATACTCCATAGGTGCACCTTTCATATCTTTCTTACAATGTATGGCCATATTAAACTCAGTTTTTCTCTTCTATGCATTATTATATTGAGTGGCCATTTACATGCTATCAGAACTCTATCTGTTGCTTTTTCTTTTTGTTCATTATTTGAATAGAGCCCATGTGAGCATTTGACCTGCTTGATTTGAGCAATGAACAGTCAAGCATTTTAGTGTTTGCTCATCACTAGTGGTAATGTTACTAGAAATGGTTGAATCCACAGATGTTTGGGTTCAGCGAGTCTGCCCAGATTTAAAAATGAAAGGCTGGTTCTGGACTGCACTTGTCCCAAATTTGACCCTGGACACTGAACCCAATATAAGTGTAAGGGACCCGAACTTAAGTATTATAAAATAGTATTAGTAAGAGCTAAAGAGCAGCAAAGGGAAGCAAAATAGGTATTAAAGCTATTGATGCAGGACAATTATACTTACAGAGTTTCTGTGCGGCTGTCATACTGTTCCCACGTCAACTCATTAATTCTCATGAATATTCACTGCATTCCCTGCCCGCCCTCTGTGACAGCGTCTGTGATTGATTGTAGTCAGACTGCCGGTGTGCTGGCATCTGTGATTGGTTTCCCTCACACTAACTGTCTGTGGAGTGTAAAACTAAATGAATATTTGGAAAAAAGGGGTCTCCCATGTTTTGATACCTAGTGCATATAAAACAGAGAGCTGGGGGCTGAAACCGACAGCTGTGTGCGTTATATTGGCTATGTATCAAAATATGAGGTCACAGTGCGTTGTCACATTAGAAAATGTGATCAATCACTGCGGCATCTGGGACACACTGACAGAGTCACAGCTATGAGAGTAATGACAAAGTGAGTTCATCTGAGGTAACAGCTTACTTTTCCATTGTGCCTCGGCTGTGACCTCATGTGAACTCACCTGAGGTGAACGCATTGAACTCAAATCTGGTAATCCGGGATCCAGTTTAGGTGAGTTCACCTGAGGTCATAACCGTGGTACCATGGAATACCGCGGTTTATAATGTGAGTATGCACTATGACCTCAGGTTTTATCAGAGCTGGGATCATTGTGGGTTGTTATGGTATAGATTACATTGAACCTGCAGGAGTATTTTGTTGGTTAATAAGTTGAAGAAAGACCGTGTTTTTTTGTTTTGTTTTTAAATAAGAGATTTTTCTCAGTGTTTTGTGTTTATTTCTTTTTACTTACTTGATTAGTAATAGGGGTCTCATAGACCCCTCCCTGTTACTAACCTTGGGCTTGATGATAGCTGTGATTTTTTGACAAATCACAGCTGTCATTAATCTCTTAATTGCCACTGAAGTTTTCTACTGTCACTCTCCCCAGGTCCCGTCGCTGCCTGTCACTCACCGCTCTGGTCTCCGGTTCTCCTGCCCGCGGCGGTCGCTCTCACTCCCCCTCCTGTATGTCCTCTGTGTCCTCCGTCAGCCGGTCCCGGTGTTCCCCTGCGACCCCGGACACTCCCTCTGGCTCCCCTGCATCTCCATCACCTTCCCCGCCGCTTCCTGCTCTGGTTTCCGGCACTCGGGCCTCGCGCATGCGCATTAGGGCGCGCGCGCACTCACTCACCTCTTCTTAAAGGGCCAGCGTCCCAAGAACAGGATATGGCTAATTACAGGTACTGGGTGTATAAGACTTCCTTTTCCCTGTGGGTGGTGCCTGTTCAACGTGTTCCCATAGCTAATTGTTCATGACCCACTGTGCCTTGTACCCAGATTAACCCTTTCTCTTCCGCAGAGCTGCCGTCTTGACCTGGTCCCAGAGTGTCAATTACCCAGGAAGTGTCCTGGTGACTGTTTGCTGAGGATCCCGCCATCTCCCGTCAGCCTGAACCCGTCACCTGGACTTCACCTGGAAGCGCCAGACTGCACGTCCCGCTGGATCCGGCTCCCGTCGCCTATGACTACTCGGCATCTGTACCCGGTTCCCGTCATCTGTCCTGCCTCCGGTTCCCGTTGGACTGTTAGTCATCTCCCGTGCCGAGCTCTGAAGGACCCGTACCCCGTACTCCCTGTGTTCCGGCTGCCGTGCATTTAGGCCCTCTGGTGGGGTGACCAGACAGTCCCTGTATAGGGGTTAGCTCTTGGTTGCCTCTCTGGGGGAGTCCAGTGCACGGTCCTGTGAATCCACCTCCAGGACGTTACAGTTTGAACAGGCCATGGATTCCGCCGGAGCACAAGCGTCCTAACTGGCCAGATTACAACAAGAACTGGTACGACAATGCTAGACCCAATCTCGCATGCTGGCCTTTATGTCGTCAGTGGACACCCGCCTGAATAATCTCCAAGCAACAGCCACATCCCTGTCGGATCAGAATACGGCAGCGGCTTCCGTAGTGGCTTCCTCTTCAAACTTGAGACTTCGCCTAGATTCTCCACCCCGGTACGCTGGAGATCCCAAGACTTGTACAGGTTTCCTAAATCAATGCTCACTGCATTTCAATGAAGAAAAAACAAAAAAGCTAGCACTAAATGTGCACTACAGCACTAAAAATTCCAACTGTACTTATTATAAATTTGAGATTTTTGGCAAAAAATTGCAACTTCCTGAGCCACCCCGCCACTCCACGGCAAATCTCATTTGGGGCAGTCCTAACACCAAAATACTTTTATAAAATGTGCCAAACGGCCTCACATATGAAACAGCAGAACTGCTCTTAGCAGCACTCACCTGGTCCATTTCAGTCCCGTACCCATGACCGAGTCATGGCTGTGGGCGGGACAGGTCCAAGCAAATGCTGCATGAAGTAAATAGCCTGTGGACAGGGCCTGATGACTGAATGAGAACAGTCACCAATCGCCAAAATCTAGACAGGTGGAATACATCCCAAATTGGGATGCATAGCAAGGTGGGGGTCAGCTACCGACCAATTCAATGAAGAAAAAACAAAAAAGCTAGCACTAAATGTACACTACAGCACTAAAAATTCCAACTGTACTTATTATAAATTTAAGATTTTTGGCAAAAAATTGCAACTTCCTGAGCCACCCCGCCACTCCACGGCAAATCTCATTTGGGGCAGTCCTAACACCAAAATACTTTTATAAAATGTGCCAAACGGCCTCACATATGAAACAGCAGAACTGCTCTTAGCAGCACTCACCTGGTCCATTTCAGTCCCGTACCCATGACCGAGTCATGGCTGTGGGCGGGACAGGTCCAAGCAAATACTGCATGAAGTAAATAGCCTGTGGACAAGGCCTGATGACTGAATGAGAACAGTCACCAATCGCCAAAATCTAGACAGGTGGAACACATCCCAAATTGGGGTGCATAGCAAGGTGGGGTCAGCCACCGACCAATTCAATGAAGAAAAAACAAAAAGCTAGCACTAAATGTGCACTACAGCACTAAAAATTCCAACTGTACTTATAAATTTGAGATTTTTGGCAAAAAATTGCAACTTCCTGAGCCACCCCGCCACTCCACGGCAAATCTCATTTGGGGCAGTCCTAACACCAAAATACTTTTATAAAATGTGCCAAATGGCCTCACATATGAAACAGCAGAACTGCTCTTAGCAGCACTCACCTGGTCCATTTCAGTCCCGTACCCATGAACGAGTCATGGCTGTGGACGGGACAGGTCCAAGCAAATGCTGCATGAAGTAAATAGCCTGTGGACAGGGCCTGATGACTGAATGAGAACAGTCACCAATCGCCAAAATCTAGACAGGTGGAATACATCCCAAATTGGGGTGCATAGCAAGGTGGGGGTCAGCCACCGACCAATTCAATGAAGAAAAAACAAAAAAGCTAGCACTAAATTTGCACTACAGCACTAAAAATTCCAACTGTACTTATTATAAATTTAAGATTTTTGGCAAAAAATTGCAACTTCCTGAGCCACCCTGCCACTCCACAGCAAATCTCATTTGGGGCAGTCCTAACACCAAAATACTTTTATAAAATGTGCCAAACGGCCTCACATATGAAACAGCAGAACTGCTCTTAGCAGCATTCACCTGGTCCATTTCAGTCCCGTACCCATGACTGAGTCATGGCTGTGGGTGGGACAGGTCCAAGCAAATGCTGCATGAAGTAAATAGCCTGTGGACAGGGCCTGATGACTGAATGAGAACAATCAACAATCGCCAAAATCTAGACAGGTGGAATACATCCCAAATTGGGGTGCATAGCAAGGTGGGGGTCAGCCACCGACCAATTCAATGAAGAAAAAACAAAAAAGCTAGCACTAAATGTGCACTACAGCACTAAAAATTCCAACTGTACTTATTATAAATTTGAGATTTTTGGCAAAAAATTGCAACTTCCTGAGCCACCACGTCTCTCCACAGCAAATCTCATTTGGGGCAGTCCTAACACCAAAATACTTTTTTAAAATGTGCCAAACGGCCTCACATATGAAACAGCAGATCTGCTCTTAGCAGCACTCACCTGGTCCATTTCAGTCCCGTACCCATGACCGAGTCATGGCTGTGGGCGGGACAGGTCCTAGCAAATGCTTCATAAAGTAAATAGCCTGTGGACAGGGCCTGATGACTGAATGAGAACAGTCACCAATCGCCAAAATCTAGACAGGTGGAATACATCCCAAATTGGGGTGCATAGCAAGGTGGGGGTCAGCCACCGACCAATTCAATGAAGAAAAAACAAAAAAGCTAGCACTAAATGTGCACTACAGCACTAAAAATTACAACTGTACTTATTATAAATTTGAGATTTTTGGCAAAAAATTGCAACTTCCTGAGCCACCCCGCCACTCCACGGCAAATCTCATTTGGGGCAGTCCTAACACCAAAATACTTTTATAAAATGTGCCAAACGGCCTCACATATGAAACAGCAGAACTGCTCTTAGCAGCACTCACCTAGTCCATTTCAGTCCCGTACCCATGAACGAGTCATGGCTGTGGGCGGGACAGGTCCAAGCAAATGCTGCATGAAGTAAATAGCCTGTGGACAGGGCCTGATGACTGAATGAGAACAGTCACCAATCGCCAAAATCTAGACAGGTGGAATACATCCCAAATTGGGGTGCATAGCAAGGTGGGGGTCAGCCACCGACCAATTCAATGAAGAAAAAACTGCATTTCAAGTTGCTTCCGCACCTCTTTGCCTCAGATCAAGCAAAGGTGGCCTTTCTGATGTCCCATCTGGAGGGTGAAGCATTGGCCTGGATAAATCCCTTATGGGAGAAGGAAGATCCGGTGACTACCGACATCCGGGAATTCCTTGAGGCCTTCTGTAACACTTTTGATGAACCGGGTCGCACCACCATGGCCGCCTCTTCACTCCTCCGGCTACACCAAGGAACCCTAACAGTTGGCCAGTATGCCATCCGGTTCCGTACACTTGCCTCTGAGTTAGTATGGAACTACGAGGCATTGACAGCAGCCTTTTGGGAGGGCCTCTCCGGTCGCATCAAGGACGAGTTGGCTGGTTGTGATGTTCCTCCTACCTTGGATGGTCTGGTCTCTCTAGCCACCTGGATTGATCTCCGTTTCCAGGAACGGTCCAAGGAAGTATCCCGGGAGAGACGACTGACACGTCACGCCTTCACGTTGCAGAGGTCCATCGCACCTCAGTCAGTGCCACCCGGCAACTCTACTCCCGAATCTCTGCAAATAGATCATCTAGGACAAGCTGAGCAACGCCGAGCAGAGCGTTCGACGAACCGAACTTGAACCGCATAGGAAACCATGGCAGGCAATCACAAACACATAAAAACACCTAGAAAACACCCTCAGAGGTGTCCAAAAGGTGACAAACAACTCACAACATAACACAAACACATGGGAAAGTGAAAAGGACATATACTCATGCGAAAACAAAAGAGCTGGAAGAGGAAAAAGAGGAGGAGACACAGATATAGGCATGGCACGCCCATCTAAAATTATGTAAAACACCGCAAGGTGACTCCAAGCGGAGTCTCCCTTTTTTCCAAAAATTGGGCCACACACACACCCACCCCTTCAGTCGCAGCACTTGAGCCCCAGTTGTACACTTCACAGCTAGATTTGCATCAAGCACTGTCAAAAATACGCCTTACTTAAACGTCCCCAGGATGACACCGGGGTAGGTAACAAAGTCTTTCCTGATCCCAGCTCTGTTCATCTTGGATCATTTTTAAAAACAATGTAAGCAAGGGTTACTCCAAGCGGAGTCTCCCTTTTTTCCAAAAATTGGGCCACACACACACCCACCACTTCAGTGGCAGCACTTGTGCCCCAGTTGTACACTTCACAGCTAGATTTGCATGAAGCACATTCAAAAATACGCCATACTTAACCGTCCCCAGGATGACACCGGGGTAGGTAGCAAAGTCTTTCCTGATCCCAACTCTGTTCATCTTGGATCATTTTTAAAAACAATGTAAGCAAGGGTTACTCCAAGCGGAGTCTCCCTTTTTTTCCAAAAATTGGGCCACACAGACACTAATCCCTTCAGTTGGAGCACTTGTGCCCTAGTTGCAAACAGGATGTTTTGATTTGCATCAAGCACATTCTAAATCCACAAGCATTTACTCTCCCCAGGATGACACAGGGGTAGTAAATTCCTTGTGGATCCATGACTTGTTCATTTTGATGAACGTTAGTCTGTCCACATTGTCACTGGACAGACGCGTGCGCTTACCTGTCAGCACACACCCAGCAGCACTGAAGACACGTTCAGAGACAACGCTGGCAGATGGACACGACAAAATCTCCAAGGCGTAACTGGAGAGCACTGGCCATTTTTTAAGATTTGAAGCCCAAAATGAGCAAGGCTCCATTTGCAAAGTCATGGCATCGATGTTCATTTGGAGATACTCCTGTATCATCCTCTCCAGCCGTTGACTATGTGTCAGACTTGTTGTTTCTGGTGGCCTTGCAAAGGAGGGTCTAAAAACATTATGAAAAGATTCAAGAAAATTGCTGTTACCAGCACCAGATACGGTGCTACTGGTATGGGTAGTCTGTTGGAGATGACGAGACCGTCCCATGTTTGTCAAGTTACAACTGGGAGATTCACTCCCTGCACCTGCACGGTTGTTTGGTGGAAAAGCCGAGCTAAGATCGAGTAACAGCTTCTGCTGATACTCCTGCATACGTGCGTCCCTTTCTATGGCTGGAATTATGTCACAAAATTTGGACTTGTACCGGGGATCTAATAGTGTGGCAAGCCAGTAGTCATCATCACTTCTAATTTTGACAATACGAGGGTCATGTTGGAGGTAGTGCAGCCTAGAAGGCGCAGCCATGCGGACCAAGTCCACGCTGTGTTTGTGGCATAGAGGTGCTAACCGTTCTTTCTTCCTCTGACATCTCCCCCAACCTCTTTCAACTGAAATTTGACCAAGGTCTCCCTCATCCGCTGAGTCTTCCATGTCCATGGACAGTTCGTCCTCCATTTCTTCATGTTCTCCTGCACCTTCCTCAACATTTCTCCTGCTACCATGCGCCCTTGTTGATCCCTGTCCCCCATGGTCCCATGCCTGCCGCGTTGGTGATGATGAACGTCTGGACCTTGGTGATGTTGTTGTGTCTTGCGCATATGAATCCTCCTGTAGTTCCTCCCCTTCCTGTTGTCCCACCCCCTGACTCCGAATAGTGTTTAGCGTGTTCTCCAGAATGTAAATGACTGGAATTGTCATGCTGATAATGGCATTGTCAGCGCTAAACATATTCGTCGCCATGTCGAAACTGTGCAGAAGGGTGCATAGGTCCTTGATCTGAGACCACTCCATCAGGGTGATCTGCCCCACCTCTGCATCTCGTTGGCCAAGGCTATACGTCATGACGTATTGCACCAGGGCTCGGCGGTGCTGCCACAGTCTCTGTAACATGTGGAGAGTCGAATTCCATTGTGTCGACACATCGCATTTCAGGCGATGAACCGGCAAGCCGAAAGACTTCTGGAGCGATGCAAGTCGCTCAGCTGCGGTGGTTGAATGGCGGAAGTGAGCAGACAGTTTTCGTGCCCTGGTCAGAAGGCCATCTAGGCCGGGATAGTGTGTTAAAAATTGCTGGACAACAAGGTTCAACTCGTGAGCCATACAAGGCTTGTGTGTCACCTTGCCCAGGCGAAGGGCCGCACCCAGGTTTGCAGCATTGTCGCACACGGCCTTACCAGGCTGCAGGTTGAGTGGAGACAACCATTTATTAAACTCAGTCTCCAGAGCTGCCCACAACTCAGTCGCTGTGTGACTCTTATTTCCAAGACATGTCAAGCTAAAGACCGCCTGATGCCGTTGCGCTCTGTTGCCAGCATAGTAATGAGGGGTGCGTGATTCCTTCTGCGCAGTGAGAACGCTGGTGGAATGACCAGGCAGGCTTGGGGCGGAGGTGGAGGACCCAGATGAGGTGGAGGAGGCAGAAGCAGTGGCGGAACTTGGACAGACAGAGGATTGACACACAAGTCGTGGGGACGGCAAGACTTGTGCAGCAGACGCTTCACCATCTATCACCATAGTTACCCAGTGCCCAGTTAGCAACATGTAACGTCCCTGTCCATGCTTACTGGTCTAAGTATCGGTGGTGAAATGCACCCGTTCACACACAGAGTTTCTCAAGGAAGCGGTGATGTTGTGTGCGACATGCTGGTGTAGCGCGGGCACACCTTTCT
This sequence comes from Anomaloglossus baeobatrachus, assembly GCF_048569485.1. NCBI lineage: Eukaryota > Metazoa > Chordata > Amphibia > Anura > Aromobatidae > Anomaloglossus > Anomaloglossus baeobatrachus. Next base: position 171,964,206 of record NC_134353.1, read on the forward strand.
TAGAGAAGTAGTGGCGACTGGGCATCTGGTACTGGGGCACAGCGACAAACATAAGGTCTCTAAAATCCTGTGTGTCCACCAGGTGGAAAGGCAGCATTTCGGTAGCCAAGAGCTTACAGAGAGATAAAGTCAACCTCTTAGCTTTGTCATGGGTCGCAGGAAATGGCCTTTTATTTGTCCACATCTGAGGGACAGAGATCTGGCTGCTGTCCCCACAGTCCTAGAAGATGAAGAGCGCGCGGATGCACTGGAAGGAGCAGGCGGTGGATGGTTCGCTCCGCTAGGCCGCATTGCAGCACGGTGAGCTTCCCACTGGGACATATGATATTTATTCATGTGATGATTCATGGAAGAAGTTGTCAAACTGCTGAGGTTTTGCCCTCTACTAACAGAATCACGACAAATTTTACAGATCACATAATTTGGGCGATCTTTTGCTATGTCAAAAAAGGACCAGGCAAGGCAAGGCTTAGAGGGCATGCGACCTGATGATCCACCCCGACTAGTGCTCAGAGGCACAGTGGTGGCTGAGGATGCAGTTGTAGACGTGCTACCAGTACTCCGACTCTGTCTAGGAAGGCGCAAGGTAACTTCGTCGTCAGTTGCATCCTCCTGCACTGTCTCTGTTGACCTCCTCGAGGGCCTGACTGTGGGTTGACAGTAGGTGGTATCTAGAACTTCCTCATCAATTGTTGTGTTTGCACTCCCCTCACCCTCAGACCGAGCCTCTTCTTGCCCTGACCGAATATTTAAGTTGTCATCCCAATCTGGTATCTGCGTTTCATCGTCATCAGTATGTTCCTCATTGTCTATAACAACAGGTGTTACAGTTTGTGACAAAGGGTCAACATTATGCTCAGAAACTTAGTCCTCACGGCCTGAATCAGAGTCACCAAGGTTCTGGGCATCACTGCAGACGATTTCCTGGTCTGTACTCACTGTAGCTTGGGAGCAGACCTCTGATTCCCAGGCTATAGTGTGACTGAACAGCTCTGCAGACTCAGCCATCTCAGTTCCACCATACTGTGCAGGGCGGATGGAGACTTCAGAGCTGGGAGAAAGCAAGTTTGACTGGGATGACAACTCAGAGGACTGGTGTTTTTTGTATGCGGTAGTTGATGTGGCGGAGAGGGCACTTGTTGGACCACTTGAGATCCATTCAAGCATTTTCCTTTTTTGGCCATCATCTACCTTTGTTCCAGTTGTTCGTGTCCATAAAAAAGGGAGCACATCGGATTGTCCACGGTAAGTAGTAGACATCTTACTTTTGCTGGAAGATGGTCTATCTTCAGCAGATGTTAATGGAGCTTTGCCACCTTCCCCACGGACAAACCCTTTTTTTCCTTTTCCAACATGCCTCTTCCCCTTTCCACCAGCATCTGTCATTTTGCCACTCATTTTGATTGCGACAAGATTGTGCACTTAAAATGTGGTAATAAAAATTGAGAGGTGGTGTAGATTGCAGTGGTGGTCTAGCTTTATTAACAGCAGAATAAACAACAATAATTATCCCTGACAATGCAACTATGGCCCTTAAACTGGCAGCATAAATTGCTAGTATAATAGCTTTGTAACAATGAGCTTGGATGTTCAATGCAGAGGTGCTGCAAATATCTTTGCACTTGTGGGACACTACAGAAGTCCAACAGCCATGTTTAGGATGCCACTAAGTTTCCTCAGTGTTTGCTACTATAACGGCTTAGTAACAATGAGCTTGAGTGTGCAATGCAGGCAGACGTGCTGCAAATATCTTTGCAATAGTGGGACAATACAGAAGTCCAACAGCCACGTTTAGGATGCCACTAAGTTTCCTCAGTGTTTGCTATTATACTGGCTTAGTAACAATGAGTTTGAGTGTGCAATGCAGGCCTACGTGCTGCAAATATCTTTGCACTAGTGGGACAATACAGAAGTCCAACAGCCACGTTTAGGATGCCACTAAGTTTCCTCAGTGTTTGCTACTATAATGGCTTAGTAACAATGAGTTTGAGTGTGCAATGCAGGCAGACGTGCTGCAAATATCTTTGCACTAGTGGGACAATACAGAAGACCAACAGCCACGTTTAGGATGCCACTAGGTTTCCTCAGTGTTTGCTACTATAATGGCTTAATAACAATGAGCTTGAGTGTGCAATGCAGGCAGACGTGCTGCAAATATCTTTGCACTAGTGGGACAATAATGAAGTCCAACAGCCACTTTTAGGATGCCACTAAGTTTACTCAGTGTTTGCTATTATAATGGCTTTGTAACAATGAGTTTGAGTGTGCAATGCAGGCAGACGTGCTGCAAATATCTTTGCACTAGTGGGACAATACAGAAGTCCAACAGCCACGTTTAGGATGCCACTAAGTTTCCTCAGTGTTTGCTATTATAATGGCTTAGTAACAATGAGTTTGAGTGTGCAATGCAGGGAGACGTGCTGCAAATATCTTTGCACTAGTGGGACAATACAGAAGTCCAACAGCCACGTTTAGGATGCCACTCAGTTTCCTCAGTGTTTGCTACTATAATGGCTTAGTAACAATGAGTTTGAGTGTGCAATGCAGGCAGACATGCTGCAAATATCTTTGCACTAGTGGGACAATACAGAAGTCCAACAGCCACGTTTAGGATGCCACTAGGTTTCCTTAGTGTTTGCTACTATAATGGCTTAGTAACAATGAGCTTGAGTGTGCAATGCAGGCAGACGTGCTGCAAATATCTTTGCACTAGTGGGACAATACAGAAGTCCAATAGCCACGTTTAGGATGCCACTAAGTTTCCTCAGTGTTTGCTATTATAATGGCTTAGTAACAATGAGTTTGAGTGTGCAATGCAGGCAGACGTGCTGCAAATATCTTTGCACTAGTGGGACAATACAGAAGTCCAACAGCCACGTTCAGGATGCCACTAAGTTTACTCAGTGTTTGCTATTATAATGGCCTTGTAACAATGAGTTTGAGTGTGCAATGCAGGCAGACGTGCTGCAAATATTTTGCACTAGTGGTACAATACAGATGTCCAACAGCCACTTTTAGGATGCCACTAAGTTTCCTCAGTGTTTGCTATTATAATGGCTTTGTAACAATGAGTTTGAGTGTGCAATGCAGGCAGACGTGCTGCAAATATCTTTTCACTAGTGGGACAATACAGAAGTCCAACAGCCACGTTTAGGATGCCACTAAGTTTCCTCAGTGTTTGCTAGTATAATGGCTTAGTAACAATGAGTTTGAGTGTGCAATGCAGGCAGACGTGCTGCAAATATCTTTGCACTAGTGGGACAATACAGAAGTCCAACAGCCACGTTTAGGATGCCACTAGGTTTCCTCAGTGTTTGCTACTATAATGGCTTAATAACAATGAGCTTGAGTGTGCAATGCAGGCAGACGTGCTGCAAATATCTTTGCACTAGTGGGACAATAATGAAGTCCAACAGCCACTTTTAGGATGCCACTAAGTTTACTCAGTGTTTGCTATTATAATGGCTTTGTAACAATGAGTTTGAGTGTGCAATGCAGGCAGACGTGCTGCAAATATCTTTGCATTAGTGGGACAATACAGAAGTCCAACAGCCACGTTTAGGATGCCACTAAGTTTCCTCAGTGTTTGCTATTATAATGGCTTAGTAACAATGAGTTTGAGTGTGCAATGCAGGCAGACGTGCTGCAAATATCTTTGCACTAGTGGGACAATACAGAAGTCCAACAGCCACTTTTAGCATGCCACTAAGTTTCCTCAGTGTTTGCTATTATAATGGCTTTGTAACAATGAGTTTGAGTGTGCAATGCAGGGAGACGTGCTGCAAATATCTTTGCACTAGTGGGACAATACAGAAGTCCAACAGCCACGTTTAGGATGCCACTAAGTTCACTCAGTGTTTGCTATTATAATGGCTTTGTAACAATCAGTTTGAGTGTGCAATGCAGGCAGACGTGCTGCAAATATCTTTGCACTAGTGGGACAATACAGAAGTCCAACAGCCACGTTTAGGATGCCACTAAGTTTCCTCAGTGTTTGCTACTATAATGGCTTTGTAACAATGAGCTTGAGTGTGCAATGCAGGCAGACGTGCTGCAAATATCTTTGCACTAGTGGGACAATACAGAAGTCCAACAGCCACGTTTAGGATGCCACTAAGTTTCTTCAGTGTTTGCTATTATAATGGCTTAGTAACAATGAGTTTGAGTGTGCAGTGCAGGCAGACGTGCTGCAAATATCTTTGCACTAGTGGGACAAAACAGAAGTCCAACAGCCACTTTTAGCATGCCACTAAGTTCCCTCAGTGTTTGCTATTATAATGGCTTTGTAACAATGAGTTTGAGTGTGCAATGCAGGGAGACGTGCTGCAAATATCTTTGCACTAGTGGGACAATACAGAAGTCCAACAGCCACTTTTAGGATGCCACTAAGTTTCCTCAGTGTTTGCTATTATAATGGCTTTGTAATAATGAGTTTGAGTGTGCAATGCAGGCTGACGTGCTGCAAATATCTTTGCACTAGTGGGACAATACAGAAGTCCAACAGCCACGTTTAGGATGCCACTAAGTTTCCTCAGTGTTTGCTACTATAATGGCTTTGTAACAATGAGCTTGAGTGTGCAATGCAGGCAGACGTGCTGCAAATATCTTTGCACTAGTGGGACAATACAGAAGTCCAACAGCCACGTTTAGGATGCCACTAAGTTTCCTCAGTGTTTGCTACTATAATTGCTTTGTAACAATGAGCTTCAGTGTGCAATGCAGGCTGACGTGCTGCAAATATCTTTGCACTATTGGGACAATACAGAAGTCCAACAGCCACGTTTAGGATGCCACTAAGTTTCCTCAGTGTTTGCTATTATAATGGCTTTGTAATAATGAGTTTTAGTGTGCAATGCAGGCTGACGTGCTGCAAATATCTTTGCACTAGTGGGACAATACAGAAGTCCAACAGCCACGTTTAGGATGCCACTAAGTTTCCTCAGTGTTTGCTACTATAATGGCTTTGTAACAATGAGCTTGAGTGTGCAATGCAGGCAGACGTGCTGCAAATATCTTTGCACTAGTGGGACAATACAGAAGTCCAACAGCCACGTTTAGGATGCCACTAAGTTTCCTTAGTGTTTGCCACTATAATGGCTTTGTAACAATGAGCTTGAGTGTGCAATGCAGGCAGACGTGCTGCAAATATCTTTGCACTAGTGGGACAATACAGAAGTCCAACAGCCACGTTTAGGATGCCACTAAGTTTCCTCAGTGTTTGCTACTATAATGGCTTTGTAACAATGAGTTTGAGTGTGCAATGCAGGCAGATGTGCTGCAAATATCTTTGCACTAGTGGGACAACACAGAAGTCCAACAGCCACGTTTAGGATGCCACTAAGGTTCCTCAGTGTTTGCTACTATAATGGCTTAGTAATAATATGCTTGAGTGTGCAATGCAGGCATACGTGCTGCAAATATCTTTGCACTAGTGGGACAATACAGAAGTCTAACAGCCACGTTTAGGATGCCATTAAGTTTCCTCAGTGTTTGCTACTATAATGGCTTTGTAACAATGAGCTTGAGTGTGCAAAGGGCAGGAGGGTACAGTGGCAGGGTTGTGGGTCTGGGTAGAGGAAAGGAAGCCTGCCTTTCTATCCCTCCTAATGGGGAAATGCAGTGAGGAAATCCCTGACCTTAGCTACACAGACGTTGTCATCTTGTGTAGCTGTTGAAATCTGTTTTCACGGCCCTGATTGTCACCTATGGCTCTGACTCTGCCGGTATTAGCCCTTAAAAGGACTAATAGAAACTTCTATCCCTATTCTGTATAGCGCTGTGTATAGAGCGTACACAGCAGTATCGGAGACAGGAGCTACGCTAGCGGTGTCTGACACCCAGACGCAGAAGAGATAATGGCGTCTGGACGGGCAGTTACTCGTTTTTATAATGCAGGGACATGTGACATGGACATCCTATCACACATGCCGTTGCTTCTCTGGCTAAAAGTACACTTAGCTGTGTGTGTGTCTGGGATTGGCTGACATGCTGGCCCGCCCCACTACACGCGCGCGCTTAGGGAAGGAAAACAAGGAAAAAAAAAAAAAAATAATAGTGTGAGTCACAGAGTGACTTACACTATTACAGCGGAAAGCCAGCTAGGAATTAGCTTGTCTTTTTGCTGCTAGAACCGTTCTCGAACGTATCTAGAACTATCGAGCTTTAGCAAAAAGCTCGAGTTCTAGTTAGATCTAGAACAGCCCCCAAAATCACTCGAGCCGCGAACTGGAGAACCTCGAACCACGAACCGCGCTCAACTCTAGTGGGGACATTGGTTTTAGTCAATACCATAAGTAACGTACTCCACCGCAATGGTCTCCGTTCCAGACGAGCCCGTAAGGTACCTTTACTTTCAAAGCGTCATGTCAAGGCTCGTCTACAGTTTGCTCATGATCACTTGGAGGACTCTGAGACAGACTGGTTCAAGGTTCTCTGGTCTGATGAGACCAAGATCGAGATCTTTGGTGCCAACCACGCACATGATGTTTGGAGACTGGATGGCACTGCATACGACCCCAAGAATACCATCCCTACAGTCAAGTATGGTGGTGGCAGCATCATGCTGTGGGGCTGTTTCTCAGCCAAGGGACCTGGCCATCTGGTCCGCATCCATGGGAAGATGGATAGCATGGCCTACCTTGAGATTTTGGCCAAGAACCTCCGCTCCTCCATCAAGGATTTTAAGATGGGTCGTCATTTCATCTTCCAACAAGACAACAACCCAAAGCACACAGCCAAGAAAACCAAGGCCTGGTTCAAGAGGGAAAAAATCAAGGTGTTGCAGTGGCCTAGTCAGTCTCCTGACCTTAACCCAATTGAAAACTTGTGGAAGGAGCTCAAGATTAAAGTCCACATGAGACACCCAAAGAACCTAGATAACTTGGAGAAGATCTGCATGGAAGAGTGGGCCAAGATAACTCCAGAGACCTGTGCCGGCCTGATCAGGTCTTATAAAAGACGATTATTAGCTGTTATTGCAAACAAGGGTTATTCCACAAAATATTAAACCTAGGGGTTGAATAATAATTGACCCACACTTTTATGTTGAAAATTTATTAAAATTTAAGTGAGCAACATGACTTGTTGGTTTGTAAGATTTATGCATCTGTTAATAAATCCTGCTCTTGTTTGAAGTTTGAAGGCTCTAACTTATTTGCATCTTATCAAACCTGCTAAATCTGCAGGGGGTTGAATACTACTTGTAGGCACTGTACATGTACACATACAGTTAACAAACATTGCCATTACACTTACAGGTCCCCTCGATGCGTCCTGCACTCTGCCTATCGCCGCTTTTTTTCCCGATAATCGCTGCGTCCTCCCGGTAACCAGCACTGATGATAGGACCTTCCATGACATCAAAATAGCATGTGACCAGTGACGTGTCTATTATCTCATTGGCTACAGACTGGTCACATGGCTAGACGTCATGCTAGGTCCTGTCAGTGCATCTCTCCGGTACGCTCTGCTCGTTCCAGCATCTCCGTGTACCGTCAAGATGCTCTGGCACATGGTCGGCTTCCCCCATCCTGCATGTGGGCGTTCTTTACAGAGTCAGCCCACATGCATCAGAGTCAGCCCTGGCTGCCATAGCTGGTAAATAGCGGCACCGGGAATCACGTGATCAGAGATTGCCGTTGCTATAGTAACGGTGGCAGCGGTGACGTCATCGCTTACAGCCCGCAGCCTCTGCTCACTCACTGAGTGGTTAGACTGCACGGGGAGCAGCAGAGTCTTGCTCCCATGCAGTGCTGTCTGATGTAGCAGAGCTGCATGGGTAGAAAGATAAAGAAGACAGAAGACCAGGATTGGGGAGTGATGAGAGGGAGTAATAAACATGTAGTCTCTAATTGTGTCTGTGTATTTATTTCTATTAAAGTATTTTTTCTCTGTGTGGTGTCTTTTTTTAACCCTTTATTGGAGATTCTTAATGGCCGGTTCAAACTTGCCTTACATTAAGAATCTCTGGCTTAATACTAGCTAGTAAAACAAAGCTAGTATTAACCCATTATTACCCAGCAAGCCACCCGGCTTCAGGGCTGCTGGTAAAGTTGGATACAGCGCTAGATGATGGCGCTTCTATGAAAGCGCCATTTTCTGGGCGGCTGCGGACTGAAATTCGCAGCAGAGGGGCCCAGAAACCTCGGGCCAACCTGTGCTGCGGATTCCAATCCCCAGCTACCTAGTTGTACCTGGCTGGACACAAAAATGGGGCGAAGCCCATGTCGATTTTTTATTATTATTTCATGAAATTCATGAGCCTTGTAGTTCCGCAGCTGCTGTCTGCTCTCCTCCATACAGACAGACAGCAGACAGCAGCTGCAGAACTACAAGGCTCAGCATTCTCCATCCAGGACTGTGTGCAGGAGTTTTTTGCCCCCCCCCAAAAAATTACGTGGCCTTCGCCATGTTTTTTGTATGCTAGCCAGGTACAGCAGGCAGCTACAGGCTGCCCCCATTCCCCAGCTGCCTATTTGTACCCGGCTGGGAACCAAAAATATAGGGAAGCCCTTTTTTTTTTTTAATTATTTCATGAATTTCATGAAGTAATTAAAAAAAAAAAATTACGTGTCCAGCCAGGTACAACTAGGCAGCTGGGGATTGGAATCCGCAGAGCAGGTTGCCCAAGCTTTCTGGGCACCCCTGCTGTGAATTGAAGTCCACAGCCGCCAAAAGAAATGGCGCTTTAATAGAAGCGCCATCCTCTGGCGCTGTATCCAACTCTTCCAGCTGCCCTGGTGACGGGTGGTTCACTGGGTAATAATGGGGTTAGGGCTAGCTGTATATTATCAACTGGCCCTAAGCCTGAAATTCATGGTGTCACCCCTATATGAGACATGGCCACCATGAATTTCTAGTACAGATAAAAAAAACACAACACACAGAAAAATATTTTTATTAGAAATAAAACACAACACAATTAGTGACTCAATCTTTATTGAAATAAAGAACCCCCCTCCGCAGTAATCCTGGGTCAAGGGCCCGCGCCGTCCAATCCGGATCCAATATCATCTGATCGGTTTGCTGGAAGGCAAAGCGATCAGATGATGTGTCAGGTTCAAATGCATCACATGAATCAGCAGCTGATTGTATAAACGGCTTTTATACAATCAGCTGATGCATCAGTGCAAAAAAAACCCAACAAACTACACACTTCTGTGCAGACTCCTGTCCGACAGCAGCAGCTGATAGTTTAGCCGGCTGGGCAGTAAAAAGCCGGCCTCACCACTCGACTTTTAGTGTCAGCTGATTCCGTCAGGTGACCGTATCAGCTGATTATCGCCAGGTCTGAGAGGAGAAAAAAGAGAGAAAAGAGAGAGAAAAGAGAAGAGAGAAAAGAGAGAGAAATGAGACAGAAAAGAGAAGAGAGAGGGAGAGAGAGAAGAGGTGAGAAGAGGAGAGAAGAGAGAGAGAGAAGAGGAGAGAAGAGAGAGGAGAGAGAAGAGAGAGGGAGAGAGAAGAGAGAGAGAAGAGAGAGAGGAGAAAGGGAGAATAAGAGATAGAAAGAGAAAAAAAGAGAGAAAGAGAATGAAAGAGAGAGAAAGAGAGAAAGAGAGAGAGAAAGAGAGGGAGAAAGAGAGAGAGAGCAAGAGAGAGAGAACAAGAGAGAGAGAGCAAGAGAGAGAGAACAAGAGAGAGAAAAGAGAAGAGAGAGAGAGGGAGAGAGAAAAGAGAGAGAAAAGAGAAGAGAGGGAGAGAGAAGAGGAGAGAAGAGGAGAGAAGAGAGAGAGAAGAGAGAGAGAAGAGGAGAGAAGAGAGAGGAGAGAGAAGAGAGCGGGAGAGAGTGAGCGAGAAGAGAGAGAGGAGAGAGAAAGAGAGAGAATTAGAGGGAAAGAGAGAGAAAGAGAGAGAAAAAGAGAGAGAAAGAGAGAACAAGAGAGAGAAAGAGAGAGAAGAGAGAGAAGAGAGAGGAAAGAGAGAGATGAGAGAGGAGAGAGAGAGGAAAGAGAGAAAAGAGAGAGAAGAGAGAGAGGAGAAAGAGAGAGAAAGAGAAAGAGAGAGAGAACAAGAGTGAGAGAGAGAACAAGAGAGAGAGAGAGAACAAGAGAGAAGAGAGAGAGAAGAGAGAGAGGAGAGAAGAGAGAGAGAAGAGAGAGAGAGGAGAGAGATGAGAGAGAGTGAGAAAGATAAAGAAGATAAAGAGAGAGAACAAGAGAGAGAGAACAAGAGAGAGAAGAAAGAAAGAAGAATGAGAGAAGAGAGAGAGGAGGGAAGAGAGAGAGAAGGGATAGAGAAGAGAGAGAGGAGAGAGAGAGGAGAGTGAGAGAGAAAAAGAGAGAGAAAGAGAGAGAGAACAAGAGAGAGAGAATAAGAGAGAGAGAGAACAAGAGAGAGAAGAGAGAGAAGAGAGAGAGTAGAGAGAGAGGAGAGAGCAATTCAGCCTCATTCCGTGAACTTCTCCGATTTTAGAGGTGTGACCCGCGGCTCACAGCTGATGTCCGGCTCCTCCCCTCAGTGCATAATTAAATTAAATGAAATTATAATTATAAATAAATAATAATTATAATTTAAAAATAAATTCTTTACCGGGGCGGCTGGGACCTGAACTCGTGAAGTAATACTCCCTAGGCAGTAGCTCTAACCATTGAGCCACTGCCTCTAATGAGAAACATAGGAAGATTTGACCTCTGCATTGCAGAATGAAGTCTCCGGTGACAGCGCGGCTCACTTCAGGTGCTGCGGGGAGAGGACACAAAGCGCTCGTGTTCTACGGGGCTCCCTGTCATCTTCACGTAGCAGAGCTGACAGTGTCGTGTGGATTACTTCGGACCTGGATTGTTGTTTGGGGATTAATAAAAAGGTAAATGAGGGTTTTTTTGTCTTTTATTCCAAATAAAGGATTTTTCACTGTGTTTGTTTACTTTCACTTACAGGTTAATTATGGCTGGTGTCTCAGGGAGACACTTGTCATGATTAACCCCGTTATTACCTCGATTGCCACCGCACCAGGGCAATTTGGGATGAGCTTGGTAGAGTCCCGGGACTGGCACATCTAATGAATGCGGCAATTCCGAGCGACTGCCTGCTGATATTGTTAGGGTGGTGGGCTCCCCATAACGTGGAGCTCTCCATCCTGACAATACCAGCCTCCAGCCATGTGGCTTTATCCTGGCTGGTATAAAAATTGGGGGAACCGCATTTTTTTTTTAAATTATTTATTTATTTATGGGGGTTGTGCTCCCTGCCCAACACCGTGCAGGACGCTTGGCATTTGCCACAAATTAGAGAGTAATGTCTGCTCACTCGAAAAATTGGGTGGTTGAAAAAAAGAAGTCAAATAAAGGTATTTGTGGCATTTGCCACAGAACACTAGGACTGGAAAATTCACCACTGGCACCCTGTGCTCTTCACAGATGAAATCAGGTTCACACTGAGCACATGTGACAGACTTGGCAGAGTCTGGAGACACCATGGAGAGTGATCTGCTGCCTGCAACATTCTTCAGCATGACCGGTTTGGCAGTGGGTCAATAATGGGGTGGGGTGGCATTTCTTTGGAGGGCCGCACAGCCCTCCATGTGCTCGCCAGAGGTAGCCAGACTGCCATTAGGTACCGAGATGATATCCTCAGACTCCTTGTGAGACCATAGGCTGGTGCGGTTAGCCCTTGGTTCCTCCTAATGCAGGACAATGCCAGACCTCATGTGGCTGTAGTGTGTCAGCAGTTCCTGCAAGATGAAGAAATTGAAGCTATGAACTGGCCTGACCGTTCCCAAGACCTGAATCTGATTGCACACATCTGTGACATCATGTCTCACTCCATCCACCAAAGTCACGTTGCACCACAGACTGTCCCGGAGTTGGTGGATGCTTTAGTCCAGGTCTGGGAGGAGATCCTTCAGGAGACCATCTGCAACCTCATCAGGAGCATGCCCAGGCGATGTAGGGAGGTCATACAGGCACGTGGAGGCCACACACAATACTGAACCTCATTTTGACTTGTTTCCACTTTAATTTTGTCTTGTTTTGATTTTCATTTTGACATGTTTCCAATTTCATTTTGTGCGTGTCTTCAAATCTAGGCCTCCATTGATTTCCATTGCTGATTCTTGTGTGAATTTGTAGTCAGCACTTTCAACTTTGTACAGAACAAAGTATTCAATGAGAATATTTCATTCATTCAGATCCAGGATGTGTTATTTGAGTGTTCCCTTTAATTTTTTTGAGCAGTATATATATATATATATATATATACACACACACACACACACACACACACACACACACACACACACACACACACACACACACACACACATTATAACAATCATTTTCCAATATATTCAGATACACATAGACCAGATGCGTATGTGTGAATATATTGTATATCTCCATATAGTAGACATTCATACACACCTTGAATTTTTTGCAGAGCATTCAATTCACTGTCAAAGATGAAATGCTGGACAGAAGGAATCACATGTTATGGCTTAACATTATTTTTTTAATATAATAACCCCTAACCCAACATCACGGCTCACCATGGGTTCACAAGTCCCAGAGTTCAGGGGCAGTGAAAGGAACGTTGCACGTGATGACCTGTGCTTGTCAGCCCTTTGCACTGGTGTTTGGTGTCACTATTTGCAGAAGCCGTACCTCACGCTCACTCAGTGCGTCTGTGCTGAATTAGGCAACGGGGAGTTGGCTGTCAATGAAGATAACGTCGGCTGTGATGCCGATCAACAGGGCGGGGTATAACCTCCTGCTCTATTAACGGGACGTCACAGGAAGTAAGAAAATCCCCGCACGAGCAGTTACATGACATGACTGTGTGACGCCCTGGCCTATCAGGTCGTCACAGGGTATTGTGCAATCTGCCCTTCTGTGCAATATCCATCTCCTCCTTGGTTACGGGTCCCTCACCTTTGGTGTTGCCAAGAACAGGCTAATCCAAATCCTAGGAACACTCTGCACCACACCCACCAGACACACCAGTGGTCGGCCTGAGCGGAATAGGGTCGCTCACTTGGGGGTTTGGTAAGGGGGGTCAGGAATGTTAGGAGACAGTCAGTTAAGTAGTGACTCTCAAGAGAAGAGGTCAGGAGCTGGGCTCCGTGAACTACTAGGTAGCAGACGTTAGTCTGGGCCTGGTAGGAGCTGGACCCCTGTCGCAGGGGATCATGACAAGGGGCACGGACTGTCGAGGAGGACAGCCGGCGTGTTTGTGCCTTCACCGGGCAGGGGCCAGGGCACAACGGGGTACGTGGACCCCAGGTCAGGGAGTAGCTTCAGGTGTCCTGACAATTTACCCGACGAGGATGGAGCCTTCAAGATCCATTCTCCACCCGCTCCAAAATCGGGGTACTAGCGCAACGAGGGGGATAGGACTTTCCCACTACACGGTCCAGAAAATCCCAAGCGTGAACCCTGAGAGCAAGCTCACCCAGTTAGCCATACTGGGGAGCGGGACCCGATTAGTTTCAGGCTAAAGGTACCAACTAGAAGACAAGGTGCCACGGGCAAAGGTCACGGACTAACAGGCAACACCAATGGGCACGGGACCCAGGCATGCTCCCTCTCAGCGGCAGTGGTGTCCAGAACTTTGGTTTACTACAGTTGTCGGTGTCAGTGTTATTGGACTGAGTGAGTACGCAAGTGACCCTTACCGTTCCAATGCCACCTCCCCGTCACCTTCACCGAGTCCCGGGGCATCCCCCTACCCGTGGAGGGGTTAAACACCTAGCTGCCCACACCATCGCCACCGGGTAATCCCAATAGCAGCGATAGTTCTCCATTTTACCACGCATTACGAGTGGCATCACAAACTTTCCACACCATCCCCTGTACATACCCCCCCCCCTTCTTGGTTTGGGGAGCTGTGCAACCCCTGGGTCCGGAGTCCTATCGAGCCACCGTGTATCCAGATCTGAGCTGCCTGGCTGCTCACACTGGGGCGACACAACTGCTCTGAGCCAGGAGAGAGGGGCTGATAGCAGGGCAGGTAGGTATCAAGTATCTTTAAACATTTATCTACGTAGCCCAATCTAATATATAAAGCTGAGTTTATGTGTGTATGTGTGTGTGAGTGTGTATGTCCGCTAAAGGAATCCACACCGTCGCATTTACAAACACAAAATTTTGCACAGACGCCTCATGTGACTCAGGCAACGTCATAGGCTATGTTTGGACGGGAAACTTTAACCCTGCGCTTTACAGTTAGTCTCCAAAATCCTGCCTCCATTAACCTGAATGGAGGTGGGAGATACGGGCTATTAATAGCAACTGTCAGTGGTTGCTATAGGAACAAAAATACCTGTTAGTATAAGAAGCTTATGTGTGAGGTAATATGATGTCGGGGGTGAGATGGATAGAGAGACAGAAAGAGACAGACAGACAGAAACACAGACAGAGATAGACAAGGAAAGAGACAGAGAGATAGAGACAGAGACAGACCAACAAAGAGACAGACGGGGAAAGAGACAGCCCTGGAAAAAGACAGCCGGGCAAAGAGACAGCCTTGGAAAGATCTAATATATAAAGCCGAGTGTATATGTGTATGTGTGTAAGTATGGGTGTGTATGTGTGTGTGTGTGTTTGTGTGTGTGTGTATGTCCGCTAAAGGAATCCGCACCATCGCATTTACAATCACTAAATTTTGCACAGACGCCTCATGTGACTCAGAGAACTCTATAGACTATGTTTGGACGGGAAAATTTAACCCCGCGTTTTACAGTTAATTGGTCTTTACACGCTACGATATCGTTAATGAATTATCGTCGGGGTCACGGTGTTTGTGATGCACATCCGGCGTCATTAACGAGATTGCAGCGTGTAACACTTAAGAGCGATCTTAAACGATCGCAAAAGAGGGCAAAACCGTTTGCCGCGGAGAGGTCGTCCTGAAACAAAAAAATCAGTTTTCAGGATGTTAGCGATGTTGTTCGTCGTCCCTGCGGCACCAGACATCACTGTGTGTGACACCGCAGGAGCGACGAACATCTCCTTACCTGCCTCCACCGGCAATGCGGAAGGAAGGAAGTGGGCAGGATGTTACGTCCCGCTCATCTCCGCCCCTCCGCTTCTATTGGCCGCCTGCCGTGTGACGTCGCTGTGACGCCGCATGACCTGCCCCCTTTGGAAGGAGGCAGCTTGCCGGCCAGAGCGACGTCGCAGGGCAGGTAAGTCCATGTGACGGGGGTAAGCAAGGTTGTGCGACACGGGCAGCGATATGCCCGTGTCGCACAACCGACAGGGGCAGGTACGATCACTTGTGATCTCGCTAGCGAGATTGCAGCATGTAAAGCCCGCTATAGTCTCCCAAATCCTGCCTCCATTAATCTGAATAGAGGTGGGAGATCCAGGCTATTAATAGTAACTGTCAGTGGTTGCTATAGGAACAAAATAAACTGTTAGTATAAGAAGCTTAAGTGTGAAGTAATATGATGTCGGTGGTGAGACGGATAGAGAGACCGAAAGAGACAGACAAACAGAGACACAGACAGATAGACGGGGTAAGAGACAGAGAGATAGAGACAGAGACAGACGGGCAAAGAGACAGACGGGGAAAGGGATAGCCCTGGAAAGAGACAGCAAGGCAAAGAGACAGCCTTGGAAAGAGAGAGCCGGGCAAAGAGACAGCCTTGGAAGAGACAGATGAGCAAAGAGACAACCTTGGAAAGAGACAACCTTGGAAAGAGACAGATGGGCAAAGAGAGAGCCCTGGAAAGAGACAGCTGGGCAATGAGACAGCCCTTTAAAGAGACAGCCCTGGAAAGAGACAGATGGGCAAAGAGACAGATGGGCAAAGAGACAGACAGGCAAAGAGACAGACGGGCAAAGAGACAGACCTGCAAAGAGACAGCCCTGGAAGAGACAGACGGTCAAAAAGACAGCCCTAGAAAGAGACAAACAGTGAAAGAGACAGCCCTGGAAAGAGACAGCCCTGGAAAAAGACATCCGGGCAAAGATACAGCAGGGCAAAGAGACAGCCGGGCAAAAAGAGAGCTGGGCAAAGAGACAGCTGTGCAAAGAGACAGCCAGGCAAAGAGACAGCCGGGCAAAGAGACAGACTGGGAAAGAGACAGACTGGGAAAGAGACAGCCCTGGAAAAAGACAGACCTGGAAAGAGACAGTCGGAGAAAGAGACAGCTGGGCAAAGAGACAGCTGGGCAAAGAGAGAGAAGGGCAAAGAGACAGCCGGGCAAAGATACAGACTGGGAAAGAGACAGATGGGGAAAGAGACAGATGGGGAAAGAAACAGAAGGGGAAAGAGACAGAAGGGGGAAGAGACAGAAGGGGAAAGAAACAGAGGGGGAAAGAGACAGACCTGGAGAGACAGACCTGGAAAGAGACAGCCCTGGAAAGAGACAGCCAGGCAAAGAGACAGCCCTGGTAACAGACAGCCCTGGAAAGAGACAGACCTGGAAAGATACAGACCTGGAAAGAGAAAGATGGGGAAAGAGACAGACGGGGAAAGAGACAGCCGGGCAAAGAGACAAACTGGGAAAAAGGCAGACTGGGAAAGAGACAGAAGGGGAAAAATACAGACAGGGAAAGAGACAGACCTGGAAAGAGACAGCCGGGCAAAGAGACAGACCTAGAAAGAGACAGCCCTGGAAAGAGACATCCCTGGAAAGACACAGACGGGCAAAGAGACAGACCTGGAAAGAGACAGACCTGGAAAGAGACAGACGGGGAAAGAGACAGATGGGGAAAGAGACAGCCCTGGAAAGAGACAGCCCTGGAAGGAGACAGACGGGGAACAAGACACACAGATAGAGAGAGACAGACAGACACAGACAGAGAAAGAGAGAGACACAGAGATAGAGACACAGAGATAGAGCGAGACAGACAGAGAGACTGATACAGACAGAGACAGACACACAGAGACAGATAGAAACTCGAAGAGAGATAGTTACTATCCCAGGCAACGCCCAGGTACTACAGCTAGTAGTTAAATAAAGATGTATAATCCCTTTAATTAGTGCAGTGGGGGGACAATAGATGGTGTGATAGCTGAGAAAAACCCCAATTAAAACACAACTAACGCTAAAGAGAACATATCTAAATGTATTACAGCTAGCTCATTATTATGATGCTCCATAATTTTTGATATGTGATTAAACTGGTATTCTGAAGGTAACATTGATTGTTCACTTTTTTTAGGTCCAGTATATTTAAATCACTGTTCCAGAAATTTTTTTTCAGCCCAGGAGGGGTGCTTTAAATGTAAATCCCTTCCTCCTTGTTACATACTCATATTACAGCGTTGCTTCGGTCATATGGCACCATCTTTTGAATGTAACTTCTGACTGTCCTGAAGTTAGAAGTTACATCACAAGCTCTCTATACAAGTCTATGAGAGCCAGAATAAAGCCAGAACGAGGCTCTCCTGAGATGTGTTGACTTATGACCTCTGGGCGCACTCCATGAAACACTGGAGCTCCAGGCAGGTCACAAATCACAGGAGACCAACCAGAGCAATGCAGATTTAGGGTTCATGCACACGTTGCGTAATTACATGCATTTACGCTGCGTATTGCACTGCAGCAAAAATGCATGCATCCTGCGTCCCCTGCACAATCTATGTAGATTGTGCAGGATATGTTCACATGTTGCTTTTTTGAACGCAGTGATTTGGGTGCTAAAATTTTTACCCAAATCCATGCGTTCCTAAAAGCAGCATGTCAATTCATTTGTGCACTTTGGATGCAGCTCCCCCTCTGTCTATGGTGGGGGCAGCAGCCATAGCGCATGAAATCGGCTTTTTTTCTACACAAAAACTGCATCCATTATGCAGTGTTTCTGCAGCGATTTGAAGCGCACATGTGCTGTCAAATCGCTGCAGAATATTCAGCAGGTACGTGCGAACATAGCCTTAAGATGAAGATGCCAGAAGATGGGTATAAGACAGGGGGCTGTGGGCTTACATTTAAAGCAACACCCCAGTGGTGCAATACAAAAAGAACAATTATGTTTAGTAAATGGCCTAACGTTCAGTTCAGTCTCTCCATAATATGCTATCTTTACATTTTATTTACATTTTATACATTTCACAATGTTCCTGGACAGCTGTGTCATGTTGCTATCCCGTTGAGCCCTGAATATAGCAAGCACTGCTTGGCTGCAGCTGTGACAGCTGAGCAGTGTTTTTTAGGTGAATAGTGCTCAGAATATTAATACGACACAACACTCCACTCTACTGGTTCAAGTGTATGTGCTTTGCGCAGAGTGGAGCACTATGTTGCTTTACTATTTCTCTTTCCTGCATTCAGTAAAGACATTCAGGGAGCACTGCACACCTGTCACAGCTGCAGCCTAGCAATGCTCACTGGATTTAGGAAGAAGAAAAAGGAATGCGACACAGCACTCAATAGAAAGCCTGAACTACCAGAGTGGAGCGCTGTGTTGGAATAATATTCTTCTCTGCCACATGGTATCACAGAAGGACCACCCAGCTAGAACTCTTCATTGTGACAAAAAGAGAAAATATGTATTGGACTATTGATGTAGTCTGTTTGACATTGGTGGCTCAGTTCGACGTACATGTTTAGAAGAGTACTGAGGTTAGTAGAAAAGCTGATGATTACGGTATAATCCCTTTAAAAAAATGAAAACTTGAATTTAATATGTAGTAAATGAATGAAAAATTATATACAGCTTTAACTGATCAAGCATAATCACCTTACTATAGGGAAGGATTAAGGTTCAGTCACATCTGCATGTTAATATAGCTCCGCTGTTGCTCCTGAGGTTTCTTCGAGTGAAATGCGAGTGACATTCAAGTGTCATTCCGTATGTCATGTGAGTGCTATGCGAGTGCATTTTCCCCCTCACCTAGTCTCTGTGGGATATTTGTGTGTTATCCATGTGTTGTTCATGTGTCATCCATATGTTGTGCGTGTGCCATCCGTGTGACGTCTGTGTCATTTGTGGGATGTCCGTGTGATATCCGTGTGACATGTGTTTTTAACATTGAGTTATACATACAGTCAAAAGCTAGAAAGATGGATAGCTGGATAGGTAGAAAGATAGGTAGATAGATAGATGAATGTGAAACACAAATATAATGTCTTACCCCCATATTACCCCCTGCGTATCGCAAGCTTACACCCTTTAGTGCCTTTCATGTAGCTCTAAAGGTTGTTTTGTCTTGTTTGTAGCCCCAAGTTGAATATATAAAAATAAAACAACATGGGGCCCCCCATATTTTGCTAGCCAGCTAAGGTGAAGCAGACAGCTACAACCTGCAGACCGCAGCTAGCAGCTGCACCTTGGCTGGTAATCCAAAACAGAGGTCACAGCATGCTGTTATTATTATTTATTTCAAATTAAAAAAATAATTTAAAATAAGAAACGTAGGGTCCCCCCAAATTGGATCATTAGCCAAGGTAAAGCAGACGGCTGTGGTCTGGTATGATAAATATGACAGCGTCCAACTGGGTAAAAGGAATTCCGTGTTTATTCCATCAGATGTGGTAAGGTAGCAACGTTTCGACCGATGTGGTCTTTATCAAGCATAGTATAAAGTGACTAATGCCCGTTCTTTTATACAGAAAGTGATTATCCAAGAACCAATTAAAACAACACCGCCCCTCATTTACATAGTAAACATACATGTTAACATCTCCACAAAGAACATCTCCACAAAGATCAATATATATCAGCATAAATCCCATTCCCCAAACGGATTATGGGTACATCAATGCCTCAGAAATTATACATATCAAAGTATAAAATGTATTCTAACAATACCCATATACACATGACCTGCCTTTCGTCTCCTTGTTTCCATTACCACAGGGATCAAAAGCTCAAAGTTCATTGGGTAGTATAATACATGATCACCAATTGTCCAATTACAGCATCGAATCACTGCACATGCGCCAGCGTCCTCATCAGTCTTTGTCCCAGGCAGATGGTGGATGTGATCACATGCTTAAAGCAGACCAATAATCATGGAGCTCCAGTGCGAAGGCGTCCGATGTCATCCGTCACACGGGTCACTCAGACCTCACTTTTTCCGGAGACCAAAAGCCTCCCACTAATTCGCATGCTCCATTATCCGCCATATTTCAGAGGACATACACTATACTGCTGCTGTTGTTATTACAGTGGAAAGGTGCAGCAAGAACGGCATCTACTGAAACATTAAGTGTGAACGGTGATTAACAATAAATGGGTCACAATATGTCATTGTACCATAAAAAATACAACATGCACAATAACAATCATGGTGGTCATAAGTACATAGGGTATTACACGAAAATATGTATTTATATAAGATCAATTATGTAAATAGTTATTTACTAATTATGTAAATAGTAATAGTATCCGTGTGGTTAATAATAGAAATAGTCCTAACTTTGTTAGATCCACATTACAAGAGTCAATTTAGCCAGATACTACCACCCTTGGAAAGGGACACGTGGATGCTTGAGTATCGGAACAACCTTGTAGACCATCTTAACACTACTTTTCCACAAGACAGCAGGGAGGCACACAGTGTGGATCGCAGTTCTATAATTCCCACCATGGGAATGTTGCGTCATCAATGCAGAAACATTAGCAGCAGTTCAGGTGGCACAACCAATTTATATGCTTGTTGAAACACATTTTTTATACTATCGCATGCAACAGCAGAACAAGGTAAATGTCTGACACATAGCCATAGAGAAGATGGTGCTAGATTATCTAGAGCTCAACATCTATGCAATAATTGGGGGATTGGACCCTATTACATTTTGATGTTCAAAAATGAATGAGTGCCCTGAGCTTGCCAGTCACAATTTGGAAGCTTTGGACTGCCCGGCAGCAAACGTTCTCTCCGAACGTGTCTTTAGCACTGCTTGAGGTGTATTGAAGGATAAGCGCAGCTGGCTGTCGCCAAAAAGTGTAGACCGCATGAACAAGTCATGATTGTCCAGTGACTTTGCAACTCCAGTACCAGACTGTACAGATCAGGCGATGGTGTAGTGCCAGGCTTCTGTGAGTAACAGGACTACGCCTGTGTGTCATCTTGCTTGCTCTAGTGAAAAAAATGCTGTTTCAAGCCTTGTTCCAGGACCGGTCCCAGGCATCCATGTTGTGTGATGCCCCTGGACTCGACAGGTCGTCAAAGGGTACTGCCCGCTCTTTATCTCCCATTGCAGGACTCGACCCCCCCATGGTTCTGGATTCCCAACTTGCAGCACTGCATCCATCAGAATCTAAAAATCCTAATCACACCTCCCACCACACCCTGTCAGGCACACCAGTGGGCTGCTAAGCTGGAATAGAGCCGCCCACCTAGGGGTCAGGCAGGGAGGTGACAAGTCAGTAGAGTAGTAGGCCTCGAGCAGTGAGGAGCTAGGGGAGCATGTGGCTCCTGGGGAGGAGAAGATTGGGTTGCAGATGGTGGTTTGGACCCGGAGGAGTCGGAGGCCCGGTTGCGGGATATTGGGACTGGGTGCCTGGCTTAGTCTAGGAGGACGGTCGGCAGCTGCAGTCCAATAGCCGGTCTGAGGCCTAAAGCACGTCGGGGTACTGAACCCTAGGTCGGGGAGAGGCTTCAAGCAACCTGGCAATTAACCTGCAGAGGATAGGGCCTTCATGAACTGTCCACACGAAGCTCAGAGATCGGGGGCACTAGCGCAACGAGGGTGATAGAGCTTTTCAAACAAAGCAGCCCACTGAAATCCCAAGCATGAGCTCCTGAGAGAAAGCTCTTCTACTACCCATAGTAGGGAGCGGGGCCCGGCCAGCTTCAAGCTTACAGGCCACTTGGACACTACTAAATTCTGTGCACAGAGGCAGGCTCCGGACCATCAGGCAGTACTGCAGGGGACGGAACCCGGACGAGCTCCCCCAAGAGGGCAGCGGCACCCAGAAACTTGGTTTACCGCGTTGTCAGCGTCTGCTTTCCTTCTGAGTGAGTTCCTGATCAGCCCCTGCTACCAGCGAGCCTGCGCCCCCCTGCAATCCATTCCACCATTCAGAGTCCCAGGGCCTTCCCTACCCGTGGAGGGTAACGTTATCTGGCTGCCCCCGCTCCATCACCTCGGGTAATCCCAACAGCAGCGGCGGTACTCCCTTGTTATGATTAAAAAAAAAACAAAAAAAAAAAACAGCCCAAGGCCTATGTGTTTGGTGGACTGTAACTCCCTGTTGTTTGAAAGCCATATGAGGAGGCAGATCCATATGGAAATGGGGCAATTTATGGTAGTGTACTGCTGTATATAAAGGCAAAGGTTCTGTGATTATGAACTGTGTTGCCCTTTGTTTTGCCCTCACTAAAAATGGTTTCCGTAATGATCCTGTATGTGTGCACGCCTGTCAACCCTCCTCCTCGGTCCCTGCTATGCCCGGCGTCCAAACGGTGTTCGTCATTTCGCCACGCGCGGTGATGTTTCTGGGACGCCGGCCGCAATGGTGAATGAGGCGGTGGATGACGGACGTGCGCCGACAACTACAGGTGTGAGTAATTGGGGGAGTATTTAGGGATCCAGCATCACTGTCCCTGCACCTCCGGACGAAGTTCCAGCGAAACGCATCGTGGTGCAGGGCGGTGTGACTGGATACACAGCATGGCCACAGCAGGTGGTATTATGATAGGGTCATTGTTCTCCTAATATGTTTACCCTTGGTACTTTCTACTTGGTTCTACAGGCCTCCTGTGGTGGATCAGATTAAACTTACTGCTGTCTGTGGGTGTCGCAGGCGGGGGCACAGACCACAGCAGGGGGGCTACTCTAGATGCTTGGATCCGGGGTCGTGGCTGTGGCTCGTGCAGCAGCCCTTCGCCCACAACTGAATAAAGGGATTATTTACAGGGGAGAGTTTGTCAGTGACGCCACCCGTGGGTTGCGGTGATAGTTGGTGACACCGCCGCTGCCTTGGTATGGGGCACCCGGGGCTGATGAAGCAGGGCAGCAGGATGGTATCCCCTCCACGGGTAGGGGAGGTGTTGCCCTGGGGCCCAGGTGTAGGTGGAGTAGAGTGCTGGGACACAGTCTGCAGGCTGGACTGGATGATACCGGTGTGCTCACTGTTTTTGAATAAATCACAGAGTCCAGATAGTAAACCAAGTGCCGGATACTGGTAGCCTCCAGAGGGGTGTGCTCGGGTCCTGCACACTGGTGAACAGAACAGGAGCCCTTCCTCCTACACTCTAGTTTGGTGTCTTGTGTGGAATGTGTGCATGGAATGGGAAAAGTCCACTCCCGGTGTCTTTGCTGTGGGAGCTGTCGTCCGCGAGATCTGACCCTTGGGATTTTTGCAGGCACTTGCAGATGCTCTATCGCCCGCTTTGGGCTTCCATCTCGTTCTATCTGGGCTACTATTGGGACAAGACTTGGAATCTTTTCCACTGCTGGTTGATTGGAAAGGTGCTTGAAGCGGTCCTTGCCCTGGGGGCTAGGTACCCCGACTGTGCACGGCCACCGGACCGGATTCCCGCTGTCGGCACCAACGGGCTACAACCCTGCCCCAGTCCACTTAAGGTCTCCCGCGACCGGATCTCTATTGCCTGTGTCCCTGCTCTGCTGTCTGCCACTTAGTCAGCTCAGGTAGTCCGGTAGTCCGGGAGCTACAACCCCTGACTACCACTTCACTCCTCTCACTTCCTCTGTCTAAGCTTATCTGACTTGTTCCCTCCTCTAACACCTCAGGACCCCTAGGTGGGCGTCACCATCTGCCTGGCCCCGCCCACTTGTGTGCCCCTATTGTCCTGGGGGGGTGACTAGGCTTTTGTGGCTGGTGTTTGTACCTGCGTATGGAATTGTGTTGGTAGGACAAGGAGGAGGGAATCCTGCATCTGGAAGATGGATGCAGTCTCCTGTGACAACCTGATTTTGTCAGGGCGTCACACTCTCCCTTGGTAAAACACAGCCCGTCCTCGGGTTGTCCGGCACTGGTTTTTATTTTTCTGCTTCTGTAAAAGATAAAAAAAGCATAACATTTCAAACTTTAAAACATTTCGTCCCTTTACAGGGAGGCACTTTTCTTGAACCTTACGTAACAGTACCTTTCCCACCAGTCCACCCCAAAGAGTCCCAAAGTCCAGAACCCTCTAGCCTGGAGGTTAGCCACCGGTTTTGTTAATGACTGGGCTTTGGCCGACTCCACCGCAGGCCCTTCCTTCAACCAGTCCTCTCCAGTGGGTGTTACATTCCTGGTGGTTGAGTAACAATAAGGCAAATGTGGAGTATTTACAATAAACCAAGAAAGTTTTTGGGCGGCCTCTGCCAGTTCTGAGGCCATGGTCCCTAAACAACAGGGGAAAAGCTGGGTTAACTGGGGAAAGGAGGTAGCCGGGTTCCGCTACCTATTACTCTTTTTCATGTAGGCGAATCAGGTGAGGTTAATTGGCATTTATAATTTGAATATATACATACATTACTATATACAAGTACATACAGGCATCACTCACTCCCTGTATCTGAGTGGTGGCTGACCTAGCTTGGGGCGTGTAGACCTCCTCAGCCCTAAGTTCTCTCCTAAGCCCTGTAGTGTTGTACTATCTAGGGGTTCCTCACTCTTCGTGATGGGTACTGTAGGTAGAGACCTACAGGGGCGTGGCATGGGTTCAGGTGCGACTCTAGGTGTGTGTATTGGTGCAATGTCAGCAGGCCTCTCTGATTCTGGCTCTTCCACGGGTTGTGGGAATGTTAGAACGGTAACAATCACTGCTCCATTTTGCATAGGCCAATCTGCTGGGAAGTCACCTAGGACAGTGTGGATCACCTCCTTTCGTTTCTCGACACCAAGGGCTGGAGTGGGAACTTCTTCCAAAATCTTCAGAGGTTCCGGGCACCTTTTCAAGTGGTCCCTGGAGATTGTAGCCGTAGTTCTTCCTTGGTCATTACTGATAAGACTGGTCTTCTGACTATCAAAGTCCGAGGGTTTTATGACATAGGGCAGTCATGGCGAACCTTTCACAGGCCGACTGCCCAAACTGCAGCCCTAAACCCAATTTTTTTTCCGAAGTGCCAACCAATCCTATTATTATCATATAGAACATAGACAGAAAGGGAAAAATACAATACTGCAATTTCATCATAATAGATTATATAATAATCCCCATATGGATGGATATCATGGAATATACTCCCAAACTTAGCTATATACTTTGTGTAAAAAACACGTGTAGGAGACTCATTCAATTATAAAAATATTAAATTTTATTGTAAACAACCATAGACCATTAAAATTCATTTTCCATAGGTTACATACATGAGGTAAGGTGGATTCCTACACCCACCCATCAAAGAACCACCATGATTTGTCCCATCATTACCCCATAGGGCTAGGTAACAAAGTGCAAACACTATCAAGAGAAGTATATTTGAAATGCACCATAGGATCAGACAATTACAATGTAAGGAGAAGCATTCCAAACTTACCCATGGTACATAGACAGAGGGCCTACCAATGGTGGCTCAGAGGTGGGTGAGAGACTATTCTTCAACCCGGACGCGCGTGTCGCAAAAGCTTCATCAGCTGATCCTATGGTGCATTTCAAATATACTTCTCTTGATAGTGTTTGCACTTTGTTACTTAGCCCAATGGGGTAATGATGGGACAAATCATGGTGGTTCTTTGATGGGTGGGTGTAGGAATCCACCTTACCTCATGTATGTAACCTATGGAAAATGAATTTTAATGGTCTATGGTTGTTTACAATAAAATTTAATATTTTTATAATTGAATAAGTCTCCTACACGTGTTTTTTACATGAAGTATACAACCAATCCTATTATGTAAATAATTGATTTTAACCTTACCTTTGCAGTCTTCTCTTCAGCAGGGGGCATCACGGTCATGTGTGCTTACCACACATTGAAGCTGACCTCTCCCACTGCCCTTTCCAGACACAGTAGTTGGATTGATGTTTCTGGAAAAAATTGCAGCATATTAGACAGAGACTTTAGCATGGAATGCAATCAGATTTCACCCTGTAATCCACATCTACATTTCAAAGTCTGAGCATCTTGAAAACCCATAAAGACGTACGAGTTGTTCCCCTCCCCCTTCATTGTGTACTTATGTCCCCCTTCCTGAGCCACTTCCTGGTAAACATGTCCCCCATCCTGATATATATTTCCTACATTCTGGTATATTTGTCCCCATCATGGCCCCATCCTGGCAAATGTACCCCATCCCGGCATATTCCCCATCCTGGTAAATGTTCCTCTATCCTGGTAAAATGTACCCCATTATTGTAAATGTATTTCATCGCTGCCATGTTCCCCCATGCTGTTGAATGACCCCATCTTGGTAAATATACCCCATTCTGGCATGTTTCCCCATCCTGGTAAATGTACCCTATTCTGGCATGTTCCCCCATCTTGGTAAATGTACCCCATCCAGGCATGTTCCCTTATCCTGGTAAATGTCCCCTTTCCTGGTATGTTCCCCTTCTTGCTAAATGTTCCCCATCCTGGCATGTTCATGTACCCGGATCCTGGATTGTTTCCCCCCATGCTGTTAAATGACGCCATCCTGGTAAATGTACCTCCTCCCAGCATGTACCCCATTCCTGGTAAATGTCCTCCATCCTGGTAAATGTACCCCATCCTGGTAAATATACCCCATTATTGCAAATGTATTTCATCGCTGGCATGTTCCCCCATGCTGTTAAGTGACCCCATCCTGGTAAATGTACCCCATTCTGGCATGTTCCCCCATCCTGCTAAATGTACCCCATTCTGGCACATTTCCCCATCCTGGTAAATCTACCCCATCCAGGCATGTGTTACGTCCGGGTGGTGGAAACACTGGACCATACACTGGTTTCCCCTGAGGAGGCAGCCAGGCCGGTCACCCCGCCAGAGGGTCTTGATGCACGGCAGCCGAAGCACTATTGGTAGCCAGACAGTCCATAGGGGAGCTGGAAAGGTGGATGTTGCTGAGCACACGGAGTTCTGGATGGTAGTCCGGGTGACGAGGCTCAGGGTCCAAGGCCGGGTTGAAGGGTTAGGCGGGATCCGGAACCTGCTGAGCGATGGAACTGGTCACCCAACTGAGCCAGGGACTGGAGACTGGTGGAGCTGCAGAGGTGGTGGAACATCCGCCGAAGTCACCGTCAGGGTACTGGAATGGACGTGGTTCGGAGCGGCTGGCGTGGCAGGACAGGCTCTGCGAGACAGACAGGGTTAATACAGGGCAAAGCAATATGGGGACCTGAACTCCTAGCTTACTAAACACGTAGAACAGGCCCCGCCCACCAGGAATGAGAATCCTAATATACCCTGTACCTGTCTATGCAATTTCCTGTTTCAAGGTGCTGGCCCTTTAAGAAAGGGTCAATGACCGCGCGCGCGCCCTAATGCGCATGCGCGAGGCCCATGTGCCAGAAGCCAGTCCAGGGAGCGGTGCAGAGGAAGCAGGGGTGCCCGGCAGGGTGTCCCACGTCGCTGAGGAGCGCCGGGAGCGGGGAGCTGGATGCATGGAGGGCGCAGGCGAGGAAGAGGAGGCCGGGACCGGAGTGGTGAGTCGGGGATGCCGCCGGGAAGCGGGGAGCGGGCCACGGGGACCGGGGAGTGGGGCACGGGGACCGGGAAGCGTGACAGTACCCCCTCCCCGCAACCGGGACAGGAAAGCACGAATCAGAGGAGTGCCAACATTCTCCCGGGGCTCCCAGGACCTATCCTCGGGACCATAACCCGCCCAGTCCACCAGGAAGTATTGCCGACCTCGTACGGTCTTCATGGCCACGATATCCCTTACCGCATAGATGTCATCATCAGCGATAGGAGGAGGAGCAGGACTGGCAGCAGCGGAGAAGGGACCAAGGACAACAGGCTTGAGCAAGGAGACATGGAAGGAGTTGGGTATCCGCATCGTGGCCGGGAGCTGCAGCTTGTAGGAGACTGCATTGATCTTGCTGATGACTTTAAACGGCCCGATGTAACGAGGACCCAACTTGTACGATGGTAACTTCAATCGGACATATCTGGATGCAAGCCAGACCAGATCACCTGGGGAGAAACACGGGGGATCCAGGCGCCTCTTGTCCGCATGTCTCTTCATCCGCAAAGAAGCACGTTCTAGGGAAGACTTGACAAAGTTCCATATAGCTGAGAAGTCCCGAACCAGAGCATCTGCTGCGGGGACATCGGAAGCCGAGGATACTGGCAACGGGACAGAAGGCTGAAGTCCGTAAACGACCTGGAAGGGAGAGCTGGAGGTGGACTCGCTGATGTGTTGGTTGTGGGAGAATTCAGCCCAAGGTAGGAGCGTGGACCAATCGTCATGATGGATGTTGACGTAGTGGCGCAGGAAGGAGGTCAGGATCTGATTGACCCGTTCCACTTGGCCATTCGACTGAGGATGGTAGGCCGAAGAAAAGTCCAAGGATACTCCCAGATGTTTGCAGAGAGCCCTCCAGAAGCGCGAGGTAAACTGAGTTCCTCTGTCGGACACAATGTGTGCGGGAAAGCCATGCAATCGGAATATGTGTTGTATGAAGGAGTCAGCTAGCTCCTGGGCAGAGGGCAGCCCGGCCATGGGAACGAAGTGAGCCATCTTTGAAAAACGGTCCACCACAACCCATATGACAGTGTGTCCGGAGCATAAGGGTAAGTCCGTAATGAAGTCCATTGCAATATGTTGCCACGGAACGGAAGGAATGGGCAGAGGCAGAAGACGTCCATATGGTAGGTGCTTGGGTGTCTTGTACCGGGCACAGGATGGACAGGCTGAGACGAAGGTTGCGACGTCTTTACGGAGGGACGGCCACCAGTAGTGATGGACAATAGTACTCCAAGTCTTCTTCTGACCAACATGGCCGGCGATCTTCGAGGCATGGCCCCATTGCAGAACTCTCTGTCTGTCAGTATCTGAGACATAGGTTTTCCCAGGGGGTATCTGAGTCAGAGCGACAGGAGCCACCGGAATGACTTTACTGGGGTTGATGATGGGCTGGAACGTCTCCTCCTACAACTCCACGGGCACGAAGGACCTGGACAAAGCGTCTGCCCGCACGTTCTTATCCGCAGGCCGAAAATGGAGTTGGAAATCAAATCGAGCAAAAAACAAGGACCAGCGGGCTTGTCGCGGGTTCAGTCTTTGGGCTGACCGCAGGTACTCCAGATTCTTGTGGTCCGTGTATATGATCACAGGGTATACTGCTCCCTCCAAGAGGTAGCACCATTCCTCCAAGGCCAGCTTAATGGCCAGTAGCTCCCGATCCCCGATGGTGTAGTTGCGTTCGGGTGCCGAGAAGCTCTTGGAGAAGAATCCGCAAGTGACCATCTTTCCGGAGGAGGAGTTCTGCATCAACACTGCCCCGGCTCCTGAGGAGGAGGCATCCACCTCAAGGTGAACTGTCGGTTAAATTCAGGGCGATGGAGAACCGGGGAAGAAGCAAACGCCTGTTTCAAGGAGCAGAACGCGGCATCGGCCGCCGGTGGCCAGTCCTTAGGATTAGCTCCCTTCTTAGTCAAGGCAGAGAGAGGCGCAGTCAGGGCAGAGAAGTGCGGGATGAATTGACGATAATAGTTTGCAAAGCCAAGGAAGCGTTGGATAGCCTTCAGTCCGGAGGGAGGAGGCCAGTTGAGGATGGCAGACACTTTCTCTGGGTCCATCTGCAGGCCAGTGTCCGAGATTACATAACCCAGGAAGGGAAGGGATGACTTTTCAAAGACGCACTTCTCGTACTTGGCGTACAGACGGTTCTCTCTAAGCCTCTGGAGAACTAGCTGCACGTTCTCTCTGTGGGTCTGTAGGTCCGGAGAGAAGACCAGGATGTCATCCAGATATACCACGACACAGACATAGAGGAGATCTCTGAACACGTCGTTCACCAATTCTTGGAAGACTGCCGGAGCATTACACAGACCAAAGGGCATGACACAATACTCGTAGTGCCCATCCCGAGTGTTGAATGCGGTCTTCCATTCGTCTCCAGAGCGAATGCGAACCAGGTTATAGGCCCCACGGAGGTCCAACTTGGTGAATACACGAGCTCCTCGGAGCCGATCGAATAGTTCGGGGATAAGTGGCAGAGGGTATTTGTTTTTTACGGCGATCTGGTTTAATCCCCGGTAGTCAATGCAAGGGCGCAGATCACCTTCCTTCTTCTTGACGAAGAAAAAACCTGCTCCGGCAGGGGACGAAGATCTCCGAATGAACCCCTTAGCCAGGCTCTCGGTGATATAGGCAGACATGGCCCATGTTTCAGCAGGGGACAAGGGGTATATCCTTCCTCTAGGAGGCGTAGTTCCTTGCAGTAAATCGATGGCACAGTCGTAGGGACGATGAGGCGGTAGTACCTCTGACTCCTTTTTATCAAAAACATCCGAGAAGGACCAGTAGGCAGAAGGCAGTCCTGGTAGAGACTCTGGAACCGGAGGTCGTCGGATGGGTTGGATGGATTTCAGACATCTCTCGTGACACGAGTAGCCCCATCGGGTAATTTCACCTGTACTCCAGCTGACCGACGGTTCGTGTGCCCGTAACCATGGGAGTCCCAGCAGGATCTGATGAGACATGCGCGGGAGGACGTAGTTCCACAGGCTTGGTGATCAGTGAGACGGTGTCAGAGAGGGGTCTCCCATCTACAGAGGCGATCACCAGCGGTTTTTCTAGTGGGAGAACAGGCACCTGGTACTTATCCACCGTGGCCTGCTGGATGAAGTTGCCTGCTGCTCCGGAATCGAGATACGCCTCTGCCGTGAACCGGGTCTCTTCTGTAGTGACTTGAATAGTCCATGTAACGGAGTCTGAGAGAGTCCGAGCACCTAGGGTGGCCTCTCCTACCAAGCCTAGGCTTTGGAGTTTCCCGGCTTCTCGGGACAAGAGCGTAGCAGGTGTGTGCCCTCACCGCAGTAGAAGCAGAGACCCTTTGCTAGTCGTTCTGCTCTGCGTTGCTCAGACTGCCTCAGGCGGTCAATCTGCATGGGCTCGTAGGTAGACGCGCCAGGTGACGCCAACTGGGGAGCGATGGACTTCTGTGGTGGGGAGGAGTGCCTTATCGGACGCCTCTCGTGGGACACCTCTTTGGATCGTTCCTGGAAGCGAAGATCCACTCGAGTCGCTAGAGCAATCAGGGCATCCAGGGTGGAAGGCACGTCACGACCAGCCAGCTCATCTTTAATACGACCCGAGAGTCCCTCCCAGAAGGCGATGGTTAGGGCCTCATTGTTCCACCCTAATTCCGAGGCCAAGGTGCGAAAACGAATAGCATATTGGCCCACCATCAGAGTCCCTTGACGTAGCCGGAGGAGGGATGAGGCAGACGCGGAGGCGCGTCCGGGCTCGTCAAAGGTGCTACGAAAAGCCTGCAGGAACTCCTGGATGTCGGTGGTTACCGGATCCTCCTTCTCCCACAAGGGGTTCATCCAGGCCAGTGCCTCTCCCTCTAGATGGGACATCACGAACGCGACCTTGGCTTGGTCAGAGGCAAAAAGGTGCGGCAGCAGCTTGAAATGGAGGGAGCATTGATTTATGAATCCCCTGCAGGTCTTGGGATCTCCGGCGTACCGGGGTGGTGAGGCCAAACGAAGTTTGGAAGTATCCGAGGAGGCTGCCACGGGAACTGCGGCCGTGGATTGTGCAGTGGAAGCCTGAGATGCCAAGGACGTGGCCGTTGCTTGTAGCATGTTCAGGCGGGTATCCACAGAGGACATGAAAGCCAGCATGCGGGACTGGGTCTCGCGCTGTCGTACGAGTTCCTGCTGCAAGGCCGCTAGTGCTTCGGCGGGATCCATGGCCTGTTCTAGCTGTTACGTCCGGGTGGTGGAAACACTGGACCGTACACCGGTTTCCCCTGAGGAGGCAGCCAGGCCGGTCACCCCGCCAGAGGGTCTTGATGCACGGCAGCCAAAAGCACTATTGGTAGCCAGACAGTCCGTAGGGGAGCTGGAAAGGTGGATGTTGCTGAGCACACGGAGTTCTGGATGGTAGTCCGGGTGACGAGGCTCAGGGTCCAAGGCCGGGTTGAAGGGTTAGGCGGGATCCGGAACCTGCTGAGCGATGGGACGGGTCACCCAACTGAGCCAGGGACTGGAGACTGGCGGAGCTGCAGAGGTGGTGGAACATCCGCCGAAGTCACCGTCAGGGTACTGGAATGGACGTGGTTCGGAGCGGCTGGCGTGGCAGGACAGGCTCTGCGAGACAGACAGGGTTAATACAGGGCAAAGCAATACGGGGACCTGAACTCCTAGCTTACTAAACACGTAGAACAGGCCCCGCCCACCAGGAAAGAGAATCCTAATATACCCTGTACCTGTCTATGCAATTTCCTGTTTCAAGGTGCTGGCCCTTTAAGAAAGGGTCAATGACCGCGCGCGCGCCCTAATGCGCATGCGCGAGGCCCGTGTGCCAGAAGCCAGTCCAGGGAGCGGTGCAGAGGAAGCAGGGGTGCCCAGCAGGGTGTCCCACGTCGTTGAGGAGCGCCGGGAGTGGGGAGCTGGACGCATGGAGGGCGCAGGTGAGGAAGAGGAGGCCGGGACCGGAGTGGTGAGTCGGGGACGCCGCCGGGAAGCGGGGAGCGGGCCACGGGGACCGGAGAGCGGGGCACGGGGACCGGGAAGCGTGACAGCATGTTCCCTTATCCTGGTAAATGTCCCCTTTCCTTGTATGTTCCTCTTCCTGCTAAATGTTCCCCATCCTGGCATGTTCATGTACCCCCATCCTGGATTGTTTCCCCCCATCCTTTCATGCTTCCTCCATGCTGGTAAATATATCCCCCTTCCTGGTAAATGTATCCCATCCTGTTAAATGTCACCCTTCCTGGCATGTTCCCCTTCCTGCTAAATGTACCCCATCCTGGCATGTTTCCCCCCATCCTGGCATGTTTCCCCCCATCCTTGCAGCCATGTTTCCCCCCATCCTTGCAGCCATGTTTCCCCCCCATCCGTGCAGCCATGTTTCCACCATCCGTGCTGTCCATGTTTCCCCCATCCGTGCTGTCCATGTTTCCCTCATCCGTGCTGCCCATGTTTCCCCCATCCGTGCAGTCCATGTTTCCCCCATCCGTGCAGTCCATGTTTCCCCAATCTGTGCTGGCACTGTCCCCCCATCCGTGCTGTCCATGTCTCCCCCATCCGTGCTGGCACTGTGCCCCCATCCGTGCTGGCACTGTGCCCCCATCCATGCTGGCACTGTCCCCCCATCCGTGCTGTCCATGTTTCCCCCATCCGTGCTAACACTGTCCCCCCATCTGTGCTGGCACTGTTCCCCCATCCGTGCTGGCACTGTCCCCCCACACCTTGGCACAGCCACACATAGTTTACAAATTAAAAAAAACAAACTCCCCTTCCAGCACTAGCTCCACTGATGCGCGCCGCTGGGTCTTCAGTCAGTTCCCGTACAGCCAAAAGACACCGGCACCGCCTACTGACGCTCCGCCGTCTTCTAGGCTACAGGCCTGTGGCCTAGGAGAGGAGGCATGTCAGAGGGAGGAGAAATGTCTCCTCTGCTCCAACACAACTTTGAACTGCCGGCACGATCACACCGACAGTTCAAAGTGGCTGAATGTGGTGACAGCGCGCGTGTCGGCAGAAAGGGCTCTGTGTGCCCAGTCTGGCACATGTACCATAGGTTAGACATCACTGACTTCTCCTGGTGCAAAGGGGGCAGCTTTTGCCTGTTTGTTGAAGTGCTGCTCTTGCTTTTCTCTGCTTTGATTCAGGTTCCTCTCCACATACTCTTGAATTTGTTTGTACTACATCTGATGTTTGGAGTCCCAGTCAGTGGTTGGGGAATGGTCTCAGGGACTTCAACATCCATATCCAAGTCCACCGGCAATATTTCAGGCCTCGCCCTCATGAGGTAAGCAGGCGTATACTTAGTGGAACTGACAGGAATGTTGTTATACATATCCACCAGATCAGGCAATCTCTCAGGCCACTGGTTCCGTTCTTCAAGGGGTAGAGTCTTAAGCAGGTTGATGACTAGATGGTTCATCTTCTCACACATCCCATTGGTTTGGACATGGTAGGGTGTAGTACGTATCTTCTTGCATCCGTACAGGCTACAGAACTCCTTAAAGATCTCTGCTTCAAAGGCAGGGCCTTGATCTGTGAGGACCCTCTTTGGGTAGCCATGAGGTCTGCAGAAGTGTGCTTGGAAGACCTTCGCTGCAGTACGGGCTGTTAGATCCTTGACGGGTACCACAACCATAAATCTTGAGTAGTGGTCCACTATTGTGAGTGCATACGTATATCCGGTTCTGCTTGGTGTGAGTTTAACATGATCTAGTGCAACGAGTTCCAACGGCTGGCTGGTGATGATCGGTTGTAATGGGGCTCTCTAGCTGGTACCATCTTTTCTTCTTAGCACACAGGGAGCACAATCCCTACACCATGCTCAATGGATTCTCTCATTCCAGCCCAGTACAAGCGTTCCCTTAGTAGCATTTCCAGCTTCTTCCAGCCGAAATGTCCAGCTCCATCATGATAGGCTTCCAGGACCACTGGTACGTATGCTTGACTTATGACTATTTGACAGATCCTCTCATGCGTCTTAGGATTGATCAGTCCTCTGCACAACTTGCCTCGCTGCAAATTCAACCGGCTTCTCTCATTCCACAGCCTCTTTGTTTCTGCTGGGGCAGTGGGCTCCAACCTGGAATCAGCCTGAAAGATCAGTGTCCTAATCAATCTGACGGAAGGATCTCTATCTTGTGCTTCTTGCCAACCGTGATGGGGTAACGGGTTGAATGCCGCCTCCTGCTGACTGCTGTAATGTTTGGTGTTTTCCAAACTGTCAGGTTGATGGAACACGGGCAGTTCAATCTCTTCCAACTCGTCTTCATCTACCCCATCATCAGGCAGGTGTGGCATTCTAGAAAATGCGTCAGCATTGGTGTTCTTACGACCGGCTCTGTAATATATGGTGAAGTCATAATTCGACAGTCGGGCTACCCAGCATTGTTCTAGGGCTCCAAGCTTCACTGTGTCCAAGTGG
Organism: Anomaloglossus baeobatrachus; assembly: GCF_048569485.1. NCBI lineage: Eukaryota > Metazoa > Chordata > Amphibia > Anura > Aromobatidae > Anomaloglossus > Anomaloglossus baeobatrachus. Next base: position 171,999,038 of record NC_134353.1, read on the forward strand.
GTTAAAGGTTTGTTATCCGTATATGCAGTGAACTTTGCAGAAGCCAGGTACTGTTTAAATCTCACTGTCACAGCCCAGACGAGTGCTAGGAACTCCAACTTGAAAGAACTGTAATTCTCAGGGTTCCTTTCTGTTGGACGGAGCTTCCTACTTGCATAAGCTATCACCTTCTCCTTGCCATTCTGCATTTGGAATAGGACAGCTCCCAGTCCCACGTTTCTGGCATCTGTATACAGTATGAACGGGAGACCATAGTCGGGGTATGCCAGGATTAGAGTTGAGCGCGGTTCGTGGTTCTCCAGTTCTTGGCTCGAGTAATTTTGGGGGCTGTTCTAGATCGAACTAGAACTTGAGCTTTTTGCTAAAGCTCGATAGTTCTAGATACGTTCGAGAACGGTTCTAGCAGCAAAATGACCAGCTAATTCCTAGCTGGCTTTCCGCTGTAATAGTGTAAGTCACTCTGTGACTCACACTATTATGAAATTTCAGTGTATAGTGTGCGGGAACAGCGCATTCAGATCACTGCTGTTTGGATAATGGCGATCGCCATTTTTTTTTTTTTCCTTGTCTTCCTTCCCTAAGCGCGCGCGTGTAGTGGGGCGGGCCAGCTTGTCAGCCAATCCCAGACACACACACAGCTAAGTGTACTTTTAGCCAGAGAAGCAACGGCATGTATGATAGGATGTCCATGTCACATGTCCCTGCATTATAAAAACGAGTATCTGCCCGTCCGGACGCCATTATCTCTTCTGCGTCCTTGTGTCAGTCACCGCTGGCGCAGCGCCTATCTCCGATACTGCTGTGTACGCTGTATACACAGCGCTGTACAGCATAGGGGTAGCACTTTCTATCAGTCCTTTTAAGGGCTAATACCGGCAGGGTCAGAGCCATAGGTGACAGGTCCGTGAAAACAGAGTTTAACAGCTACACAAGATGACAGCGTCTGTGTAGCTAAGGTCAGGGATTTCCTCGCTGCATTTCCCCATTAGGAGGGATAGAAAGGCAGGCTTCCTTTCCTCTACCCAGAGACCCACAACCCTGCCACTGTACCCTCCTGCCCTTTGCACACTCAAACTCATTGTTACTAAGCCATTATACTAGCAAACACTGAGTGAACTTAGTGGCATCCTAAACGTGGCTGTTGGACTTCTGTATTGTCCCACTAGTGCAAAGATATTTGCAGCACGTCTGCCTGCATTGCACACTCAAACTCATTGTCACTAAGCCATTATACTAGCAAACACTGAGTGAACTTAGTGGCATCCTAAACGTGGCTGTTGGACTTCTGTATTGTCCCACTAGTGCAAAGATATTTACAGCACGTCTGCCTGCATTGCACACTCAAACTCATTGTTACTAAGCCATTATACTAGCAAACACTGAGTGAACTTAGTAGCATCGTAAATGTGGCTGTTGGACTTCTGTATTGTCCCACTAGTGCAAAGATATTTGCAGCACGTCTGCCTGCATTGCACACTCAAACTCATTGTTACTAAGCCATTATACTAGCAAACACTGAGTGAACTTAGTGGCATCCTAAACGTGGCTGTTGGACTTCTGTATTGTCCCACTAGTGCAAAGATATTTGCAGCACGTCTGCCTGCATTGCACACTCAAACTCATTGTTACTAAGCCATTATACTAGCAAACACTGAGTGAACTTAGTGGCATCATAAACGTGGCTGTTGGACTTCTGTATTGTCCCATTAGTGCAAAGATATTTGCAGCACGTCTGCCTGCATTGCACACTCAAACTCATTGTTACTAAGCCATTATACTAGCAAACACTGAGTGAACTTAGTGGCACCATAAAAGTGGCTGTTGGACTTCTGTATTGTCCCACTAGTGCAAAGATATTTGCAGCACGTCTGCCTGCATTGCACACTCAAACTCATTGTTACTAAGCCATTATACTAGCAAACACTGAGTGAACTTAGTGGCATCATAAAAGTGGCTGTTGGACTTCTGTATTGTCCCACTAGTGCAAAGATATTTGCAGCACGTCTGCCTGCATTGCACACTCAAACTCATTGTTACTAAGCCATTATACTAGCAAACACTGAGTGAACTTAGGGGCATCATAAAAGTGGCTGTTGGTCTTCTGTATTGTCCCACTAGTGCAAAGATATTTGCAGCACGTCTGCCTGCATTGCACACTCAAACTCATTGTTACTAAGCCATTATACTAGCAAACACTGAGTGAACTTAGTGGCATCCTAAACGTGGCTGTTGGACTTCTGTATTGTCCCACTAGTGCAAAGATATTTGCAGCACGTCTACCTGCATTGCACACTCAAGCTCATTGTTACTAAGCCCTTATACTAGCAAACACTGAGTGAACTTAGTGGCACCATAAAAGTGGCTGTTGGACTTCTGTATTGTCCCACTAGTGCAAAGATATTTGCAGCACGTCTGCCTGCATTGCACACTCAAACTCATTGTTACTAAGCCATTATACTAGCAAACACTGAGTGAACTTAGTGGCATCATAAAAGTGGCTGTTGGACTCCTGTATTGTCCCACTAGTGCAAAGATATTTGCAGCACGTCTGCCTGCATTGCACACTCAAACTCATTGTTACTAAGCCATTATACTAGCAAACACTGAGTGAACTTAGTGGCATCCCAAACGTGGCTGTTGGACTTCTGTATTGTCCCACTAGTGCAAAGATATTTGCAGCACGTCTGCCTGCATTGCACACTCAAACTCATTGTTACTAAGCCATTATACTAGCAAACACTGAGTGAACTTAGTGGCATCCTAAACGTGGCTGTTGGACTTCTGTATTGTCCCACTAGTGCAAAGATATTTGCAGCACGTCTGCCTGCATTGCACACTCAAACTCATTGTTACTAAGCCATTATACTAGCAAACACTGAGTGAACTTAGTGGCATCCTAAACGTATCTGTTGGACTTCTGTATTGTCCCACTAGTGCAAAGATATTTGCAGCACGTCTGCCTGCATTGCACACTCAAACTCTTTGTTACTAAGCCATTATACTAGCAAACACTGAATGAACTTAGTGGCATCCTAAACGTGGCTGTTGGACTTCTGTTTTGTCCCACTAGTGCAAAGATATTTGCAGCACGTCTGCCTGCATTGCACACTCAAACTCATTGTTACTAAGCCATTATACCAGCAAACACTGAGTGAACTTAGTGGCATCCTAAACGTGGCTGTTTGACTTCTGTATTGTCCCACTAGTGCAAAGATATTTGCAGCACGTCTACCTGCATTGCACACTCAAGCTCATTGTTACTAAGCCATTATACTAGAAAACACTGAGTGAACTTAGTGGCACCATAAAAGTGGCTGTTGTACTTCTGTATTGTCCCACTAGTGCAAAGATATTTGCAGCATGTCTGCCTGCATTGCACACTCAAACTCATTGTTACTAAGCCATTATACTAGCAAACACTGAGTGAACTTAGTGGCATCATAAAAGTGGCTGTTGGACTTCTGTATTGTCCCACTAGTGCAAAGATATTTGCAGCATGTCTGCCTGCATTGCACACTCAAACTCATTGTTACTAAGCCATTATACTAGCAAACACTGAGTGAACTTAGTGGCATCATAAAAGTGGCTGTTGGACTTCTGTATTGTCCCACTAGTGCAAAGATATTTGCAGCACGTCTGCCTGCATTGCACACTCAAACTCATTGTTACTAAGCCATTATACTAGCAAACACTGAGTGAACTTAGTGGCATCCTAAACGTGGCTGTTGGACTTCTGTATTCTCCCACTAGTGCAAAGATATTTGCAGCACGTCTACCTGCATTGCACACTCAAGCTCATTGTTACTAAGCCCTTATACTAGCAAACACTGAGTGAACTTAGTGGCACCATAAAAGTGGCTGTTGGACTTCTGTATTGTCCCACTAGTGCAAAGATATTTGCAGCACGTCTGCCTGCATTGCACACTCAAACTCATTGTTACTAAGCCATTATACTAGCAAACACTGAGTGAACTTAGTGGCATCCTAAACGTGGCTGTTGGACTTCTGTATTGTCCCACTAGTGCAAAGATATTTGCAGCACGTCTGCCTGCATTGCACACTCAAACTCATTGTTACTAAGCCATTATACTAGCAAACACTGAATGAACTTAGTGGCATCCTAAACGTGGCTGTTGGACTTCTGTATTGTCCCACTAGTGCAAAGATATTTACAGCACGTCTGCCTGCATTGCACACTCAAACTCATTGTTACTAAGCCATTATACTAGCAAACACTGAGTGAACTTAGTGGCATCCCAAACGTGGCTGTTGGACTTCTGTATTGTCCCACTAGTGCAAAAATATTTGCAGCACGTCTGCCTGCATTGCACACTCAAACTCATTGTTACTAAGCCATTATACTAGCAAACACTGAGTGAACTTAGTGGCATCCTAAACGTATCTGTTGGACTTCTGTATTGTCCCACTAGTGCAAAGATATTTGCAGCACGTCTGCCTGCATTGCACACTCAAACTCATTGTTACTAAGCCATTATACTAGCAAACACTGAATGAACTTAGTGGCATCCTAAACGTGGCTGTTGGACTTCTGTTTTGTCCCACTAGTGCAAAGATATTTGCAGCACGTCTGCCTGCATTGCACACTCAAACTCATTGTTACTAAGCCATTATACTAGCAAACACTGAGTGAACTTAGTGGCATCCTAAACGTGGCTGTTGGACTTCTGTATTGTCCCACTAGTGCAAAGATATTTGCAGCACGTCTACCTGCATTGCACACTCAAGCTCATTGTTACTAAGCCATTATACTAGCAAACACTGAGTGAACTTAGTGGCACCATAAAAGTGGCTGTTGGACTTCTGTATTGTCCCACTAGTGCAAAGATATTTGCAGCACGTCTACCTGCATTGCACACTCAAACTCATTGTTACTAAGCCATTATACTAGCAAACACTGAGTGAACTTAGTGGCATCATAAAAGTGGCTGTTGGACTTCTGTATTGTCCCACTAGTGCAAAGATATTTGCAGCACGTCTGCCTGCATTGCACACTCAAACTCATTGTTACTAAGCCATTATACTAGCAAACACTGAGTGAACTTAGTGGCATCATAAAAGTGGCTGTTGGACTTCTGTATTGTCCCACTAGTGCAAAGATATTTGCAGCACGTCTGCCTGCATTGCACACTCAAACTCATTGTTACTAAGCCATTATACTAGCAAACACTGAGTGAACTTAGTGGCATCCTAAACGTGGCTGTTGGACTTCTGTATTGTCCCACTAGTGCAAAGATATTTGCAGCACGTCTACCTGCATTGCACACTCAAGCTCATTGTTACTAAGCCCTTATACTAGCAAACACTGAGTGAACTTAGTGGCACCATAAAAGTGGCTGTTGGACTTCTGTATTGTCACACTAGTGCAAAGATATTTGCAGCACGTCTGCCTGCATTGCACACTCAAACTCATTGTTACTAAGCCATTATACTAGCAAACACTGAGTGAACTTAGTGGCATCATAAAAGTGGCTGTTGGACTTCTGTATTGTCCCACTAGTGCAAAGATATTTGCAGCACATCTGCCTGCATTGCACACTCAAACTCATTGTTACTAAGCCATTATACTAGCAAACACTGAGTGAACTTAGTGGCATCATAAAAGTGGCTGTTGGACTTCTGTATTGTCCCACTAGTGCAAAGATATTTAAAGCACGTCTGCCTGCATTGCACACTCAAACTCATTGTTACTAAGCCATTATACTAGCAAACACTGAGTGAACTTAGTGGCATCCTAAACGTGGCTGTTGGACTTCTGTATTGTCCCACTAGTGCAAAGATATTTGCAGCACGTCTACCTGCATTGCACACTCAAGCTCATTGTTACTAAGCCATTATACTAGCAAACACTGAGTGAACTTAGTGGCACCATAAAAGTGGCTGTTGGACTTCTGTATTGTCCCACTAATGCAAAGATATTTGCAGCACGTCTGCCTGCATTGCACACTCAAACTCATTGTTACTAAGCCATTATACTAGCAAACACTGAGTGAACTTAGTGGCATCATAAAAGTGGCTGTTGGACTTCTGTATTGTCCCACTAGTGCAAAGATATTTGCAGCACGTCTGCCTGCATTGCACACTCAAACTCATTGTTACTAAGCCATTATACTAGCAAACACTGAGTGAACTTAGTGGCATCATAAAAGTGGCTGTTGGACTTCTATATTGTCCCACTAGTGCAAAGATATTTGCAGCACGTGTGCCTGCATTGCACACTCCAACTCATTGTTGCTAAGCCATTATACTAGCAAACACTGAGAGAACTTAGTGGCATCATAAAAGTGGCTGTTGGACTTCTGTATTGTCCCACTAGTGCAAAGATATTTGCAGCACGTCTACCTGCATTGCACACTCAAGCTCATTGTTACTAAGCCATTATACTAGCAAACACTGAGTGAACTTAGTGGCATCCTAAATGTGGCTGTTGGACTTCTGTATTGTCTTACTAGTGCAAAGATATTTGCAGCACGTCTACCTGCATTGCATAACTCAAGTTCATTGTTACTAAGCCATTATACTAGCAAACACTGAGTGAACTTAGTGGCACCATAAAAGTGGCTGTTGGACTTCTGTATTGTCCCACTAGTGCAAAGATATTTGCAGCACGTCTGCCTGCATTGCACATGCAAACTCATTGTTACTAAGCCATTATACTAGCAAACACTGAGTGAACTTAGTGGCATCCTAAACGTGGCTGTTGGACTTCTGTAATGTCCCACTAGTGCAAAGATATTTGCAGCACGTCTACCTGCATTGCACACTCAAGCTCATTGTTACTAAGCCATTATACTAGCAAACACTGAGTGAACTTAGTGGCACCATAAAAGTGGCTGTTGGACTTCTGTATTGTCCCACTAGTGCAAAGATATTTGCAGCACGTCTGCCTGCATTGCACACTCAAACTCATTGTTACTAAGCCATTATACTAGCAAACACTGAGTGAACTTAGTGGCATCATAAAAGTGGCTGTTGGTCTTCTGTATTGTCCCACTAGTGCAAAGATATTTGCAGCACGTCTGCCTGCATTGCACACTCAAACTCATTGTTACTAAGCCATTATACTAGCAAACACTGATTGAACTTAGTGGCATCCTAAACGTGGCTGTTGGACTTCTGTATTGTCCCACTAGTGCAAAGATATTTGCAGCACGTCTACCTGCATTGCACACTCAAGCTCATTGTTACTAAGCCCTTATACTAGCAAACACTGAGTGAACTTAGTGGCACCATAGAAGTGGCTGTTGGACTTCTGTATTGTCCCACTAGTGCAAAGATATTTGCAGCACGTCTGCCTGCATTGCACACTCAAACTCATTGTTACTAAGCCATTATACTAGCAAACACTGAGTGAACTTAGTGGCATCCCAAACGTGGCTGTTGGACTTCTGTATTGTCCCACTAGTGCAAAGATATTTGCAGCACGTCTGCCTGCATTGCACACTCAAACTCATTGTTACTAAGCCATTATACTAGCAAACACTGAGTGAACTTAGTGGCATCCTAAACGTGGCTGTTGGACTTCTGTATTGTCCCACTAGTGCAAAGATATTTGCAGCACGTCTGCCTGCATTGCACACTCAAACTCATTGTTACTAAGCCATTATACTAGCAAACACTGAATGAACTTAGTGGCATCCTAAACGTGGCTGTTGGACTTCTGTATTGTCCCACTAGTGCAAACATATTTGCAGCACGTCTGCCTGCATTGCACACTCAAACTCATTGTTACTAAGCCATTATACTAGCAAACACTGAGTGAACTTAGTGGCATCCCAAACGTGGCTGTTGGACTTCTGTATTGTCCCACTAGTGCAAAAATATTTGCAGCACGTCTGCCTGCATTGCACACTCAAACTCATTGTTACTAAGCCATTATACTAGCAAACACTGAGTGAACTTAGTGGCATCCTAAATGTATCTGTTGGACTTCTGTATTGTCCCACTAGTGCAAAGATATTTGCAGCACGTCTGCCTGCATTGCACACTCAAACTCATTGTTACTAAGCCATTATACTAGCAAACACTGAATGAACTTAGTGGCATCCTAAACGTGGCTGTTGGACTTCTGTTTTGTCCCACTAAAGCAAAGATATTTGCAGCACGTCTGCCTGCATTGCACACTCAAACTCATTGTTACTAAGCCATTATACTAGCAAACACTGAGTGAACTTAGTGGCACCATAAAAGTGGCTGTTGGACTTCTGTATTGTCCCACTAGTGCAAAGATATTTGCAGCACGTCTGCCTGCATTGCAGACTCAAACTCATTGTTACTAAGCCATTATACTAGCAAACACTGAGTGAACTTAGTGGCATCATAAAAGTGGCTGTTGGTCTTCTGTATTGTCCCACTAGTGCAAAGATATTTGCAGCACGTCTGCCTGCATTGCACACTCAAACTCATTGATACTAAGCCATTATACTAGCAAACACTGAGTGAACTTAGTGGCATCCTAAACGGGGCTGTTGGACTTCTGTATTGTCCCACTAGTGCAAAGATATTTGCAGCACGTCTACCTGCATTGCACACTCAAGCTCATTGTTACTAAGCCCTTATACTAGCAAACACTGAGTGAACTTAGTGGCACCATAAAAGTGGCTGTTGGACTTTTGTATTGTCCCACTAGTGCAAAGATATTTGCAGCACGTCTGCCTGCATTGCACACTCAAACTCATTGTTACTAAGCCATTATACTAGCAAACACTGAGTGAACTTAGTGGCATCATAAAAGTGGCTGTTGGACTTCTGTATTGTCCCACTAGTGCAAAGATATTTGCAGCACGTCTGCCTGCATTGCACACTCAAACTCATTGTTACTAAGCCATTATACTAGCAAACACTGAGTGAACTTAGTGGCATCCAAAATGTGGCTGTTGGACTTCTGTATTGTCCCACTAGTGCAAAGATATTTGCAGCACGTCTGCCTGCATTGCACACTCAAACTCATTGTTACTAAGCCATTATACTAGCAAACACTGAGTGAACTTAGTGGCATCCTAAACGTGGCTGTTGGACTTCTGTATTGTCCCAGTAGTGCAAAGATATTTGCAGCACGTCTGCCTGCATTGCACACTCAAACTCATTGTTACTAAGCCATTATACTAGCAAACACTGAATGAACTTAGTGGCATCCTAAACGTGGCTGTTGGACTTCTGTATTGTCCCACTAGTGCAAAGATATTTGCAGCACGTCTGCCTGCATTGCACACTCAAACTCATTGTTACTAAGCCATTATACTAGCAAACACTGAGTGAACTTAGTGGCATCCCAAACGTGGCTGTTGGACTTCTGTATTGTCCCACTAGTGCAAAAATATTTGCAGCACGTCTGCCTGCATTGCACACTCAAACTCATTGTTACTAAGCCATTATACTAGCAAACACTGAGTGAACTTAGTGGCATCCTAAATGTATCTGTTGGACTTCTGTATTGTCCCACTAGTGCAAAGATATTTGCAGCACGTCTGCCTGCATTGCACACTCAAACTCATTGTTACTAAGCCATTATACTAGCAAACACTGAGTGAACTTAGTGGCATCCTAAACGTGGCTGTTGGACTTCTGTATTGTCCCACTAGTGCAAAGATATTTGCAGCACGTCTACCTGCATTGCACACTCAAGCTCATTGTTACTAAGCCATTATACTAGCAAACACTGAGTGAACTTAGTGGCACCATAAAAGTGGCTGTTGGACTTCTGTATTGTCCCACTAATGCAAAGATATTTGCAGCACGTCTGCCTGCATTGCACACTCAAACTCATTGTTACTAAGCCATTATACTAGCAAACACTGAGTGAACTTAGTGGCATCATAAAAGTGGCTGTTGGACTTCTGTATTGTCCCACTAGTGCAAAGATATTTGCAGCACGTCTGCCTGCATTGCACACTCAAACTCATTGTTACTAAGCCATTATACTAGCAAACACTGAGTGAACTTAGTGGCATCATAAAAGTGGCTGTTGGACTTCTGTATTGTCCCACTAGTGCAAAGATATTTGCAGCACGTGTGCCTGCATTGCACACTCCAACTAATTGTTGCTAAGCCATTATACTAGCAAACACTGAGAGAACTTAGTGGCATCATAAAAGTGGCTGTTGGACTTCTGTATTGTCCCACTAGTGCAAAGATATTTGCAGCACGTCTACCTGCATTGCACACTCAAGCTCATTGTTACTAAGCCATTATACTAGCAAACACTGAGTGAACTTAGTAGCATCCTAAACGTGGCTGTTGGACTTCTGTATTGTCCCACTAGTGCAAAGATATTTGCAGCACGTCTACCTGCATTGCATAACTCAAGTTCATTGTTACTACGCCATTATACTAGCAAACACTGAGTGAACTTAGTGGCACCATAAAAGTGGCTGTTGGACTTCTGTATTGTCCCACTAGTGCAAAGATATTTGCAACACGTCTGCCTGCATTGCACATGCAAACTCATTGTTACTAAGCCATTATACTAGCAAACACTGAGTGAACTTAGTGGCATCCTAAACGTGGCTGTTGGACTTCTGTAATGTCCCACTAGTGCAAAGATATTTGCAGCACGTCTACCTGCATTGCACACTCAAGATCATTGTTACTAAGCCATTATACTAGCAAACACTGAGTGAACTTAGTGGCACCATAAAAGTGGCTGTTGGACTTCTGTATTGTCCCACTAGTGCAAAGATATTTGCAGCACGTCTGCCTGCATTGGACACTCAAACTCATTGTTACTAAGCCATTATACTAGCAAACACTGAGTGAACTTAGTGGCATCATAAAAGTGGCTGTTGGTCTTCTGTATTGTCCCACTAGTGCAAAGATATTTGCAGCACGTCTGCCTGCATTGCACACTCAAACTCATTGTTACTAAGCCATTATACTAGCAAACACTGATTGAACTTAGTGGCATCCTAAACGTGGCTGTTGGACTTCTGTATTGTCCCACTAGTGCAAAGATATTTGCAGCACGTCTACCTGCATTGCACACTCAAGCTCATTGTTACTAAGCCCTTATACTAGCAAACACTGAGTGAACTTAGTGGCACCATAAAAGTGGCTGTTGGACTTCTGTATTGTCCCACTAGTGCAAAGATATTTGCAGCACGTCTGCCTGCATTGCACACTCAAACTCATTGTTACTAAGCCATTATACTAGCAAACACTGAGTGAACTTAGTGGCATCCCAAACGTGGCTGTTGGACTTCTGTATTGTCCCACTAGTGCAAAGATATTTGCAGCACGTCTGCCTGCATTGCACACTCAAACTCATTGTTACTAAGCCATTATACTAGCAAACACTGAGTGAACTTAGTGGCATCCTAAACGTGGCTGTTGGACTTCTGTATTGTCCCACTAGTGCAAAGATATTTGCAGCACGTCTGCCTGCATTGCACACTCAAACTCATTGTTACTAAGCCATTATACTAGCAAACACTGAATGAACTTAGTGGCATCCTAAACGTGGCTGTTGGACTTCTGTATTGTCCCACTAGTGCAAACATATTTGCAGCACGTCTGCCTGCATTGCACACTCAAACTCATTGTTACTAAGCCATTATACTAGCAAACACTGAGTGAACTTAGTGGCATCCCAAACGTGGCTGTTGGACTTCTGTATTGTCCCACTAGTGCAAAAATATTTGCAGCACGTCTGCCTGCATTGCACACTCAAACTCATTGTTACTAAGCCATTATACTAGCAAACACTGAGTGAACTTAGTGGCATCCTAAATGTATCTGTTGGACTTCTGTATTGTCCCACTAGTGCAAAGATATTTGCAGCACGTCTGCCTGCATTGCACACTCAAACTCATTGTTACTAAGCCATTATACTAGCAAACACTGAATGAACTTAGTGGCATCCTAAACGTGGCTGTTGGACTTCTGTTTTGTCCCACTAAAGCAAAGATATTTGCAGCACGTCTGCCTGCATTGCACACTCAAACTCATTGTTACTAAGCCAATATACTAGCAAACACTGAGTGAACTTAGTGGCATCATAAAAGTGGCTGTTGGACTTCTGTATTGTCCCACTAGTGCAAAGATATTTGCAGCACGTCTGCCTGCATTGCACACTCAAACTCATTGTTACTAAGCCATTATACTAGCAAACACTGAGTGAACTTAGTGGCATCCTAAACGTGGCTGTTGGACTTCTGTATTGTCCCACTAGTGCAAAGATATTTGCAGCACGTCTGCCTGCATTGCACACTCAAACTCATTGTTACTAAGCCATTATACTAGCAAACACTGAGTGAACTTAGTGGCATCCTAAACGTGGCTGTTGGACTTCTGTATTGTCCCACTAGTGCAAAGATATTTGCAGCACGTCTACCTGCATTGCATAACTCAAGTTCATTGTTACTAAGCCATTATACTAGCAAACACTGAGTGAACTTAGTGGCACCATAAAAGTGGCTGTTGGACTTCTGTATTGTCCCACTAGTGCAAAGATATTTGCAGCACGTCTGCCTGCATTGCACATGCAAACTCATTGTTACTAAGCCATTATACTAGCAAACACTGAGTGAACTTAGTGGCATCATAAAAGTGGCTGTTGGTCTTCTGTATTGTCCCACTAGTGCAAAGATATTTGCAGCACGTCTGCCTGCATTGCACACTCAAACTCATTGTTACTAAGCCATTATACTAGCAAACACTGAGTGAACTTAGTGGCATCCTAAACGTGGCTGTTGGACTTCTGTATTGTCCCACTAGTGCAAAGATATTTGCAGCACGTCTACCTGCATTGCACACTCAAGCTCATTGTTACTAAGCCCTTATACTAGCAAACACTGAGTGAACTTAGTGGCACCATAAAAGTGGCTGTTGGACTTTTGTATTGTCCCACTAGTGCAAAGATATTTGCAGCACGTCTGCCTGCATTGCACACTCAAACTCATTGTTACTAAGCCATTATACTAGCAAACACTGAGTGAACTTAGTGGCATCATAAAAGTGGCTGTTGGACTTCTGTATTGTCCCACTAGTGCAAAGATATTTGCAGCACGTCTGCCTGCATTGCACACTCAAACTCATTGTTACTAAGCCATTATACTAGCAAACACTGAGTGAACTTAGTGGCATCCAAAATGTGGCTGTTGGACTTCTGTATTGTCCCACTAGTGCAAAGATATTTGCAGCACGTCTGCCTGCATTGCACACTCAAACTCATTGTTACTAAGCCATTATACTAGCAAACACTGAGTGAACTTAGTGGCATCCTAAACGTGGCTGTTGGACTTCTGTATTGTCCCACTAGTGCAAAGATATTTGCAGCACGTCTGCCTGCATTGCACACTCAAACTCATTGTTACTAAGCCATTATACTAGCAAACACTGAATGAACTTAGTGGCATCCTAAACGTGGCTGTTGGACTTCTGTATTGTCCCACTAGTGCAAAGATATTTGCAGCACGTCTGCCTGCATTGCACACTCAAACTCATTGTTACTAAGCCATTATACTAGCAAACACTGAGTGAACTTAGTGGCATCCCAAACGTGGCTGTTGGACTTCTGTATTGTCCCACTAGTGCAAAAATATTTGCAGCACGTCTGCCTGCATTGCACACTCAAACTCATTGTTACTAAGCCATTATACTAGCAAACACTGAGTGAACTTAGTGGCATCCTAAATGTATCTGTTGGACTTCTGTATTGTCCCACTAGTGCAAAGATATTTGCAGCACGTCTGCCTGCATTGCACACTCAAACTCATTGTTACTAAGCCATTATACTAGCAAACACTGAATGAACTTAGTGGCATCCTAAACGTGGCTGTTGGACTTCTGTTTTGTCCCACTAGTGCAAAGATATTTGCAGCACGTCTGCCTGCATTGCACACTCAAACTCATTGTTACTAAGCCATTATACTAGCAAACACTGAGTGAACTTAGTGGCATCCTAAACGTGGCTGTTGGACTTCTGTATTGTCCCACTAGTGCAAAGATATTTGCAGCAAGTCTACCTGCATTGCACACTCAAGCTCATTGTTACTAAGCCATTATACTAGCAAACACTGAGTGAACTTAGTGGCACCATAAAAGTGGCTGTTGGACTTCTGTATTGTCCCACTAGTACAAAGATATTTGCAGCACGTCTACCTGCATTGCACACTCAAACTCATTGTTACTAAGCCATTATACTAGCAAACACTGAGTGAACTTAGTGGCATCATAAAAGTGGCTGTTGGACTTCTGTATTGTCCCACTAGTGCAAAGATATTTGCAGCACGTCTGCCTGCATTGCACACTCAAACTCATTGTTACTAAGCCATTATACTAGCAAACACTGAGTGAACTTAGTGGCATCATAAAAGTGGCTGTTGGACTTCTGTATTGTCCCACTAGTGCAAAGATATTTGCAGCACGTCTTCCTGCATTGCACACTCAAACTCATTGTTACTAAGCCAATTATACTAGCAAACACTGAGTGAACTTAGTGGCATCCTAAACGTGGCTGTTGGACTTCTGTATTGTCCCACTAGTGCAAAGATATTTGCAGCACGTCTACCTGCATTGCACACTCAAACTCATTGTTACTAAGCCCTTATACTAGCAAACACTGAGTGAACTTAGTGGCACCATAAAAGTGGCTGTTGGTCTTCTGTATTGTCCCACTAGTGCAAAGATATTTGCAGCACGTCTGCCTGCATTGCACACTCAAACTCATTGTTACTAAGCCATTATACTAGCAAACACTGAGTGAACTTAGTGGCATCATAAAAGTGGCTGTTGGACTTCTGTATTGTCCCACTAGTGCAAAGATATTTGCAGCACGTCTGCCTGCATTGCACACTCAAACTCATTGTTACTAAGCCATTATACTAGCAAACACTGAGTGAACTTAGTGGCATCATAAAAGTGGCTGTTGGACTTCTGTATTGTCCCACTAGTGCAAAGATATTTGCAGCACGTCTGCCTGCATTGCACACTCAAACTCATTGTTACTAAGCCATTATACTAGCAAACACTGAGTGAACTTAGTGGCATCATAAAAGTGGCTGTTGGACTTCTGTATTGTCCCACTAGTGCAAATATATTTGCAGCACGTCTGCCTGCATTGCACACTCAAACTCATTGTTACTAAGCCATTATACTAGCAAACACTGAGTGAACTTAGTGGCATCCTAAACGTGGCTGTTGGACTTCTGTATTGTCCCACTAGTGCAAAGATATTTGCAGCACGTCTACCTGCATTGCACACTCAAGCTCATTGTTACTAAGCCATTATACTAGCAAACACTGAGTGAACTTAGTGGCACCATAAAAGTGGCTGTTGGACTTCTGTATTGTCCCACTAGTGCAAAGATATTTGCAGCACGTCTGCCTGCATTGCACACTCAAACTCATTGTTACTAAGCCATTATACTAGCAAACACTGAGTGAACTTAGTGGCATCATAAAAGTGGCTGTTGGACTTCTGTATTGTCCCACTAGTGCAAAGATATTTGCAGCACGTCTGCCTGCATTGCACACTCAAACTCATTGTTACTAAGCCATTATACTAGCAAACACTGAGTGAACTTAGTGGCATCCTAAACGTGGCTGTTGGACTTCTGTATTGTCCCACTAGTGCAAAGATATTTGCAGCACGTCTGCCTGCATTGCACACTCAAACTCATTGTTACTAAGCCATTATACTAGCAAACACTGAGTGAACTTTGTGGCATCATAAAAGTGGCTGTTGGACTTCTGTATTGTCCCACTAGTGCAAAGTTATTTGCAGCACGTCTGCCTGCATTGCACACTCCAACTCATTGTTACTAAGCCATTATACTAGCAAACACTGAGAGAACTTAGTGGCATCATAAAAGTGGCTGTTGGACTTCTGTATTGTCCCACTAGTGCAAAGATATTTGCAGCACGTCTGCCTGCATTGCACACTCAAACTCATTGTTACTAAGCCATTATACTAGCAAACACTGAGTGAACTTAGTGGCATCCTAAACGTGGCTGTTGGACTTCTGTATTGTCCCACTAGTGCAAAGATATTTGCAGCACGTCTACCTGCATTGCACACTCAAGCTCATTGTTACTAAGCCATCATACTAGCAAACACTGAGTGAACTTAGTGGCACCATAAACGTGGCTGTTGGACTTCTGTATTGTCCCGCTAGTGCAAAGATATTTGCAGCACGTCTGCCTGCATTGCACACTCAAACTCATTGTTACTAAGCCATTATACTAGCAAACACTGAGTGAACTTAGTGGCATCATAAAAGTGGCTGTTGGACTTCTGTATTGTCCCACTAGTGCAAAGATATCTGCAGCACGTCTGCCTGCATTGCACACTCAAACTCATTGTTACTAAGCCATTATACTAGCAAACACTGAGTGAACTTAGTGGCATCATAAAAGTGGCTGTTGGACTTCTGTATTGTCCCACTAGTGCAAAGATATTTGCAGCACGTCTGCCTGCATTGCACACTCAAACTCATTGTTACTAAGCCATTATACTAGCAAACACTGAGTGAACTTAGTGGCATCATAAAAGTGGCTGTTGGACTTCTGTATTGTCCCACTAGTGCAAAGATATTTGCAGCACGTCTGCCTGCATTGCACACTCAAACTCATTGTTACTAAGCCATTATACTAGCAAACACTGAGTGAACTTAGTGGCATCCTAAACGTGGCTGTTGGACTTCTGTATTGTCCCACTAGTGCAAAGATATTTTCAGCACGTCTACCTGCATTGCACACTCAAGCTCATTGTTACTAAGCCCTTATACTAGCAAACACTGAGTGAACTTAGTGGCACCATAAAAGTGGCTGTTGGTCTTCTGTATTGTCCCACTAGTGCAAAGATATTTGCAGCACGTCTGCCTGCATTGCACACTCAAACTCATTGTTACTAAGCCATTATACTAGCAAACACTGAGTGAACTTAGTGGCATCATAACAGTGGCTGTTGGACTTCTGTATTGTCCCACTAGTGCAAAGATATTTGCAGCACGTCTGCCTGCATTGCACACTCAAACTCATTGTTACTAAGCCATTATACTAGCAAACACTGAGTGAACTTAGTGGCATCATAAAAGTGGCTGTTGGACTTCTGTATTGTCCTACTAGTGCAAAGATATTTGCAGCACGTCTGCCTGCATTGCACACTCAAACTCATTGTTACTAAGCCATTATACTAGCAAACACTGAGTGAACTTAGTGGCATCATAAAAGTGGCTGTTGGACTTCTGTATTGTCCCACTAGTGCAAAGATATTTGCAGCACGTCTGCCTGCATTGCACACTCAAACTCATTGTTACTAAGCCATTATACTAGCAAACACTGAGTGAACTTAGTGGCATCCTAAACGTGGCTGTTGGACTTCTGTATTGTCCCACTAGTGCAAAGATATTTGCAGCACGTCTACCTGCATTGCACACTCAAGCTCATTGTTACTAAGCCCTTATACTAGCAAACACTGAGTGAACTTAGTGGCACCATAAAAGTGGCTGTTGGACTTCTGTATTGTCCCACTAGTGCAAAGATATTTGCAGCACGTCTGCCTGCATTGCACACTCAAACTCATTGTTACTAAGCCATTATACTAGCAAACACTGAGTGAACTTAGTGGCATCATAAAAGTGGCTGTTGGACTTCTGTATTGTCCCACTAGTGCAAAGATATTTGCAGCACGTCTGCCTGCATTGCACACTCAAACTCATTGTTACTAAGCCATTATACTAGCAAACACTGAGTGAACTTTGTGGCATCATAAAAGTGGCTGTTGGACTTCTGTATTGTCCCACTAGTGCAAAGTTATTTGCAGCACGTCTGCCTGCATTGCACACTCCAACTCATTGTTACTAAGCCATTATACTAGCAAACACTGAGAGAACTTAGTGGCATCATAAACGTGGCTGTTGGACTTCTGTATTGTCCCACTAGTGCAAAGATATTTGCAGCACGTCTGCCTGCATTGCACACTCAAACTCATTGTTACTAAGCCATTATACTAGCAAACACTGAGTGAACTTAGTGGCATCCTAAACGTGGCTGTTGGACTTCTGTATTGTCCCACTAGTGCAAAGATATTTGCAGCACGTCTACCTGCATTGCACACTCAAGCTCATTGTTACTAAGCCCTTATACTAGCAAACACTGAGTGAACTTAGTGGCACCATAAAAGTGGCTGTTGGACTTCTGTATTGTCCCACTAGTGCAAAGATATTTGCAGCACGTCTGCCTGCATTGCACACTCAAACTCATTGTTACTAAGCCATTATACTAGCAAACACTGAGTGAACTTAGTGGCATCATAAAAGTGGCTGTTGGACTTCTGTATTGTCCCACTAGTGCAAAGATATTTGCAGCACGTCTGCCTGCATTGCACACTCAAACTCATTGTTACTAAGCCATTATACTAGCAAACACTGAGTGAACTTTGTGGCATCATAAAAGTGGCTGTTGGACTTCTGTATTGTCCCACTAGTGCAAAGTTATTTGCAGCACGTCTGCCTGCATTGCACACTCCAACTCATTGTTACTAAGCCATTATACTAGCAAACACTGAGAGAACTTAGTGGCATCATAAACGTGGCTGTTGGACTTCTGTATTGTCCCACTAGTGCAAAGATATTTGCAGCACGTCTGCCTGCATTGCACACTCAAACTTAATGTTACTAAGCCATTATACTAGCAAACACTGAGTGAACTTAGTGGCATCATAAAAGTGGCTGTTGGACTTCTGTATTGTCCCACTAGTGCAAAGATATTTGCAGCACGTCTGCCTGCATTGCACACTCCAACTCATTGTTGCTAAGCCAATTATACTAGCAAACACTGAGAGAACTTAGTGGCATCATAAAAGTGGCTGTTGGACTTCTGTATTGTCCCACTAGTGCAAAGATATTTGCAGCACGTCTGCCTGCATTGCACACTCAAACTCATTGTTACTAAGCCATTATACTAGCAAACACTGAGTGAACTTAGTGGCATCCTAAACGTGGCTGTTGGACTTCTGTATTGTCCCACTAGTGCAAAGATATTTGCAGCACGTCTACCTGCATTGCACACTCAAGCTCATTGTTACTAAGCCATTATACTAGCAAACACTGAGTGAACTTAGTGGCACCATAAAAGTGGCTGTTGGACTTCTGTATTGTCCCACTAGTGCAAAGATATTTGCAGCACGTCTGCCTGCATTGCACATTCAAACTCATTGTTACTAAGCCATTATACTAGCAAACACTGAGTGAACTTAATGGCATCATAAAAATGGCTGTTGGACTTCTGTATTGTCCCACTAGTGCAAAGATATTTGCAGCACGTCTGCCTGCATTGCACACTCAAACTCATTGTTACTAAGCCATTATACTAGCAAACACTGAGTGAACTTAGTGGCATCATAAAAGTGGCTGTTGGACTTCTGTATTGTCCCACTAGTGCAAAGATATTTGCAGCACGTCTGCCTGCATTGCACACTCAAACTCATTGTTACTAAGCCATTATACTAGCAAACACTGAGTGAACTTAGTCGCATCCTAAACGTGGTTGTTGGACTTCTGTATTGTCCCACTAGTGCAAAGATATTTGCAGCATGTCTACCTGCATTGCACACTCAAGCTCATTGTTACTAAGCCCTTATACTAGCAAACACTGAGTGAACTTAGTGGCACCATAAAAGTGGCTGTTGGACTTCTGTATTGTCCCACTTGTGCAAAGATATTTGCAGCACGTCTGCCTGCATTACACACTCAAACTCATTGTTACTAAGCCATTATACTAGCAAACACTGAGTGAACTTAGTGGCATCATAAAAGTGGCTGTTGGACTTCTGTATTGTCCCACTAGTGCAAAGCTATTTGCAGCACGTCTGCCTGCATTGCACACTCAAACTCATTGTTACTACTAGCAAACACTGAGTGAACTTAGTGGCATCATAAAAGTGGCTGTTGGACTTCTGTATTGTCCCACTAGTGCAAAAATATTTGCAGCACTTCTGCCTGCATTGCACACTCAAACTTATTGTTACTAAGCCATTATACTAGCAAACACTGAGTGAACTTAGTGGCATCATAAAAGTGGCTGTTGGACTTCTGTATTGTCCCACTAGTGCAAAGATATTTGCAGCACGTCTGCCTGCATTGCACATTCAAACTCATTGTTACTAAGCCATTATACTAGCAAACACTGAGTGAACTTAGTGGCATCATAAAAGTGTCTGTTGGACTTCTGTATTGTCCCACTAGTTCAAAGATATTTGCAGCACGTCTGCCTGCATTGCACACTCCAACTCATTGTTACAAAGCCATTATACTAGCAAACACTGAGAGAACTTAGTGGCATCATAAAAGTGGCTGTTGGACTTCTGTATTGTCCCACTAGTGCAAAGATATTTGCAGCACGTCTACCTGCATTGCACACTCAAACTCATTGTTACTAAGCCATTATACTAGCAAACACTGAGTGAACTTAGTGGCATCCTAAACGTGGCTGTTGGACTTCTGTGTTGTCCCACTAGTGCAAAGATATTTGCAGCACGTCTACCTGCATTGCACACTCAAGCTCATTGTTACTAAGCCATTATACTAGCAAACACTGAGTGAACTTAGTGGCACCATAAAAGTGGCTGTTGGACTTCTGTATTGTCCCACTAGTGCAAAGATATTTGCAGCACGTCTGCCTGCATTGCACACTCAAACTCATTGTTACTAAGCCATTATACTAGCAAACACTGAGTGAACTTAGTGGCATCATAAAAGTGGCTGTTGGACTTCTGTATTGTCCCACTAGTGCAAAGATATTTGCAGCACGTCTGCCTGCATTGCACACTCAAACTCATTGTTACTACTAGCAAACACTGAGTGAACTTAGTGGCATCATAAAAGTGGCTGTTGGACTTCTGTATTGTCCCACTAGTGCAAAAATATTTGCAGCACTTCTGCCTGCATTGCACACTCAAACTCATTGTTACTAAGCCATTATACTAGCAAACACTGAGTGAACTTAGTGGCATCATAAAAGTGGCTGTTGGACTTCTGTATTGTCCCACTAGTGCAAAGATATTTGCAGCACGTCTGCCTGCATTGCACACTCAAACTCATTGTTACTAAGCCATTATACTAGCAAACACTGAGTGAACTTAGTGGCATCATAAAAGTGGCTGTTGGACTTCTGTATTGTCCTACTAGTGCAAAGATATTTGCAGCACGTCTGCCTGCATTGCACACTCAAACTCATTGTTACTAAGCCATTATACTAGCAAACACTGAGTGAACTTAGTGGCATCATAAAAGTGGCTGTTGGACTTCTGTATTGTCCCACTAGTGCAAAGATATTTGCAGCACGTCTGCCTGCATTGCACACTCAAACTCATTGTTACTAAGCCATTATACTAGCAAACACTGAGTGAACTTAGTGGCATCCTAAACGTGGCTGTTGGACTTCTGTATTGTCCCACTAGTGCAAAGATATTTGCAGCACGTCTACCTGCATTGCACACTCAAGCTCATTGTTACTAAGCCCTTATACTAGCAAACACTGAGTGAACTTAGTGGCACCATAAAAGTGGCTGTTGGACTTCTGTATTGTCCCACTAGTGCAAAGATATTTGCAGCACGTCTGCCTGAATTGCACACTCAAACTCATTGTTACTAAGCCATTATACTAGCAAACACTGAGTGAACTTAGTGGCATCATAAAAGTGGCTGTTGGACTTCTGTATTGTCCCACTAGTGCAAAGATATTTGCAGCACGTCTGCCTGCATTGCACACTCAAACTCATTGTTACTAAGCCATTATACTAGCAAACACTGAGTGAACTTTGTGGCATCATAAAAGTGGCTGTTGGACTTCTGTATTGTCCCACTAGTGCAAAGTTATTTGCAGCACGTCTGCCTGCATTGCACACTCCAACTCATTGTTACTAAGCCATTATACTAGCAAACACTGAGAGAACTTAGTGGCATCATAAACGTGGCTGTTGGACTTCTGTATTGTCCCACTAGTGCAAAGATATTTGCAGCACGTCTGCCTGCATTGCACACTCAAACTCATTGTTACTAAGCCATTATACTAGCAAACACTGAGTGAACTTAGTGGCATCCTAAACGTGGCTGTTGGACTTCTGTATTGTCCCACTAGTGCAAAGATATTTGCAGCACGTCTACCTGCATTGCACACTCAAGCTCATTGTTACTAAGCCCTTATACTAGCAAACACTGAGTGAACTTAGTGGCACCATAAAAGTGGCTGTTGGACTTCTGTATTGTCCCACTAGTGCAAAGATATTTGCAGCACGTCTGCCTGCATTGCACACTCAAACTCATTGTTACTAAGCCATTATACTAGCAAACACTGAGTGAACTTAGTGGCATCATAAAAGTGGCTGTTGGACTTCTGTATTGTCCCACTAGTGCAAAGATATTTGCAGCACGTCTGCCTGCATTGCACACTCAAACTCATTGTTACTAAGCCATTATACTAGCAAACACTGAGTGAACTTTGTGGCATCATAAAAGTGGCTGTTGGACTTCTGTATTGTCCCACTAGTGCAAAGTTATTTGCAGCACGTCTGCCTGCATTGCACACTCCAACTCATTGTTACTAAGCCATTATACTAGCAAACACTGAGAGAACTTAGTGGCATCATAAACGTGGCTGTTGGACTTCTGTATTGTCCCACTAGTGCAAAGATATTTGCAGCACGTCTGCCTGCATTGCACACTCAAACTTATTGTTACTAAGCCATTATACTAGCAAACACTGAGTGAACTTAGTGGCATCATAAAAGTGGCTGTTGGACTTCTGTATTGTCCCACTAGTGCAAAGATATTTGCAGCACGTCTGCCTGCATTGCACACTCCAACTCATTGTTGCTAAGCCATTATACTAGCAAACACTGAGAGAACTTAGTGGCATCATAAAAGTGGCTGTTGGACTTCTGTATTGTCCCACTAGTGCAAAGATATTTGCAGCACGTCTGCCTGCATTGCACACTCAAACTCATTGTTACTAAGCCATTATACTAGCAAACACTGAGTGAACTTAGTGGCATCCTAAACGTGGCTGTTGGACTTCTGTATTGTCCCACTAGTGCAAAGATATTTGCAGCACGTCTACCTGCATTGCACACTCAAGCTCATTGTTACTAAGCCATTATACTAGCAAACACTGAGTGAACTTAGTGGCACCATAAAAGTGGCTGTTGGACTTCTGTATTGTCCCACTAGTGCAAAGATATTTGCAGCACGTCTGCCTGCATTGCACATTCAAACTCATTGTTACTAAGCCATTATACTAGCAAACACTGAGTGAACTTAATGGCATCATAAAAATGGCTGTTGGACTTCTGTATTGTCCCACTAGTGCAAAGATATTTGCAGCACGTCTGCCTGCATTGCACACTCAAACTCATTGTTACTAAGCCATTATACTAGCAAACACTGAGTGAACTTAGTGGCATCATAAAAGTGGCTGTTGGACTTCTGTATTGTCCCACTAGTGCAAAGATATTTGCAGCACGTCTGCCTGCATTGCACACTCAAACTCATTGTTACTAAGCCATTATACTAGCAAACACTGAGTGAACTTAGTCGCATCCTAAACGTGGTTGTTGGACTTCTGTATTGTCCCACTAGTGCAAAGATATTTGCAGCATGTCTACCTGCATTGCACACTCAAGCTCATTGTTACTAAGCCCTTATACTAGCAAACACTGAGTGAACTTAGTGGCACCATAAAAGTGGCTGTTGGACTTCTGTATTGTCCCACTTGTGCAAAGATATTTGCAGCACGTCTGCCTGCATTACACACTCAAACTCATTGTTACTAAGCCATTATACTAGCAAACACTGAGTGAACTTAGTGGCATCATAAAAGTGGCTGTTGGACTTCTGTATTGTCCCACTAGTGCAAAGCTATTTGCAGCACGTCTGCCTGCATTGCACACTCAAACTCATTGTTACTACTAGCAAACACTGAGTGAACTTAGTGGCATCATAAAAGTGGCTGTTGGACTTCTGTATTGTCCCACTAGTGCAAAAATATTTGCAGCACTTCTGCCTGTATTGCACACTCAAACTTATTGTTACTAAGCCATTATACTAGCAAACACTGAGTGAACTTAGTGGCATCATAAAAGTGGCTGTTGGACTTCTGTATTGTCCCACTAGTGCAAAGATATTTGCAGCACGTCTGCCTGCATTGCACATTCAAACTCATTGTTACTAAGCCATTATACTAGCAAACACTGAGTGAACTTAGTGGCATCATAAAAGTGTCTGTTGGACTTCTGTATTGTCCCACTAGTTCAAAGATATTTGCAGCACGTCTGCCTGCATTGCACACTCCAACTCATTGTTACAAAGCCATTATACTAGCAAACACTGAGAGAACTTAGTGGCATCATAAAAGTGGCTGTTGGACTTCTGTATTGTCCCACTAGTGCAAAGATATTTGCAGCACGTCTGCCTGCATTGCACACTCAAACTCATTGTTACTAAGCCATTATACTAGCAAACACTGAGTGAACTTAGTGGCATCCTAAACGTGGCTGTTGGACTTCTGTGTTGTCCCACTAGTGCAAAGATATTTGCAGCACGTCTACCTGCATTGCACACTCAAGCTCATTGTTACTAAGCCATTATACTAGCAAACACTGAGTGAACTTAGTGGCACCATAAAAGTGGCTGTTGGACTTCTGTATTGTCCCACTAGTGCAAAGATATTTGCAGCACGTCTGCCTGCATTGCACACTCAAACTCATTGTTACTAAGCCATTATACTAGCAAACACTGAGTGAACTTAGTGGCATCATAAAAGTGGCTGTTGGACTTCTGTATTGTCCCACTAGTGCAAAGATATTTGCAGCACGTCTGCCTGCATTGCACACTCAAACTCATTGTTACTAAGCCATTATACTAGCAAACACTGAGTGAACTTTGTGGCATCATAAAAGTGGCTGTTGGACTTCTGTATTGTCCCACTAGTGCAAAGATATTTGCAGCACGTCTGCCTGCATTGCACACTCCAACTCATTGTTGCTAAGCCATTATACTAGCAAACACTGAGAGAACTTAGTGGCATCATAAAAGTGGCTGTTGGACTTCTGTATTGTCCCACTAGTGCAAAGATATTTGCAGCACGTCTGCCTGCATTGCACACTCAAACTCATTGTTACTAAGCCATTATACTAGCAAACACTGAGTGAACTTAGTGACATCCTAAACGTGGCTGTTGGACTTCTGTATTGTCCCACTAGTGCAAAGATATTTGCAGCACGTCTACCTGCATTGCACACTCAAGCTCATTGTTACTAAGCCATTATACTAGCAAACACTGAGTGAACTTAGTGGCACCATAAAAGTGGCTGTTGGACTTCTGTATTGTCCCACTAGTGCAAAGATATTTGCAGCACGTCTGCCTGCATTGCACACTCAAACTCATTGTTACTAAGCCATTATACTAGCAAACACTGAGTGAACTTAGTGGCATCATAAAAGTGGCTGTTGGACTTCTGTATTGTCCCACTAGTGCAAAGATATTTGCAGCACGTCTGCCTGCATTGCACACTCAAACTCATTGTTACTAAGCCATTATACTAGCAAACACTGAGTGAACTTAGTGGCATCATAAAAGTGGCTGTTGGACTTCTGTATTGTCCCACTAGTGCAAAGATATTTGCAGCACGTCTGCCTGCATTGCACACTCAAACTCATTGTTACGAAGCCATTATACTAGCAAACACTGAGTGAACTTAGTGGCATCATAAAAGTGGCTGTTGGACTTCTGTATTGTCCCACTAGTGCAAAGATATTTGCAGCACGTCTGCCTGCATTGCACACTCCAACTCATTGTTACTAAGCCAATATACTAGCAAACACTGAGTGAACTTAGTGGCATCATAAAAGTGGCTGTTGGACTTCTGTATTGTCCCACTAGTGCAAAGATATTTGCAGCACTTCTGCATTGAACATTCAAGCTCATTGTTACAAAGCTATTATACTAGCAATTTATGCTGCCAGTTTAAGGGCCGTAGTTGCATTGTCAGGGATAATTATTGTTGTTTATTCTGCTGTTAATAAAGCTAGACCACCGCTGAAATCTACACCACCTCTCAATTTTTACTACCACATTTTAAGTGCACAATCTTGTCGCAATCAACATGAGTGGCAAAATGACAGATGCTGGTGGAAAGGGGAAGAGGCGTGTTGGAAAAGGAAAAAAAGGGTTTGTTCGTGGGGAAGGTGGCAAAGCTCCATTAACATCTGCTGAAGATAGACCATCTACCAGCAAAAGGAAGATGTCTACTACTTACCGTGGACAATCCGATGTGCTCCCTTTTTTTACGGACACGAACAACTGGAACAAAGGTAGATGATGGCCAAAAAAGGAAAATGCTTGAATGGATCTCAAGTGGTCCAACAAGTGCCCTCTCAGCCACCTCAACTACCGCATCCAAAAAACACCAGTCCTCTGAGTTGTCATCCCAATCAAACTTGCTTTCTCCCAGCTCTGAAGTCTCCATCCGCCCTGCACAGTATGGTGGAACTGAGATGGCTGAGTCTGCAGAGCTGTTCAGTCACACTATAGCCTGGGAATCAGAGGTCTGCTCCCAAGCTACAGTGAGTACAGACCAGGAAATGGTCTGCAGTGATGCCCAGAACCTTTGTGACTCTGATTCAGGCCGTGAGGACCAAGTTTCTGAGCATAATGTTGACCCTTTGTCACAAACTGTAACACCTGTGGTTATAGACAATGAGGAACATACTGATGACGATGAGACGCAGATACCAGATTGTGATGACAACTTAAATATTCGGTCAGGGCAAGAAGAGGCTCGGTCTGAGGGTGAGGGGAGTGCAAACACAACAATTGATGAGGAAGTTCTAGATCCCACCTACTGTCAACCCACAGTCAGGCACTCGAGGAGGTCAACAGAGGCGGTGGAGGAGGATGCAACTGACAACGAAGTTACCTTGCACCTTCCTGGACAGAGTCGGAGCACTGGTAGCACGTCTACAACTGCATCATCAGCCACCACTCTGCCTCTGAGCACTAGTCGGGGGGGCTCAGCCGGTCGCATGCCCTCTAAGCCTTGCTTAGCCTGGTCCTTTTTTGACATAGAAAAAGATCGCCCAAATTATATGATCTGTAAAATTTGTCGTGATTCTGTTAGTAGAGGTCAAAACCTCAGCAGTTTGACAACTTTTTCCATGAATCGTCACATGAATAAATATCATATGTCCCAGTGGGAAGCTCACCGTGCTGCAATGCGGCCTAGCGGAGCGAACCATCCACGGCATACCCCTTCCAGTGCATCCACACGCTCTTCATCTTCTAGGACTGTGGGGACAGCTGTCACACCTGGTTTTCCACGCACAACTTCCACCACTGTAACCGCAACAGGCATTTTGCTTGGTAGGTCGTCAGTTGGTTTGGAAGGGGAAACAAGTTCGTGTGTACAGCTCTCTCAGACATTGATAGCACCAACGTTGGATGAAGGCAACATCATGTCTACGCCTGCACTTTCCTCACAAACCTGCATTTTTCCAGGGACACCCTACTCAACACCGTCTACACACAGCAGCCAGATCTCTGTCCCTCAGATGTGGACAAATAAAAGGCCATTTCCTGCGACCCATGACAAAGCTAAGAGGTTGACTTTATCCCTCTGTAAGCTCTTGGCTACCGAAATGCTGCCTTTCCGCCTGGTGGACACACAGGATTTTAGAGACCTTATGTCTGTCGCTGTGCTCCAGTACCAGATGCCCAGTCGCCACTACTTCTCTAAGAAAGGTGTGCCCACGCTACACCAGCATGTCGCACACAACATCACCGCGTCCTTGAGAAACTCTGTGTGTCAACGGGTGCATTTCACCACCGATACTTGGACCAGTAAGCATGGACAGGGACGTTACATGTCGCTGACTGGGCACTGGGAAACTATGGTATTAGATGGTGAAGGGTCTGCTGCACAAGTCTTGCTGCCCCCACGACTTGTGTGTCAATCCTCTGTCTGTCCAAGTTCCGCCACTGCTTCTGCCTCCTCCACCTCATCTGTGTCCTCCACCTCCGCCCCAAGCCTGCCTGGTCAGGCCACCAGCGTTCTCACTGCGCAGAAGGAATCACGCACCCTTCATTACTATGCTGGCAGCAGAGCGCAACGGCATCAGGCGGTCTTTAGCTTGACATATCTTGGGAATAAGAGTCACACAGCTGAGCAGTTGTGGTTAGCACTGCGGTCCGAGTTTAATAAATGGTTGTCTCCACTCAACCTGCAGCCTGGTAAGGCCGTGTGCGACAATGCTGCAAACCTGGGTGCGGCCCTTCTCCTGGGCAAGGTGAAACACGTGCCTTGTATGGCTCACGTGTTGAACCTTGTTGTCCAGCAATTTTTAACACACTATCCCGGCCTAGATGGCCTTCTGACCAGGGCACGAAAACTGTCTGCTCACTTCCGCCGTTCAGTTGCTGCAGCTGAGCGACTAGCATTGCTCCAGAAGTCTTTCGGCCTGACGGTTCATCGCCTGAAATGCGATGTGGCGACACGCTGGAATTCGACTTTCCACATGTTACAGCGACTGTGGCAGCACCGCCGAGCCTTGGTGCAATACGTCATGATGTATAGCCTGGGCCAACGAGATGCAGAGGTGGGGCAGATCACCCTGATGGAGTGGTCTCAGATCAAGGACCTATGCACCCTTCTGCACAGTTTCGACATGACGACGAATATGTTTAGCGCTGACAATGCCATTATCAGCATGACAATTCCAGTCATTTACATGCTGGAGCACACGCTAAACACTATTCGGAGTCAGGGGGTGGGACAACAGGAAGGGGAGGAACTACAGGAGGATTCATATGCGCAAGGGACAACAACATCACCAAGGTCCAGACGTTCATCATCACCAACGCGGCAGGCATGGGACCATGGGGGACAGGGATCAACAAGGGCGCATGGTAGCAGGCGAAATGTTGAGGAAGGTGCAGGAGAACATGAAGAAATGGAGGACGAACTGTGCATGGACATGGAAGACTCAGCGGATGAGGGAGACCTTGGTCAAATTTCAGTTAAAAGAGGTTGGGGGGAGATGTCAGAGGAAGAAAGAACGGTTAGCACCTCTATGCCACAAAGACAGCGTGGACTTTTTCTGCATGGCTGCGCAAGACACATAAGTGCTTTCTTGCTGCACTACCTCCAACATGACCCTCGTATTGTCAAAATTAGAAGTGATGATGACTACTGGCTTGCCACACTATTAGATCCCCGGTACAAGTCCAAATTTTGTGACATAATTCCAGCCATAGAAAGTGACGCACGTATGCAGGAGTATCAGCAGAAGCTGTTACTCGATCTTAGCTCGGCTTTTCCACCAAACAACCGTGCAGGTGCAGGAAGTGAATCTCCCAGTTGTAACTTGACAAACATGGGATGGTCTCGTCATCTTCAACAGTCTACCCGTACCAGTAGCACCGTATCTGGTGCTGGTAACAGCAATTTTATGGAATCTTTTCATAATTTTTTTAGACCCTCCTTTGCAAGGCCAACAGAGACAACAAGTCTGACACATAGTCAATGGCTGGAGAGGATGATACAGGAGTATCTCCAAATGAACATCGATGCCATGACTTTGCAAATGGAGCCTTGCTCATTTTGGGCTTCAAATCTTGAAAAATGGCCAGAGCTCTCCAGTTACGCCTTGGAGATTTTGTCGTGTCCAGCTGCCAGCGTTGTCTCTGAACGTGTCTTCAGTGCTGCTGGGTGTGTGCTGACAGATAAGCGCACGCGTCTGTCCAGTGACAATGTGGACAGACTAACGTTCATCAAAATGAACAAGTCATGGATCCACAAGGAATTTACTACCCCTGTGTCATCCTGGGGAGAGTAAATGCTTGTGGATTTGGAATGTGCTTGATGCAAATCAAAACATCCTGTTTGCAACTAGGGCACAAGTGCTGCCACTGATGGGGTGTCTGTGTGGCCCAATTTTTGGAAAAAAGGGAGACTCCGCTTGGAGTAACCCTTGCTTACATTGTTTTTAAAAATGATCCAAGATGCACAGCGCTGGGATCAGGAAAGACTTAGCTACCTACCCCGGTGTCATGCTGGGGACGGTTAATTATGGCGTATTTTTGAATGTGCTTGATGCAAATCAAAACATCCTGTTTGAAACTAGGGCACAAGTGCTGCCACTGATGAGGTGTCTGTGGGGCCCAATTTTTTGAAAAAAGGGAGACTCCGCTTGGAGTAACCCTTGCTTGCTGTGTTTTTTAAAATGAGCCAAGATGAACAAGTCATGGTTCAAAAAAGACTTTGCTACCTACCCCGATGTCATCCTGGGGACGGTTAAGAATGGAGTATTTTTGAATGTGCTTGATGCAAATCTAGCTGTGAAGTGTACAACTGGGGCACAACTGCTGCCACTGAAGGGGTGGGTGTGTGTGGGGCCCAATTCTTGGAAAAAAGGGAGACTCCGCTTGGAGTAACCCTTGCTTGCTGTGTTTTTTAAAAGGAGCCAAGATGAATAAGTCATGGATCAGGAAAGACTTTGCTACCTACCCCGGTGTCATCATGGGGACGGTTAAGAATGGCGTATTTTTGAATGTGCTTGATGCAAATCTAGCTGTGAAGTGTACAACTGGGGCACAACTGCTGCCACTGAAGGGGTGGGTGTGTGTGGGGCCCAATTTTTGGAAAAAAGGGAGACTCCGCTTGGAGTAACCCTTGCTTGCTGTGTTTTTTAAAAGGAGCCAAGATGAACAAGTCATGGATCAGCAAAGAGTTTGCTACCTACCCCGGTGTCATCCTGGGGACGGTTAAGAATGGCGTATTTTTGAATGTGCTTGATGCAAATCTAGCTGTGAAGTGTACAACTGGGGCACAAGTGCTGCCACTGAAAAGGTGGGTGTGTGTGTGGCCCAATTTTTGGAAAAAAGGGAGACTCCGCTTGGAGTAACCCTTGCTTGCTGTGTTTTTTAAAAGGAGCCAAGATGAACAAGTCATGGTTCAGCAAAGACTTTGCTACCTACCCTGGTGTCATCCTGGGGACGGTTAAGAATGGCGTATTTTTGAATGTGCTTGATGCAAATCTTGCTGTGAAGTGTACAACTGGGGCACAACTGCTGCCACTGAAGGGGTGGGTGTGTGTGGGGCCCAATTTTTGGAAAAAAGGGAGACTCCGCTTGGAGTAACCCTTGCTTGCTGTGTTTTTTAAAAGGAGCCAAGATGAACATGTCATGGATCAGGAAAGACTTTGCTACCTACCCCGGTGTCATCCTAGGGACGGTTAAGAATGGCGTATTTTTGAATGTGCTTGATGCAAATCTAGCTGTGAAGTGTACAACTGGGGCACAATTTCTGCCACTGAAGGGGTGGGTGTGTGTGGGGCCCAATTTTTGGAAAAAAGGGAGACTCCTCTTGGAGTAACCCTTGCTTGCTGTGTTTTTTAAAAGGAGCCAAGATGAACAAGTCATGGATCAGCAAAGACTTTGCTACCTACCCCGGTGTCATCCTGGGGACGGTTAAGAATGGCGTATTTTTGAATGTGCTTGATGCAAATCTAGCTGTGAAGTGTACAACTGGGGCACAACTGCTGCCACTGAAGGGGTGGGTGTGTGTGTGGCCCAATTTTTGGAAAAAAAGGGAGACTCCGCTTGGAGTAACCCTTGTTTGCTGTGTTTTTTAAAAGGAGCCAAGATGAACAAGTCATGGTTCAGGAAAGACTTTGCTACCTACCCTGGTGTCATCCTGGGGACGGTTAAGAATGGCATATTTTTGAATGTGCTTGATGCAAATCTAGCTGTGAAGTCTACAACTGGGGCACAACTGCTGCCACTGAAGGGGTGGGTGTGTGTGGGGCCCAATTTTTGGAAAAAAGGGAGACTCCGCTTGGAGTAACCCTTTGCTTGCTGTGTTTTTTAAAAGGAGCCAAGATGAACAAGTCATGGTTCAGCAAAGACTTTGCTACCTACCCCGGTGTCATCCTGGGGACGGTTAAGAATGGCGTATTTTTGAATGTGCTTGATGCAAATCTAGCTGTGAAGTGTATAACTGGGGCAAAACTGCTGCCACTGAAGGGGTGGGTGTGTGGGGGGCCCAATTTTTGGAAAAAAGGGAGACTCCGCTTGGAGTAACCCTTGCTTGCTGTGTTTTTTAAAAGGAGCCAAGATGAACAAGTCATGGTTCAGCAAAGACTTTGCTACCTACCCCGATGTCATCCTGGGGACGGTTAAGAATGGCGTATTTTTGAATGTGCTTGATGCAAATCTAGCTGTGAAGTGTATAACTGGGGCAAAACTGCTGCCACTGAAAAGGTGGGTGTGTGGGGGGCCCAATTTTTGGAAAAAAGGGAGACTCCGCTTGGAGTAACCCTTGCTTGCTGTGTTTTTTAAAAGGAGCCAAGATGAACATGTCATGGATCAGGAAAGACTTTGCTACCTACCCCGGTGTCATCCTGGGGACGGTTAAGAATGGCGTATTTTTGAATGTGCTTGATGCAAATCTAGCTGTGAAGTGTACATCTGGGGCACAATTGCTGCCACTAAAGGGGTGGGTGTGTGTGGGGCCCAATTTTTGGAAAAAAGGGAGACTCCGCTTGGAGTAACCCTTGCTTGCTGTGTTTTTTAAAAGGAGCCAAGATGAACAAGTCATGGATCAGCAAAGACTTTGCTACCTACCCCGGTGTCATCCTGGGGACGGTTAAGAATGGCATATTTTTGAATGTGCTTGATGCAAATCTAGCTGTGAAGTGTACAACTGGAGCACAACTGCTGCCACTGAAGGGGTGAGTGTGTGTGTGGCCCAGATTTTGGAAAAAAAGGGAGACTCCGCTTGGAGTAACCCTTGTTTGCTGTGTTTTTTAAAAGGAGCCAAGATGAGCAAGTCATGGTTCAGCAAAGACTTTGCTACGTACCCTGGTGTCATCCTGGGGACGGTTAAGAATGACGTATTTTTGAATGTGCTTGATGCAAATCTAGCTGTGAAGTGTACAACTGGGGCACAACTGCTGCCACTGAAGGGGTGGGTGTGTGTGGGGCTCAATTTTTGGAAAAAAGGGAGACTCCGCTTTGAGTAACCCTTGCTTGCTGTGTTTTT
Source organism: Anomaloglossus baeobatrachus (assembly GCF_048569485.1). NCBI lineage: Eukaryota > Metazoa > Chordata > Amphibia > Anura > Aromobatidae > Anomaloglossus > Anomaloglossus baeobatrachus. The sequence continues at coordinate 172,032,087 of NC_134353.1, forward strand.
TAAAAGGAGCCAAGATGAACAAGTCATGGTTCAGCAAAGACTTTGCTACCTACCCTGGTGTCATCCTGGGGACGGTTAAGAATGGCGTATTTTTGAATGTGCTTGATGCAAATCTAGCTGTGACGTGTACAACTGGGGCACAACTGCTGCCACTGAAGGGGTGGTTGTGTGTGGGGCCCAATTTTTGGAAAAAAGGGAGACTCCGCTTGGAGTAACCCTTGCTTGCTGTGTTTTTTAAAAGGAGCCAAGATCAACAAGTCATGGTTCAGCAAAGACTTTGCTACCAACCCCGGTGTCTTCCTGGGGACGGTTAAGAATGGCTTTTTTTTGAATGTGCTTGATGCAAATCTAGCTGTGAAGTGTACAACTGGGGCACAACTGCTGCCACTGAAGGGGTGGGTGTGTGTAGGGCCCAATTTTTGGAAAAAAGGGAGACTCCGCTTGGAGTAACCCTTGCTTGCTGTGTTTTTTAAAAGGAGCCAAGATGAACAAGTCATGGTTCAGCAAAGACTTTGCTACCTACCCCGGTGTCATCCTGGGGACGGTTAAGAATGGCGTATTTTTGAATGTGCTTGATGCAAATCTAGCTGTGAAGTGTACAACTGGGGCACAACTGCTGCCACTGAAGGGATGGGTGTGTGTGGGGCCCAATTTTTGGAAAAAAGGAGACTCCGCTTGGAGTAACCCTTGCTTGCTGTGTTTTTTAAAAGGAGCCAAGATGAACAAGTCATGGTTCAGCAAAGACTTTGCTACCTACCCCGGTGTCATCCTGGGGACGGTTAAGAATGGCATATTTTTGAATGTGCTTGATGCAAATCTAGCTGTGAAGTGTACAACTGGGGCACAACTGCTGCCACTGAAGGGGTGGGTGTGTGTGGGGCCCAATTTTTGGAAAAAAGGGAGACTCCACTTGGAGTAACCCTTGCTTGCTGTGTTTTTTAAAAGGAGCCAAGATGAACAAGTCATGGTTCAGCAAAGACTTTGCTACCTACCCTGGTGTCATCCTGGGGACGGTTAAGAATGGCGTATTTTTGAATGTGCTTGATGCAAATCTAGCTGTGAAGTGTACAACTGGGGCACAACTGCTGCCACTGAAGGGATGGGTGTGTGTAGGGCCCAATTTTTGGAAAAAAGGGAGACTCCGCTTGGAGTAACCCTTGCTTGCTGTGTTTTTTAAAAGGAGCCAAGATGAACAAGTCATGGTTCAGCAAAGACTTTGCTACCTACCCCGGTGTCATCCTGGGGACGGTTAAGAATGGCGTATTTTTGAATGTGCTTGATGCAAATCTAGCTGTGAAGTGTACAACTGGGGCACAACTGCTGCCACTGAAGGGGTGGTTGTGTGTGGGGCCCAATTTTTGGAAAAAAGGGAGACTCCGCTTGGAGTAACCCTTGCTTGCTGTGTTTTTTAAAAGGAGCCAAGATGAACAAGTCATGGTTCAGCAAAGACTTTGCAACCTACCCTGGTGTCATCCTGGGGACGGTTAAGAATGGCGTATTTTTGAATGTGCTTGATGCAAATCTAGCTGTGAAGTGTACAACTGGGGCACAACTGCTGCCACTGAAGGGGTGGGTGTGTGTGGGGCCCAATTTTTGGAAAAAAGGGAGACTCCGCTTGGAGTAACCCTTGCTTGCTGTGTTTTTTAAAAGGAGCCAAGATGAACAAGTCATGGTTCAGCAAAGACTTTGCTACCTACCCTGGTGTCATCCTGGGGACGGTTAAGAATGGCGTATTTTTGAATGTGCTTGATGCAAATTTAGCTGTGAAGTGTACAACTGGGGCACAACTGCTGCCACTGAAGGGATGGGTGTGTGTGGGGCCCAATTTTTGGAAAAAAGGGAGACTCCGCTTGGAGTAACCCTTGCTTGCTGTGTTTTTTAAAAGGAGCCAAGATGAACAAGTCATGGTTCAGCAAAGACTTTGCTACCTACCCCGGTGTCATCCTGGGGACGGTTAAGAATGGCATATTTTTGAATGTGCTTGATGCAAATCTAGCTGTGAAGTGTACAACTGGGGCACAACTGCTGCCACTGAAGGGGTGGGTGTGTGTGGGGCCCAATTTTTGGAAAAAAGGCAGACTCCGCTTGGAGTAACCCTTGCTTGCTGTGTTTTTTAAAAGGAGCCAAGATGAACAAGTCATGGTTCAGCAAAGACTTTGCTACCTACCCTGGTGTCATCCTGGGGACGGTTAAGAATGGCGTATTTTTGAATGTGCTTGATGCAAATCTAGCTGTGAAGTGTACAACTGGGGCACAACTGCTGCCACTGAAGGGATGGGTGTGTGTAGGGCCCAATTTTTGGAAAAAAGGGAGACTCCGCTTGGAGTAACCCTTGCTTGCTGTGTTTTTTAAAAGGAGCCAAGATGAACAAGTCATGGTTCAGCAAAGACTTTGCTACCTACCCCGGTGTCATCCTGGGGACGGTTAAGAATGGCGTATTTTTGAATGTGCTTGATGCAAATCTAGCTGTGAAGTGTACAACTGGGGCACAACTGCTGCCACTGAAGGGGTGGGTGTGTGTGGGGCCCAATTTTTGGAAAAAAGGGAGACTCCGCTTGGAGTAACCCTTGCTTGCTGTGTTTTTTAAAAGGAGCCAAGATGAACAAGTCATGGTTCAGCAAAGACTTTGCTACCTACCCCGGTGTCATCCTGGGGACGGTTAAGAATGGCGTATTTTTGAATGTGCTTGATGCAAATCTAGCTGTGAAGTGTTCATCTGGGGCACAACTGCTGCCACTGAAGGGGTGGGTGTGTGTGGGGCCCAATTTTTGGAAAAAAGGGAGACTCCGCTTGGAGTAACCCTTGTTTGCTGTGTTTTTTAAAAGGAGCCAAGATGAACAAGTCATGGTTCAGCAAAGACTTTGCTACCTACCCCGGTGTCAACCTGGAGACGGTTAAGAATGGCGTATTTTTGAATGTGCTTGATGCAAATCTAGCTGTGAAGTGTACAACTGGGGCACAACTGCTGCCACTGAAGGGGTGGTTGTGTGTGGGGCCCAATTTTTGGAAAAAAGGAAGACTCCGCTTGGAGTAACCCTTGCTTGCTGTGTTTTTTAAAAGGAGCCAAGATGAACAAGTCATGGTTCAGCAAAGACTTTGCAACCTACCCTGGTGTCATCCTGGGGACGGTTAAGAATGGCGTATTTTTGAATTTGCTTGATGCAAATCTAGCTGTGAAGTGTACAACTGGGGCACAACTGCTGCCACTGAAGGGGTGGGTGTGTGTGGGGCCCAATTTTTGGAAAAAAGGGAGACTCCGCTTGGAGTAACCCTTGCTTGCTGTGTTTTTTAAAAGGAGCCAAGATGAACAAGTCATGGTTCAGCAAAGACTTTGCTACCTACCCTGGTGTCATCCTGGGGACGGTTAAGAATGGCGTATTTTTGAATGTGCTTGATGCAAATCTAGCTGTGAAGTGTACAACTGGGGCACAACTGCTGCCACTGAAGGGATGGGTGTGTGTGGGGCCCAATTTTTGGAAAAAAGGGAGACTCCGCTTGGAGTAACCCTTGCTTGCTGTGTTTTTTAAAAGGAGCCAAGATGAACAAGTCATGGTTCAGCAAAGACTTTGCTACCTACCCCGGTGTCATCCTGGGGACGGTTAAGAATGGCATATTTTTGTATGTGCTTGATGCAAATCTAGCTGTGAAGTGTACAACTGGGGCACAACTGCTGCCACTGAAGGGGTGGGTGTGTGTGGGGCCAAATTTTTGGAAAAAAGGGAGACTCCGCTTGGAGTAACCCTTGCTTGCTGTGTTTTTTAAAAGGAGCCAAGATGAACAAGTTATGGTTCAGCAAAGACTTTGCTACCTACCCTGGTGTCATCCTGGGGACGGTTAAGAATGGCGTATTTTTGAATGTGCTTGATGCAAATCTAGCTGTGAAGTGTACAACTGGGGCACAACTGCTGCCACTGAAGGGGTGGGTGTGTGTGGGGCTCAATTTTTGGAAAAAAGGGAGACTCCGTTCGGAGTAACCCTTGCTTGCTGTGTTTTTTAAAAGGAGCCAAGATGAACAAGTCATGGTTCAGCAAAGACTTTGCCACCTACCCTGGTGTCATCCTGGAGACGGTTAAGAATGGCGTATTTTTTAATGTGCTTGATGCAAATCTTGCTGTGAAGTGTACATCTGGGGCACAACTGCTGCCACTGAAGGGGTGGGTGTGTGTGGGGCCCAATTTTTCGAAAAAAGGGAGACTCCGCTTGGTGTAACCCTTGCTTGCTGTGTTTTTTAAAAGGAGCCAAGGTGAACAAGTCATGGTTCAGCAAAGACTTTGCTACCTACCCCGGTGTCAACCTGGAGACGGTTAAGAATGGCGTATTTTTGAATGTGCTTGATGCAAATCTAGCTGTGAAGTGTACAACTGGGGCACAACTGCTGCCACTGAAGGGGTGGTTGTGTGTGGGGCCCAATTTTTGGAAAAAAGGGAGACTCCGCTTGGAGTAACCCTTGCTTGCTGTGTTTTTTAAAAGGAGCCAAGATGAACAAGTCATGGTTCAGCAAAGACTTTGCTACCTACCCTGGTGTCATCCTGGGGACGGTTAAGAATGGCGTATTTTTAAATGTGCTTGATGCAAATCTAGCTGTGAAGTGTACAACTGGGGCACAACTGCTGCCACTGAAGGGATGGGTGTGTGTGGGGCCCAATTTTTGGAAAAAAGGGAGACTCCGCTTGGAGTAACCCTTGCTTGCTGTGTTTTTTAAAAGGAGCCAAGATGAACAAGTCATGGTTCAGCAAAGACTTTGCTACCTACCCCAGTGTCATCCTGGGGACGGTTAAGAATGGCATATTTTTGAATGTGCTTGATGCAAATCTAGCTGTGAAGTGTACAACTGGGGCACAACTGCTGCCACTGAAGGGGTGGGTGTGTGTGGGGCCAAATTTTTGGAAAAAAGGGAGACTCCGCTTGGAGTAACCCTTGCTTGCTGTGTTTTTTAAAAGGAGCCAAGATGAACAAGTTATGGTTCAGCAAAGACTTTGCTACCTACCCTGGTGTCATCCTGGGGACGGTTAAGAATGGCGTATTTTTGAATGTGCTTGATGCAAATCTAGCTGTGAAGTGTACAACTGGGGCGCAACTGCTGCCACTGAAGGGATGGGTGTGTGTAGGGCCCAATTTTTGGAAAAAAGGGAGACTCCACTTGGAGTAACCCTTGCTTGCTGTGTTTTTTAAAAGGAGCCAAGATGAACAAGTCATGGTTCAGCAAAGACTTTGCTACCTACCCCGGTGTCATCCTGGGGGCGGTTAAGAATGGCGTATTTTTGAATGTGCTTGATGCAAATCTAGCTGTGAAGTGTACAACTGGGGCACAACTGCTGCCACTGAAGGGGTGGGTGTGTGTGGGGCCCAATTTTTGGAAAAAAGGGAGACTCCGCTTGGAGTAACCCTTGCTTGCTGTGTTTTTTAAAAGGAGCCAAGATGAACAAGTCATGGTTCAGCAAAGACTTTGCTACCTACCCCGGTGTCATCCTGGGGACGGTTAAGAATGGCGTATTTTTTAATGTGCTTGATGCAAATCTAGCTGTGAAGTGTACATCTGGGGCACAACTGCTGCCACTGAAGGGGTGGGTGTGTGTGGGGCCCAATTTTTGGAAAAAGGGAGACTCCGCTTGGAGTAACCCTTGTTTGCTGTGTTTTTTAAAAGGAGCCAAGATGAACAAGTCATGGTTCAGCAAAGACTTTGCTACCTACCCCGGTGTCATCCTGGGGACGGTTAAGAATGGCGTATTTTTGAATGTGCTTGATGCAAATCTAGCTGTGAAGTGTACAACTGGGGCACAACTGCTGCCACTGAAGGGGTGGATGTGTGTGGGGCCCAATTTTTGGAAAAAAGGGAGACTCCGCTTGGAGTAACCCTTGCTTGCTGTGTTTTTTAAAAGGAGCCAAGATGAACAAGTCATGGTTCAGCAAAGACTTTGCTACCTACCCTGGTGTCATCCTGGGGACGGTTAAGAATGGCGTATTTTTGAATGTGCTTGATGCAAATCTAGCTGTGAAGTGTACATCTGGGGCACAACTGCTGCCACTGAAGGGGTGGGTGTGTGTGGGGCCCAATTTTTGGAAAAAGGGAGACTCCGCTTGGAGTAACCCTTGCTTGCTGTGTTTTTTAAAAGGAGCCAAGATGAATATGTCATGGATCAGGAAAGACTTTGCTACCTACCCCGGTGTCATCCTGGGGACGGTTAAGAATGGCGTATTATTGAATGTGCTTGATGCAAATCTAGCTGTGAAGTGTACAACTGGGGCACAATTGCTGCCACTGAAGGGGTGGGTGTGTGTGGGGCCCAATTTTTGGAAAAAAGGGAGACTCCGCTTGGAGTAACCCTTGCTTGCTGTGTTTTTTAAAAGGAGCCAAGATGAATATGTTATGGATCAGGAAAGACTTTGCTACCTACCCCGGTGTCATCCTGGGGATGGTTAAGAATGGCGTATTATTGAATGTGCTTGATGCAAATCTAGCTGTGAAGTGTACAACTGGGGCACAACTGCTGCCACTGAAGGGGTGGGTGTGTGTGTGGCCCAATTTTTGGAAAAAAAGGGAGACTCCGCTTGGAGTAACCCTTGCTTGCTGTGTTTTTTAAAAGGAGCCAAGATGAACAAGTCATGGTTCAGCAAAGACTTTGCTACCTACCCTGGTGTCATCCTGGGGACGGTTAAGAATGGCGTATTTTTGAATGTGCTTGATGCAAATCTAGCTGTGAAGTGTACAACTGGGGCACAACTGCTGCCACTGAAGGGATGGGTGTGAGTGGGGCCCAATTTTTGGAAAAAAGGGAGACTCCGCTTGGAGTAACCCTTGCTTGCTGTGTTTTTTAAAAGGAGCCAAGATGAACAAGTCATGGTTCAGCAAAGACTTTGCTACCTACCCCGGTGTCATCCTGGGGACGGTTAAGAATGGCGTATTTTTGAATGTGCTTGATACAAATCTAGCTGTGAAGTGTACAACTGGGGCACAACTGCTGCCACTGAAGGGGTGGGTGTGTGTGGGGCCCAATTTTTGGAAAAAAGGGAGACTCCGCTTGGAGTAACCCTTGCTTGCTGTGTTTTTTAAAAGGAGCCAAGATGAACAAGTCATGGTTCAGCAAAGAATTTGCTACCTACCCCGGTGTCATCCTGGGGACGGTTAAGTATGGCGTATTTTTGAATGTGCTTGATGCAAATATAGCTGTGAAGTGTACAACTGGGGCACAAGTGCTGCCACTGAAGGGGTGGGTGTGTGTGTGGGGCCCATTTTTGGAAAAAAAGGGAGACTCCGCTTGGAGTATCCCTTGCTTGCTGAGTTTTTTAAAAATGATCCAAGGTGAACAGAGCTGGGATCAGGAAAGACTTTGCTACCTACCCCGGTGTCATCCTGAGGACGGTTAAGTATGGCGTATTTTTGAATGTGCTTGATGCAAATCTAGCTGTGAAGTGTACAACTGGGGCACAAGTGCTGCCACTGAATGGGTGGGTGTGTGTGGGGCCCAATTTTTGGAAAAAATGGAGACTCCACTTGGAGTCACCTTGCGTTGTTTTACATGATTTTAGAAGGGTGTGCCATGCCTATATTTGTGTCTCCTCCTCTTTTTCTTTGTTCAGCTCTTTTGTTTTCGCATGAGTATATGTCCTTGTCACTTTCCCATGTGTTTGTGTTGTTTGTCACCTTTTGGACACCTTTGAGGTTGTTTTCTAGGTGTTTTATGTGTTTGTGATTGCCTGCCATTGTTTCCTATGCGGTTCGAGTTCGGTTCATCGAACATTCGCCGAACCGAACTCGAACGAGACGCCCGATCGGCGATCCGAACTCGAGCCGAACCGCGACCGGTTCGCTCATCTCTAGAGTCAGAGTCACAAAGGTTCTGGGCATCACTGCAGACCATTTCCTGGTCTGTACTCACTGTAGCTTGGGAGCAGACCTCTGATTCCCAGGCTATAGTGTGACTGAACAGCTCTGCAGACTCAGCCATCTCAGTTCCACCATACCGTGCAGGGCAGATGGAGACTTCAGAGCTGGGAGAAAGCAAGTTTGATTGGGATGAAAACTCAGAGGACTGGTGTTTTTTGGATGCGGTAGTTGAGGTGGCTGAGAGGGCACTTGTTGGATCAATTGAGATCCATTCAAGCATTTTCCTTTTTTGCCCATCATATACCTTTGTTCCAGTTGTTCGTGTCCGTAAAAAAGGGAGCACATCGGATTGTCCACGGTAAGTAGTAGACATCTTATAATGGCTTAGTAACAATGAGTTTGAGTGTGCAATGTAGGCAGACATGCTGCAAATATCTTTGCACTACTGGGACAATACAGAAGTCCAACAGCCACGTTTAGGATGCGACTAAGTTTCCTCAGTGTTTGCTAGTATAATGGCTTAGTAACAATGAGTTTGAGTGTGCAATGCAGGCAGACGTGCTGCAAATATCTTTGCACTAGTGGGTTAATATAGAAGTCCAACAGTCACTTTTAGGGTGCCACTAAGTTCACTCAGTGTTTGCTAGTATAATGGCTTAGTAACAATGAGTTTGAGTGTGCAATGCAGGCAGACGTGCTGCAAATATCTTTGCACTAGTGGGACAATAAAGAAGTCCAATAGCCACGTTTAGGATGCCACTAAGTTCACTCAGTGTTTGACAGTATAATGGCTTAGTAACAATGAGTTGGAGTGTGCAAAGGGCAGGAGGGTACGGTGGCAGGGTTGTTGATCTCTGGATAGAGGAAAGGAAGCCTGCCTTTCTATCCGTCCTAATGGGGAAATGCAGCGAGGAAATCCCTGACCTTATCTACACAGATGCTGTCATGTTGTGTAGCTTTTAAACTCTGTCACCTATGGCTCTGACCTTGCCGGTATGAGCCCTTAAAAGGACTGATGGAAACTTCTATCCCTATTCTGTACAGCGCTGTGTATAGAGCATACACAGCAGTATCGGAGATAGGAGCTGCGCCAGCGGTGTCTGACACCAAGGACGCAGAAGGCAAATAATGCCGTGCTGGAGGAAAATGTCCGTTTTTATAATGCAGGGACATGTGACATGGACATCCTATCACGCATGCCGTTGCTTCTCTGGCTAAAAGTCCACTTAGCTGTGTGTGTGTGTCTGGGATTGGCTGACATGCTGGCCCGCCCCACATCAAAAACAAAAAAAAATATTTCTTTTTTTAATAGGTAGGGGGTATATCTCAGTGGCAGAGCATTTGACTGCGGATCAAGAGGTCCTTGGTTCAAAGCCAAGTGCCCCCTGTAGTATGGTTTTCATAAAAATGTAAAAATTTTCACACCTTTCAATAATATCATTTAGACATCTTATCCATATCAGGCTGAACTTAGCACAAGTTTTATTTAAACGTGACTTATGAAGTAAATTTACTTTCTTTCTATAAAGTTTAAATAAGAAAATTAAGAAATAAAATGGAAAGTTCTTTCCTTTAATTAGTGATTAAAAAAAATTATGTATATCGTTTCACTTAATATAACGGACTCTCTAAAACAAAGAGTCATTCTGTGTAATAAAAATTCTTGAGTATTTTGTGTGCTTTATGCAATCATCAAAGTCTTTTTTTGGAAAGACTAAAGCACATCAGAGTAAAGGAAGTGCACCACAATGTAAAAGTTTCTAAAAATCTTTAAATTTTATGTATCAAAAACAAAAAAACATTATTTCCTTTATTAATATGTAGGGGGTATAGCTCAGTGGCAGAGCATTTGACTGCAGATCAAGAGGTCCTTGGTTCAAATCCGAGTGCTCCCTGTAGTATGGTTTTCATAAAAATGTAATAATTTTTACACCTTTCAATAATATCATTTAGACAGCTTATCCATATCAGGCTGAACTTAGCACAAGTTTTATTTAAACGTGACTTATGAAGTAAATTTGCTTTCTTTCTATAAAGTTTAAATAAGAAAATTAAGGAATAAAATGGAAAATTCTTTTAAATAGTGATTAAAAAAATTATGTAAATCATTTCATTTAATCCATCGGATTCTCTAAAAGAAAGAGTCATTCTGTGTAATAAAAATTCTTGAGTATTTTGTGTGCTTTATGCAATCATCAAAGTCTTTTTTTTGGAAAGACTAAAGCACATCAGAGTAAAGGAAGTGCACCACAATGTAAAAGTTTCTAAAAATCTTCAAAATTTATGTATCAAAAACAAAAAAACATTATTTCTTTTATTAATATGTAGGGGGTATAGCTCAGTGGCAGAGCATTTGACTGCAGATCAAGAGGTCCTCAGCTCAAATCCAAGTGCCCCCTGTAGTATGGTTTTCATAAAAATGTAACCTTTTTCACACCTTACAATAATATCATTTAGACAGCTTATCCATAATAGGTTGAACTTAGAACAAGTTTTATTTAAACGTGACTTATGAAGTAAATTTGCTTTCTTTCAATAAAATTTGAATAAGAAAATTAAGGAATAAAATGGAAAATTCTTTCTTTTAAATGGTGATTAAAAAAAATATGTAAATCGTTTTATTTAATACATCGGACTCTCTAAAACAAAGAGTCATTCTGTGTAATAAAAATTCTTGAGTATTTTGTGTGCTTTATGCAATCATCAAATTCTTTTTTTTGTAAAGACTAAAGCACATCAGAGTAAAGGAAGTGCACCACAATGTAAAAGTTTCTAAAAATCTTTAAATTTTATGTATCAAAAACAAAAAAACATTCTTTCTTTTATTAATATGTAGGGGGTATAGCTCAGTGGAGAGCATTTGACTGCAGATGAAGAGGTCCTTGGTTCAAATTTGAGTGCCCCCTGTAGTATTGTTTTCATAAAAATGTAACCTTTTTCACACCTTACAATAATATCATTTAGACAGCTTATCCATATCAGGCTGAACTTAGCACAAGTTTTGTTTAAACGTGACTTATGAAGTAAATTTGCTTTCTTTCTATAAAGTTTAAATAGGAAAATGAAGGAATAAAACGGAAAATTCTTTCTTTTAAATAGTGATTAAAAAAATTATGTAAATCGTTTCATTTAATACATCGGACTCTCTAAAGCAAAGAGTCATTCTGTGTAATAAAAATTCTTGAGTATTTTGTGTGCTTTATGCAATCATCAAAGTCTTTTTTGGAAAGACTAACGCACATCAGAGTAAAGGAAGTGCACCACAATGTAAAAGTTTCTAAAAATCTTTAAATTTTATGTATCAAAAACAAAAAAACATTCTTTCTTTTAGTAATATGTAGGGGGTATAGCTCAGTGGAGAGCATTTGACTGCAGATGAAGAGGTCCTTGGTTCAAATCCGAGTGCCCCCTGTAGTATGGTTTTCATAAAAATGTAACAATTTTCAAACCTTTCAATAATATCATTTAGACAGCTTATCCATATCAGGCTGAACTTAGCACAAGTTTTATTTAAACGTTACTTATGAAGTAAATTTGCTTTCTTTCTATAAAGTTTAAATAAGAAAATTAAGGAATAAAATGGAAAATTCTTTCTTTTAAATAGTGATTACAAAAATTATGTAAATCGTTTCATTTAATACATCGGACTCTCTAAAACAAAGAGTCATTCTGTGTAATAAAAATTCTTGAGTATTTTGTGTGCTTTATGCAATCATCAAAGTCTTTTTTGGAAAGACTAACGCACATCAGAGTAAAGGAAGTGCACCACAATGTAAAAGTTTCTAAAAATCTTTAAATTTTATGTATCAAAAACAAAAAAACATTCTTTCTTTTAGTAATATGTAGGGGGTATAGCTTGGTGGAGAGCATTTGACTGCAGATGAAGAGGTCCTTGGTTCAAATCCGAGTGCCCCCTGTAGTATGGTTTTCATAAAAATGTAACAATTTTCAAACCTTTCAATAATATCATTTAGACAGCTTATCCATATCAGGCTGAACTTAGCACACGTTTTATTTAAACGTTACTTATGAAGTAAATTTGCTTTCTTTCTATAAAGTTTAAATAAGAAAATTAAGGAATAAAATGGAAAATTCTTTCTTTTAAATAGTGATTAAAAAAATTATGTAAATCGTTTCATTTAATACATCGGACTCTCTAAAACAAAGAGTCATTCTGTGTAATAAAAATTCTTGAGTATTTTGTGTGCTTTATGCAATCATCAAAGTCTTTTTTTTGGAAAGACTAAAGCACATCAGAGTAAAGGAAGTGCACCACAATGTAAAAGTTTCTAAAAATCTTTAAATTTTATGTATCAAAAACAAAAAAACATTCTTTCTTTTATTAATATGTAGGGGGTATAGCTCAGTGGAGAGCATTTGACTGCAGATGAGGAGGTCCTTGGTTCAAATCCGAGTGCCCCCTGTAGTATGGTTTTCATAAAAATGTAACAATTTTCAAACCTTTCAATAATATCATTTAGACAGCTTATCCATATCAGGCTGAACTTAGCACAAGTTTTATTTAAACGTGACTTATGAAGTAAATTTGTTTTCTTTCTATAAAGTTTAAATAAGAAAATTAAGGAATAAAATGGAAAATTCTTTCTTTTAAATAGTGATTAAAAAAATTATGTAAATCGTTTCATTTAATACATTGGACTCTCTAAAACAAAGAGTCATTCTGTGTAATAAAAATTCTTGAGTATTTTGTGTGCTTTATGCAATCATCAAAGTCTTTTTTTTGGAAAGACTAAAGCACATCAGAGTAAAGGAAGTGCACCACAATGTAAAAGTTTCTTAAAATCTTTAAATTTTATGTATCAAAAACAAAAAAACATTCTTTCTTTTATTAATATGTAGGGGGTATAGCTCAGTGGAGAGCATTTGACTGCAGATGAGGAGGTCCTTGGTTCAAATCCGAGTGCCCCCTGTAGTATGGTTTTCATAAAAATGTAACAATTTTCAAACCTTTCAATAATATCATTTAGACAGCTTATCCATATCAGGCTGAACTTAGCACAAGTTTTATTTAAACGTGACTTATGAAGTAAATTTGTTTTCTTTCTATAAAGTTTAAATAAGAATATTAAGGAATAAAATGGAAAATTCTTTCTTTTAAATAGTGATTAAAAAAATTATGTAAATCGTTTCATTTAATACATCGGACTCTCTAAAACAAAGAGTCATTCTGTGTAATAAAAATTCTTGAGTATTTTGTGTGCTTTATGCAATCATCAAAGTCTTTTTTGGAAAGACTAACGCACATCAGAGTAAAGGAAGTGCACCACAATGTAAAAGTTTCTAAAAATCTTTAAATTTTATGTATCAAAAACAAAAAAACATTCTTTCTTTTAGTAATATGTAGGGGGTATAGCTCGGTGGAGAGCATTTGACTGCAGATGTAGAGGTCCTTGGTTCAAATCCGAGTGCCCCCTGTAGTATGGTTTTCATAAAAATGTAACAATTTTCAAACCTTTCAATAATATCATTTAGACAGCTTATCCATATCAGGCTGAACTTAGCACAAGTTTTATTTATACGTTACTTATGAAGTAAATTTGCTTTCTTTATATAAAGTTTAAATAAGAAAATTAAGGAATAAAATGGAAAATTCTTTCTTTTAAATAGTGATTAAAAAAATTATGTAAATCGTTTCATTTAATACATCGGACTCTCTAAAACAAAGAGTCATTCTGTGTAATAAAAATTCTTGAGTATTTTGTGTGATTTATGCAATCATCAAAGTCTTTTTTTTGGAAAGACTAAAGCACATCAGAGTAAAGGAAGTGCACCACAATGTAAAAGTTTCTAAAAATCTTTAAATTTTATGTATCAAAAACAAAAAAACATTATTTCTTTTATTAATATGTAGGGGTATAACTCAGTGGCAGAGCGCTTGACTGCAGATCAAGAGGTCCTTGGTTCAAATCCGAGTGCCCCCTGTAGTATGGTTTTCATAAAAATGTAACAATTTTCACACCTTTCAATAATATCATTTAGACAGCTTATCCATATCACGCTGAACTTAGCACAAGTTTTATTTAAACGTGACTTATGAAGTAAATTTGCTTTCTTTCTATAAAGTTTAAATAAGAAAATTAAGGAATAAAATGGAAAATTCTTTCTTTTAAATAGTGATTAAAAAAATTATGTAAATCGTTTCATTTAATACATCGGACTCTCTAAAACAAAGAGTCATTCTGTGTAATAAAAATTCTTGAGTATTTTGTGTGCTTTATGCAATCATCAAAGTCTTTTTTTTGGAAAGACTAAAGCACATCAGAGTAAAGGAAGTGCACCACAATGTAAAAGTTTCTAAAAATCTTTAAATTTTATGTATCAAAAACAAAAAAACATTATTTCTTTTATTAATATGTAGGGGGTATAGCTCAGTGGAGAGCATTTGACTGCAGATGAAGAGGTCCTTGGCTCAAATCTGAGTGCCCCCTGTAGTATGGTTTTCATAAAAATGTAACAATTTTCAAACCTTTCAATAATATAATTTAGACAGCTTATCCATATCAGGCTGAACTTAGCACAAGTTTTGTTTAAACGTGACTTATGAAGTAAATTTGCTTTCTTTCTATAAAGTTTAAATAAGAAAATTAAGGAATAAAATGGAAAATTCTTTCTTTTAAATAGTGATTAAAAAAATTATGTAAATCGTTTCATTTAATACATCGGACTCTCTAAAACAAAGAGTCATTCTGTGTAATAAAAATTCTTGAGTATTTTGTGTGATTTATGCAATCATCAAAGTCTTTTTTTTGGAAAGACTAAAGCACATCAGAGTAAAGGAAGTGCACCACAATGTAAAAGTTTCTAAAAATCTTTAAATTTTATGTATCAAAAACAAAAAAACATTATTTCTTTTATTAATATGTAGGGGGTATAGCTCAGTGGCAGAGCGTTTGACTGCAGATCAAGAGGTCCTTGGTTCAAATCCGAGTGCCCCCTGTAGTATGGTTTTCATAAAAATGTAACAATTTTCACACCTTTCAATAATATCATTTAGACAGCTTATCCATATCACGCTGAACTTAGCACAAGTTTTATTTAAACGTGACTTATGAAGTAAATTTGCTTTCTTTCTATAAAGTTTAAATAAGAAAATTAAGGAATAAAATGGAAAATTCTTTCTTTTAAATAGTGATTAAAAAAATTATGTAAATCGTTTCATTTAATACATCGGACTCTCTAAAACAAAGAGTCATTCTGTGTAATAAAAATTCTTGAGTATTTTGTGTGCTTTATGCAATCATCAAAGTCTTTTTTGGAAAGACTAAAGCACATCAGAGTAAAGGAAGTGCACCACAATGTAAAAGTTTCTAAAAATCTTCAAATTTTATGTATCAAGAACAAAAAAACATTATTTCTTTTATTAATATGTAGGGGTATATCTCAGTGGCAGAGCATTTGACTGCAGATCAAGAGGTCCTTGGCTCAAATCCAAGTGCCCCCTGTAGTATGGTTTTCATAAAAATGTAACAATTTTCACACCTTTCAATAATATCCTTTAGACAGCTTATCCATTTCAGGCTGAACTTAGCACAAGTTTTGTTTAAACGTGACTTATGAAGTAAATTTGCTTTCTTTCTATAAAGTTTAAATAAGAAAATTAAGGAATAAAATGGAAAATTCTTTCTTTTAAATAGTGATTAAAAAAATTATGTAAATCGTTTCATTTAATACATCGGACTCTCTAAAACAAAGAGTCATTCTGTGTAATAAAAATTCTTGAGTATTTTGTGTGATTTATGCAATCATCAAAGTCTTTTTTTTGGAAAGATTAAAGCACATCAGAGTAAAGGAAATGCACCACAATGTAAAAGTTTCTAAAACTCTTTAAATTTTATGTATCAAGAACAAAAAAACATTATTTCTTTTATTAATATGTAGGGGGTATAGCTCAGTGGCAAAGCATTTGCCTGCAGATCAAGAGGTCCTTGGTTCAAATCCGAGTGCCCCCTGTAGTATGGTTTTCATAAAAATGTAACAATTTTCACACCTTTCAATAATATCATTTAGACAGCTTATCCATATCAGGCTGAACTTAGCACAAGTTTTATTTAAACGTGACTTATGAAGTAAATTTGCTTTCTTTCTATAAAGTTTAAATAAGAAAATTAAGGAATAAAATGGAAAATTCTTTCTTTTAAATAGTGATTAAAAAAATAATGTAAATCGTTTCATTTAATACATCGGACTCTCTAAAACAAAGAGTCATTCTGTGTAATAAAAATTCTTGAGTATTTTGTGTGCTTTATGCAATCATCAAAGTCTTTTTTGGAAAGACTAAAGCACATCAGAGTAAAGGAAGTGCACCACAATGTAAAAGTTTCTAAAAATCTTCAAATTTTATGTATCAAAAACAAAAAAACATTATTTCTTTTATTAATATGTAGGGGGTATAGCTCAGTGGCAGAGCATTTGACTGCAGATCAAGAGGTCCTTGGCTCAAATTCAAGTGCCACCTGTAGTATGGTTTTCATAAAAATGTAACCTTTTTCACACCTTTCAATAATATCATTTAGACAGCTTATCCATATCAGGCTGAACTTAGCACAAGTTTTGTTTAAACGTGACTTATGAAGTAAATTTGCTTTCTTTCTATAAAGTTTAAAAAGGAAAATTAATTAATAAAATGGAAAATTCTTTCTTTTAAATAGTGATTAAAAAAATTATGTAAATCGTTTCATTTAATACATCGGACTCTCTAAAACAAAGAGTCATTCTGTGTATTAAAAATTCTTGAATATTTTGTGTGATTTATGCAATCATCAAAGTTTTTTTTTTGGAAAGACTAAAGCACATCAGAGTAAAGGAAGTGCACCACAATGTAAAAGTTTCTAAAAATCTTTAAATTTTATGTATCAAAAACAAAATAACATTATTTCTTTTATTAACATATAGGGGGTAGTGATGAGCGAGCATGCTTGTAACTACTCGGTACTCGCACGAGTATCACTGTACTCGGGCTGCTCGGCGGGGACCGAGTAATCTCGCGATACTCGTGCTGTACTCGTGGTCTTCATACCCTGCATGTTGGCGCTCTTTTGAGAGCCAGCCCTCATGCAGGGATTGGCTGGCAGACCACTGCAATGCCACAGCCCTGTTAGTTGTGGAATTGCAGTGATTGGCCGGCCTGCACAGCGGGACCGAGCCTTTATACCGGCCGGCACACTGTGCTCTGCTCACAGCTATCCAGACAGTGAGTGCAGGGAGAGTGTCGCTGATTCAGGGAAAGCTTTGCGGCCCTTTATAGCTTTTTCAGTTGCAGGGCTGCAAACAATGTGACCAAAAGTCCTTCTCAGGACTATTCTAGTTGTATACAGGCAGGCAGGGTATAGCCAGGTCGGAGTACAGTAGCAGAGTCCTTCTCAGGACTATTGTTGCTATATACAGGCAGGGTATAGCCAGGTCTGAATACAGGCTAGTGACCAGAAGAGTCCTTGTCAGGACTATTGTACCAGTATACAGGCAGGCAGGCAGGCAGGCAGGGTATATATAGCCATTCCTAGTGGTGACCGTATACCAGCCTTCATCATATCTGGGGCTGGTGTACACAGTCTAAAACAGTCCAGATAGTGTCTGACTTGTCTGTAATTGTCGCTCCCCAAAAAAACCTGTTAGGTTCTTAGTGCGTCCGTGCTTGGTTTTTAAAACCGCACGTGTGTGCCTGTCAGCGGCAGCGTACAGGTGCACTTGTGTGTAATTTCCACAAACTTTGATATAACGCACAAGTAGTGAATACACGTCAGCACAGCATTGCAAAATGCGCAAGGGCATTGGCAAGGAACAAGGAAGTGGACGTGATGGTGGTGCAGGCAGAGGCCGAGGTCGTGGGCAAGCTCTAATTTCGCCACAACAAAGGGCCACATCTAGTCGCTCGCACGTCCTGTCCCAAATTCTTGGGGACCGCAGCAGTACACCGCTCTTGAACCAAGACCAGTGTCAACAGGTTGTTAGTTGGATAGCAGATAATGCTTCCAGTCAGATTGGCACCACCACAAACACTCTGTCTTACACACGGCCAAGTGTCAGTAGCCGTGATACTGCACCGCACATTTCTGAACCTGATCCTCCTTCCTACCACCAGGCTGAGTACACGTCCTCCTCGGACATTAATGATCCCACACTTGGACACTCGGAAGAGCTGTTCACGTTTCCATTCACACATTCTGGCCTCTCGCCAGCTCATATTGAAGTGGGTCATGAGGAGATCGTCTGTACAGATGGCCAAATATTTGAGCAGCCACGTTCTCACGAAGTTGGCAACGTGTCTCAACAAGTGGTGGACGATGATGAGACACAATTGTCAGGAAGTCAGGAGGAGGAGCAGGGTGCGGAAGAGGAAGACGACGTGGTGGATGATCCAGTAACTGACCCAACCTGGCAGGAGGATATGCAGAGCGAGGACAGCAGTGCACAGGGGGGGGAGGCGTAGCATCACAACAGGCAGTAAGAAGCAGGGTGGTGGCCCCAGGCAGAAGTCAGGCAACCGTTCCCCGGAACAACACGACGACACAAGGTGCCTGTACAAATGTTAGGTCTTCCCGAGTCTGGCAGTTTTTTAAGTTGGCTCCAGATGATTCTAAAAAGGCCATTTGCAACACCTGCCGTGCCAGCATCAGCAGGGGTACCAAAACTAGCAGCCTGACCACCACCAGCAAGATCAGGCACATGTCAGCCAAGCACCCGACTTTGTGGGAAGTACAACAGAGTCGAGGAGCAGTGCTTGCTGATGTCACTGCTACGTCTTCGCTGGTTGTGCATGCGAGCCAATCCCCTGTCCATGCTGCCTGCGAACAAGCCTCCTCCACTCCTGCACCTGCAGTTGCCTACGCAGAAAGAACACCATCATCAAGCACGTCCTTGTCCCAGCGCAGCGTTCAGTTATCCATTCAGCAAACCTTTGAACGCAGGCGCAAATACACTGCCAACACCCCACATGCCACAGTTCTAAATGCTAACATTTCGCGACTGCTTGCGCTGGAAATGTTGCCTTTTAGGCTGGTGGAGACAGAAGCATTCCGCGACCTGATGGCGGCAGCTGTCCCACGTTACTCGGTCCCCAGCCGCCACTATTTCTCCCGGTGTGCCGTCCCCGCGTTGCATAACCACGTGTCACAAAACATCACACGTGCCCTGAACAACGCTGTTTCACCCAAGGTCCACCTAACCACAGACACGTGGACAAGTGCTTGTGGGCAAGGCCGCTACATCTCGTTGACGGCACACTGGGTTAATATTGTGGAAGCTGGGACCCAGTCTGAGCGAGGGACGGAACACGTCCTTCCCACACCAAGGTTTGCAGGCCCTACCTCAGTCAGTGTTTCACCCACACTCTACAGCTCCGGAATGTCATGCTCTTCAGCCTCCTCCTCCTCCTGCGCATCCTCATCCACTGTACCCTCCACACCAGTCCCAAGCTGGAAGCACTGCAGCACTGCCTCGGCGAAGCGGCAACAGGCTGTGCTGAAGCTAATCTGCATAGGTGACAAACCCCACAATGCAGAAGAGCTGTGGACAGCTCTGAAACAGCAGGCAGATCACTGGCTCACACCTCTGAACCTAAAGCCAGGAAAGGTCGTGTGTGACAATGGCCGGAACCTGGGGGCGGCTTTGAGGCGAGGCCAGCTGACACATGTTCCATGCGTGGCCCATGTGCTCAACCTCGTGGTTCAGCGGTTTCTAAAGTCATACCCAGAGCTGTCTGATCTGCTGGTAAAAGTTCGCCGCCTGTCTGCACATTTTCGAAAGTCACCTACTGCTTCAGCCGGCCTTGCCGGCTTTCAGCGCAGTTTGCATCTTCCGGCTCACAGACTGGTGTGTGATGTCCCCACGCGTTGGAATTCAACTCTGCACATGTTGGTCAGGATATGTGAGCAGAAGAGGGCAGTTGTTGAGTACCTGCGTCACCTAAGCCGTCGGGAAATGGTTCAAATTCCACACATAACACCTGAGGAGTGGAGATGGATGTCAGACCTATGTACCATCCTCCAAAACTTTGAGGACTCCACCAAGATGGTGAGTGGTGATGACGCCATTATTAGCGTCACCATACCGCTACTCTGCCTTCTAAAACGGTCTCTGCTGAAAAGCAAACATGATGCATTGCAGGCGGAGCGCGATGAGTTGCAGCAAGAAACAGTAGTGGGTGTGGGTGATAACACACAGCCCAGCCTCGTCTCATCACAACGTGCAGTGGAGGACTATGACGAGGAGGAGGATGAAGACATGGAGCAACTCTCCGGCCAAATTGAGGATATGACATGCACACCAGTCATATCCTCGGTTCAGCGTGGCTGGCCAGAGGACAGGGTAGATGAGGAGGAGGAGGAGGAGGAGGAGGACAGCATGTTCAGTCATCTTGTTGGTCAGGCTACTGAAGTCCTGGCTGTTAAGAGTCTGGCGCACATGGCTGACTTTATGGTAAGCTGCCTGTCTTGTGACCCTCGCGTTAAGAACATCTTGGCCGACAATCATTACTGGTTGGTAACACTGTTAGACCCACGCTACAAGGAGAACTTTTTGTCTCTTATTCCCGTGGAGGAGAGGTCAACCAAAATGCAGCAGTTCCGGAAGGCCATAGTCACGGAAGTAGGCAAAGCATTCCCCTCACAAAACGCTAGCGGCATAGGTCAGGAATCAGTGGACAACCGAGGCGTACAGCCGAGAGAGGCACAAGTCCAATCCGCCAGAGGTAGGGGAACAGTCTTTAAGATGTGGGACAGTTTTCTCAGCCCCTCACGTACCACAGCCCCTGAGGTGCGGGGTAGTGCCACAAGAAATCCTAAGTTTGCCCAGATGCTGAAGGAGTACCTTGCAGATCGAACAACTGTACTCCAACATTCCTCTGTGCCTTACAATTATTGGGTATCCAAGCTGGACACGTGGCATGAATTGGCTCTCTACGCCTTGGAAGTCCTGGCCTGCCCTGCCGCTAGCGTTTTGTCAGAGCGTGTTTTTAGTGCCGCAGGTGGAATCATTACAGATAAACGCACCCGCCTGTCAACTGAAAATGCTGACAGGCTGACTCTGATCAAGATGAACAAGGGTTGGATTGGGCCAGACTTCACCACACCACCAGCAAATGAGAGCGGAATTTAAAGTTTGCCATGTACCTCCACTCACCCATGGGTACACACTTCTGGACTTTGGATAATCGCTGGACTGCTCCTCCTTCTCCTCATGCGCCACCATGATGACCGTTACAAATTGCAATACTTAGGCCTTTGTTTCAGGTATACCCCCAGTGGTAAATTTTTTCGCCCATTCTTTGCAGAATGGACATTACAATGACAGGAGACCCGCTCCTTTGCAATGGGAACAATGTTTTGAGGCCCTCATGCACGTCTCTACCCAGGGACAACGTGGAGCCTCCCAATTTTTGGCTGCCCTGCCTAAGGGCTATACTATAATACACCCACTTCCTGACAATGGACACTTAATGTTTTGAGGCCCTCATGCACGTCTCTACCCAGGGACAACGTGGAGCCTCCCAATTTTTGGCTGCCCTGCCTAAGGGCTATACTATAATACACCCACTTCCTGACAATGGACACTTAATGTTTTGAGGCCCTCATGCACGTCTCTACCCAGGGACAACGTGGAGCCTCCCAATTTTTGGCTGCCCTGCCTAAGGGCTATACTATAATACACCCACTTCCTGACAATGGACACTTAATGTTTTGAGGCCCTCATGCACGTCTCTACCCAGGGACAACGTGGAGCCTCCCAATTTTTGGCTGCCCTGCCTAAGGGCTATACTATAATACACCCACTTCCTGACAATGGACACTTAATGTTTTGAGGCCCTCATGCACGTCTCTACCCAGGGACAACGTGGAGCCTCCCAATTTTTGGCTGCCCTGCCTAAGGGCTATACTATAATACACCCACTTCCTGACAATGGACACTTAATGTTTTGAGGCCCTCATGCACGTCTCTACCCAGGGACAACGTGGAGCCTCCCAATTTTTGGCTGCCCTGCCTAAGGGCTATACTATAATACACCCACTTCCTGACAATGGGCACTTCAGGTTTACAGGCCCTCATGCACGTCTCTATGCAGGGGCATTGGTGAACCTCACAATTTTGGACTGCCCTGGCAAAGGAAAATACTACAAAGACTCACTTCCTCAAAATGGGCACATTAGACTCAAGAGGCCTTCATGTACGTCTCTTCTCAGGGACATCGGAGTGCCACACAATGTTTTCACGTAAAATCTTTCATGTATTAATCTCAAAAAGTAACATACACCAGCTCTATCTCACTCTTGGGTATGTGCCCTTAACATTTCTGCCATGAAAAATCATTTTGGGGTCATTTTGGAAGGTTTACTGGTGAGTCCGTAAAAATGGCGTGAAACGCGGACAAAATTGTTCACAGCTGTGACTTTTGAGTGATAAATGCTTCAAGGGGTCTTCCCCATGCTGTTGCCATGTCATTTGAGCACTCTTCTGAGACTTATGTGACATTTTTAGGGTTTCTCCATGCTGCCGGGGGGTCATTTCACAAAAATACTCGGGTCTCCCATAGGATAACATTGGGCTCGTTGCTCGGCCCGAGTACACGAGTATCTTGGGATGCTCGGCCCGAGCTTCGAGCACCCGAGCTTTTTAGTACTCGCTCATCACTAATAGGGGGTATAGCTCCGTGTCAGAGCATTTGACTGCAGATCAAGAGGTCCTTGGTTTAAATCCGAGTGCCCCCTGTAGTATGGTTTTCATAAAAATGTAACAATTTTCACACATTTCAATAATATCATTTAGACAGCTTATCCATATCAGGCTGAACTTAGCACAAGTTTTATTTAAACGTGACTTATGAAGTAAATTTGCTTTCTTTCTATAAAGTTTAAATAAGAAAATTAAGGAATAAAATGGAAAATTCTTTCTTTTAAATAGTGATTAAAAAAATTATGTAAATCGTTTCATTTAATACATCGGACTCTCTAAAACAAAGAGTCATTCTGTGCAATAAAAATTCTTGAGTATTTTGTGTGCTTTATGCAATCATCAAAGTCTTTTTTGGAAAGACTAAAGCACATCAGAGTAAAGGAAGTGCACCACAATGTAAAAGTTTCTAAAAATCTTCAAATTTTATGTATCAAAAACAAAAAAACATTATTTCTTTTATTAATATGTAGGGGTATAGCTCAGTGGCAGAGCATTTGACTGCAGATCACGAGGTCCTTGGCTCAAATCCAAGTGCCCCCTGTAGTATGGTTTTCATAAAAATGTAACAATTTTCACACCTTTCAATAATATCATTTAGACAGCTTATCCATATCAGGCTGAACTTAGCAAAAGTTTTATTTAAACGTGACTTATAAAGTAAATTTGCTTTCTTTTTATAAAGTTTAAATAAGAAAATTAAGGAATAAAATGGAAAATTCTTTCTTTTAAATAGTGATTAAAAAAATTATGTAAATCGTTTCATTTAATACATCAGACTCTCTAAAACAAAGAGTCATTCTGTGTAATAAAAATTCTTGAGTATTTTGTGTGCTTTATGCAATCATCAAAGTCTTTCTTGGAAAGACTAAAGCACATCAGAGTAAAGGAAGTGCACCACAATGTAAAAGTTTCTAAAAATCTTCAAATTTTATGTATCAAAAACAAAAAAACATTATTTCTTTTATTAATATGTAGGGGGTATAGCTCAGTGGCAGAGCATTTGACTGCAGATCAAGAGGTCCTTGGCTCAAATTCAAGTACCCCCTGTGGTATGGTTTTCATAAAAATGTAACCTTTTTCACACCTTTCAATAATATCATTTAGACAGCTTATCCATATCAGGCTGAACTTAGCACAAGTTTTGTTTAAACATGACTTATGAAGTAAATTTGCTTTCTTTCTATAAAGTTTAAATAAGAAAATTAAGGAATAAAATGGAAAATTCTTTCTTTTAAATAGTGATTAAAAAAATTATGTAAATCGTTTCATTTAATACATCGGACTCTCTAAAACAAAGAGTCATTCTGTGTAATAAAAATTCTTGAATATTTTGTGTGATTTATGCAATCATCAAAGTCTTTTTTGGAAAGACTAAAGCACATCAGAGTAAAGGAAGTGCACCGCAATGTAAAAGTTTCTAAAAATCTTCAAATTTTATGTATCAAAAACAAAAAAACATTATTTCTTTTATTAATATGTAGGGGGTATAGCTCAGTGGCAGAGCATTTGACTGTAGATCAAGAGGTCCTTGGCTCAAATCCAAGTGCCGTCTGTAGCATGGTTTTCATAAAAATGTAACCTTTTTCACACCTTTCAATAATATCATTTAGACAGCTTATCCATATCAGGCTGAACTTAGCACAAGTTTTGTTTAAACGTGACTTATGAAGTACATTTGCTTTCTTTCTATAAAGTTTAAATAAGAAAATTAAGGAATAAAATGGAAAATTCTTTCTTTTAAATAGTGATTAAAAAAATTATGTAAATCGTTTCATTTAATACATCGGACTCTCTAAAACAAAGAGTCATTCTGTGTAATAAAAATTCTTGAGTATTTTGTGTGCTTTATGCAATCATCAAAGTCTTTTTTGGAAAGACTAAAGCACATCAGAGTAAAGGAAGTGCACCACAATGTAAAAGTTTCTAAAAATCTTCAAATTTTATGTACCAAAAACAAAAAAACATTATTTCTTTTGTTACTATGTAGGGGGTATAGCTCAGTGGCGGAGCATTTGACTGCAGATCAAGATGTCCTTGGCTCAAATCCAAGTGCCGCCTGTAGTATGGTTTTCATAAAAATGTAACCTTTTTCACACCTTTCAATATTATCATTTAGACAGCTTATCCATATCAGGCTGAACTTAGCACAAGTTTTGTTTAAACGTGACTTATGAAGTAAATTTGCTTTCTTTCTATAAAGTTTAAATAAGAAAATTAAGGAATAAAATGGAAACTTCTTTCTTTTAAATAGTGATTAAAAAAATTATGTAAATCGTTTTATTTAATACATCGGACTCTCTAAAACAAAGAGTCATTCTGTGTAATAAAAATTCTTGAGTATTTTGTGTGATTTATGCAATCATCAAAGTCTTTTTTTTGGAAAGACTAAAGCACATCAGAGTAAAGGAAATGCACCACAATGTAAAGGTTTCTAAAAATCTTTAAATTTTATGTATCAAAAACAAAAAAACATTATTTCTTTCATTAATATGTAGGGGGTATACCTCAGTGGCAGAGCATTTGACGGTAGATCAAGAGGTCCTTGGTTCAAATCCCAGTGCCCCCTGTAGTATGGTTTTCATAAAAATGTAACAATTTTCACACCTTTCAATAATATCATTTAGACAGCTTATCCATATCAGGCTGAACTTAGCACAAGTTTTATTTAAACGTGACTTATGAAGTAAATTTGCTTTCTTTCTATAAAGTTTAAATAAGAAAATTAAGGAATAAAATGGAAAATTCTTTCTTTTAAATAGTGATTAAAAAAATTATGTAAATCGTTTCATTTAATACATCAGACTCTCTAAAACAAAGAGTCATTCTGTGTAATAAAAATTCTTGAGTATTTTGTGTGCTTTATGCAATCATCAAAGTCTTTTTTGGAAAGAATAAAGCACATCAGAGTAAAGGAAGTGCACCACAATGTAAAAGTTTCTAAAAATCTTCAAATTTTATGTATCAAAAACAAAAAAACATTATTTCTTTTACTAATATGTAGGGGGTATAGCTCAGTGGCAGAGCATTTGACTGCAGATCAAGAGGTCCTTGGCTCAAATCCAGGAGCCACCTGTAGTATGGTTTTCATAAAAATGTAACCTTTTTCACACCTTTCAATAATATCATTTAGACAGCTTATCCATATCAGGCTGAACTTAGCACAAGTTTTGTTTAAACGTGACTTATGAAGTAAATTTGCTTTCTTTCTATAAAGTTTAAATAAGAAAATTAAGGAATAAAATGGCAACTTCTTTCTTTTAAATAGTGATTAAAAAAATTATGTAAATCGTTTCATTTAATACATCGGACTCTCTAAAACAAAGAGTCATTCTGTGTAATAAAAATTCTTGAGTATTTTGTGTGATTTATGCAATCATCAAAGTCTTTTTTTTGGAAAGACTAAAGCACATCAGAGTAAAGGAAATGCACCACAATGTAAAAGTTTCTAAAAATCTTTAAATTTTATGTATCAAAAAAAAAAAAAATTATTTCTTTTATTATTATGTAGGGGGTATAGCTCAGTGGCAGAGCATTTGACTGTAGATCAAGAGGTCCTTGGTTCAAATCCGAGTGCCCCCTGTTGTATGGTTTTCATAAAAATGTAACAATTTTCACACCTTTCAATAATATCATTTAGACAGCTTATCCATATCAGGCTGAACTTAGCACAAGTTTTATTTAAACGTGACTTATGAAGTAAATTTGCTTTCTTTCTATAAAGTTTAAATAAGAAAATAAAGGAATAAAATGGAAATATCTTTCTTTTAAATAGTGATTAAAAAAATTATGTAAATCGTTTCATTTAATACATCAGACTCTCTAAAAAAAAGAGTCATTCTGTGTAAAAAAAATTCTTGAGTATTTTGTGTGCTTTATGCAATCATCAAAGTCTTTTTTGGAAAGACTAAAGCACATCAGAGTAAAGGAAGTGCACCACAATGTAAACGTTTCTAAAAATCTTCAAATTTTATGTATCAAAAACAAAAAAAATTATTTCTTTTGTTAATATGTAGGGGGTATATCTCAGTGGCAGAGCATTTGACTGCAGATCAAGAGGTCCTTGGCTCAAATCCAAGTGCCACCTGTAGTATGGCTTTCATAAAAATGTAACCTTTTTCACACCTTTCAATAATATCATTTAGACAGCTTATCCATATCAGGCTGAACTTAGCACAAGTTTTGTTTAAACGTGACTTATGAAGTAAATTTGCTTTCTTTCTATAAAGTTTAAATAAGAAAATTAAGGAATAAAATGGAAAATTCTTTCTTTTAAATAGTGATTAAAAAAAATTATGTAAATCATTTCATTTAATACATCGGACTCTCTAAAACAAAGAGTCATTCTGTGTAATAAAAATTCTTGAGTATTTTGTGTGCTTTATGCAATCATCAAAGTCTTTCTTGGAAAGACTAAAGCACATGAGAGTAAAGGAAGTGCACCACAATGTAAAAGTTTCTAAAAATCTTCAAATTTTATGTATCAAAAACAAAAAAACATTATTTCTTTTATTAATATGTAGGGGGTATAGCTCAGTGGCAGAGCATTTGACTGCAGATCAAGAGGTCCTTGGCTCTAATCCAAGTGCCCCCTGTAGTATGGTTTTCATAAAAATGTAACCTTTTTCACACCTTTCAATAATATCATTTAGACAGCTTATCCATATCAGGCTGAACTTAGCACAAGTTTTGTTTAAACATGACTTATGAAGTAAATTTGCTTTCTTTCTATAAAGTTTAAATAAGAAAATTAAGGAATAAAATGGAAAGTTCTTTCTTTTAAATAGTGATTAAAAAAATTATGTAAATCGTTTCATTTAATACATCGGACTCTCTAAAACAAAGAGTCATTCTGTGTAATAAAAATTCTTGAGAATTTTGTGTGCTTTATGCAATCATCAAAGTCTTTTTTGGAAAGACTAAAGCACATCAGTGTAAAGGAAGTGCACCACAATGTAAAAGTTTCTAAAAATCTTCAAATTTTATGTATCAAAAACAAAAAAACATTATTTCTTTTATTAATATGTAGGGGGTATAGCTCAGTGGCAGAGCATTTGACTGCAGATCAAGAGGTCCTTGGTTCAAATCCAAGTGCCACCTGTAGTATGGTTTTCATAAAAATGTAACCTTTTTCACACCTTTCAATAATATCATTTAGACAGCTTATACATATCAGGCTGAACTTAGCACAAGTTTTGTTTAAACATGACTTATGAAGTAAATTTGCTTTCTTTCTATAAAGTTTAAATAAGAAAATTAAGGAATAAAATGGAAAATTCTTTCTTTTAAATAGTGATTAAAAAAATTATGTAAATCGTTTCATTTAATACATCGGACTCTCTAAAACAAAGAGTCATTCTGTGTAATAACAATTCTTGAGTATTTTGTGTGCTTTATGCAATCATCAAAGACTTTCTTGGAAAGACTAAAGCACATCAGAGTAAAGGGCGTGCACCACAATGTAAAAGTTTCTAAAAATCTTCAAATTTTATGTATCAAAAACAAAAAAACATTATTTCTTTTATTAATATGTAGGGGGTATAGCTCAGTGGCAGAGCATTTGACTGCAGATCAAGAGGTCCTTGGCTCTAATCCAAGTGCCCCCTGTAGTATGGTTTTCATAAAAATGTAACCTTTTTCACACCTTTCAATAATATCATTTAGACAGCTTATCCATACCAGGCTGAACTTAGCACAAGTTTTGTTTAAACATGACTTATGAAGTAAATTTGCTTTCTTTCTATAAAGTTTAAATAAGAAAATTAAGGAATAAAATGGAAAATTCTTTCTTTTTAATAGTGATTAAAAAAATTATGTAAATCGTTTCATTTAATACATCGGACTCTCTAAAACAAAGAGTCATTCTGTGTAATAAAAATTCTTGAGTATTTTGTGTGATTTATGCAATCATCAAAGTCTTTTTTTTGGAAAGACTAAAGCACATCAGAGTAAAGGAAGTGCACCACAATGAAAAAGTTTTTAAAAATCTTTAAATTTTATGTATCAAAAACAAAAAAACATTATTCTTTTATTAATATGTAGGGGGTATAGCTCCGTGGCAGAGCATTTGACTGCAAATCAAGAGGTCCTTGGCTCAAATCCAAGTACCCCCTGTAGTATGGTTTTCATAGAAATGTAACCTTTTTCACACCTTTCAATAATATTAT
This sequence comes from Anomaloglossus baeobatrachus, assembly GCF_048569485.1. Lineage (NCBI taxonomy): Eukaryota > Metazoa > Chordata > Amphibia > Anura > Aromobatidae > Anomaloglossus > Anomaloglossus baeobatrachus. The sequence continues at coordinate 172,060,761 of NC_134353.1, forward strand.
TTAGACAGTTTATCCATATCAGGCTGAACTTAGCACAAGTTTTGTTTAAACGTGACTTATGAAGTAAATTTGCTTTCTTTATATAAAGTTTAAATAAGAAAATTAAGGAATAAAATGGAAAATTCTTTCTTTTAAATAGTGATTAAAAAAAATTATGTAAATCATTTCATTTAATACATCGGACTCTCTAAAACAAAGAGTCATTCTGTGTAATAAAAATTCTTGAGTATTTTGTGTGCTTTATGCAATCATCAAAGTCTTTCTTGGAAAGACTAAAGCACATCAGAGTAAAGGAAGTGCACCACAATGTAAAAGTTTCTAAAAATCTTCAAATTTTATGTATCAAAAACAAAAAAACATTATTTCTTTTAATAATATGTAGCGGGTATAGCTCAGTGGCAGAGCATTTGACTGCAGATCAAGAGGTCCTTGGCTCAAATCCAAGTGCCCCCTTTAGTATGGTTTTCATAAAAATGTAACCTTTTTCACACCTTTCAATAATATCATTTAGACAGCTTATCCATATCAGGCTGAGCTTAGCACAAGTTTTGTTTAAACATGACTTATGAAGTAAATTTGCTTTCTTTCTATAAAGTTTAAATAAGAAAATTAAGGAATAAAATGGAAAATTCTTTCATTTAAATAGTGATTAAAAAATTTATGTAAATCGTTTCATTTAATACATCGGACTCTCTAAAACAAAGAGTCATTCTGTGTAATAAAAATTCTTGAGTATTTTGTGTGATTTATGCAATCATCAAAGTCTTTTTTTTGGAAAGACTAAAGCACATCAGAGTAAAGGAAATGCACCACAATGTAAAAGTTTCTAAAAATCTTTAAACTTTATGTATCAAAAACAAAAAAAATTATTTCTTTTATTAATATGTAGGGGGTATAGCTCAGTGGCAGAGCATTTGACTGTAGATCAAGAGGTCCTTGGTTCAAATCCAAGTGCCCCCTGTAGTATGGTTTTCATAAAAATGTAACCATTTTCACACCTTTCAATAATATCATTTAGACAGCTTATCCATATCAGGCTGAACTTAGCACAAGTTTTATTTAAACGTGACTTATGAAGTAAATTTGCTTTCTTTCTATAAAGTTTAAATAAGAAAATTAAGGAATAAAATGGAAAATTCTTTCTTTTAAATAGTGATTAAAAAATTATGTAAATCGTTTCATTTAATACATCAGACTCTCTAAAACAAAGAGTCATTCTGTGTAAAAAAAATTCTTGAGTATTTTGTGTGCTTTATGCAATCATCAAAGTCTTTCTTGGAAAGACTAAAGCACATCAGAGTAAAGGAAGTGCACCACAATGTAAAAGTTTCTAAAAATCTTCAAATTTTATGTATCAAAAACAAAAAAACATTATTTCTTTTATTAATATGTAGCGGGTATAGCTCAGTGGCAGAGCATTTGACTGCAGATCAAGAGGTCCTTGGCTCAAATCCAAGTGCCCCCTGTAGTATGGTTTTCATAAAAATGTAACCTTTTTCACACCTTTCAATAATATCATTTAGACAGCTTATCCATATCAGGCTGAACTTAGCACAAGTTTTGTTTAAACATGACTTATGAAGTAAATTTGCTTTCTTTCTATAAAGTTTAAATAAGAAAATTAAGGAATAAAATGGAAAATTCTTTCTTTTAAATAGTGATTAAAAAAATTATGTAAATCGTTTCATTTAATACATCGGACTCTCTAAAACAAAGAGTCATTCTGTGTAATAAAAATTCTTGAGTATTTTGTGTGCTTTATGCAATCATCAAAGTCTTTTTTGGAAAGACTAAAGCACATCAGAGTAAAGGAAGTGCACCACAATGTAAAAGTTTCTAAAAATCTTCAAATTTTATGTATCAAAAACAAAAAAACATTATTTCTTTTATTAATATGTAGGGGGTATAGCTCAGTGGCAGAGCATTTGACTGCAGATCAAGAGGTCCTTGGTTCAAATCCAAGTGCCACCTGTAGTATGGTTTTCATAAAAATGTAACCTTTTTCACACCTTTCAATAATATCATTTAGACAGCTTATACATATCAGGCTGAACTTAGCACAAGTTTTGTTTAAACATGACTTATGAAGTAAATTTGCTTTCTTTCTATAAAGTTTAAATAAGAAAATTAAGGAATAAAATGGAAAATTCTTTCTTTTAAATAGTGATTAAAAAAATTATGTAAATCGTTTCATTTAATACATCGGACTCTCTAAAACAAAGAGTCATTCTGTGTAATAAAAATTCTTGAGTATTTTGTGTGCTTTATGCAATCATCAAAGACTTTCTTGGAAAGACTAAAGCACATCAGAGTAAAGGGAGTGCACCACAATGTAAAAGTTTCTAAAAATCTTCAAATTTTATGTATCAAAAACAAAAAAACATTATTTCTTTTATTAATATGTAGGGGGTATAGCTCAGTGGCAGAGCATTTGACTGCAGATCAAGAGGTCCTTGGCTCTAATCCAAGTGCCCCCTGTAGTATGGTTTTCATAAAAATGTAACCTTTTTCACACCTTTCAATAATATCATTTAGACAGCTTATCCATATCAGGCTGAACTTAGCACAAGTTTTGTTTAAACGTGACTTATGAAGTAAATTTGCTTTTTTTCTATAAAGTTTAAATAAGAAAATTAAGGAATAAAATGGAAAATTCTTTCTTTTAAATAGTGATTAAAAAAATTATGTAAATCGTTTTATTTAATACATCGGACTCTCTAAAACAAAGAGTCATTCTGTGTAATAAAAATTCTTGAGTATTTTGTGTGCTTTATGCAATCATCAAAGTCTTTCTTGGAAAGACTAAAGCACATCAGAGTAAAGGAAGTGCACCACAATGTAAAAGTTTCTAAAAATCTTCAAATTTTATGTATCAAAAACAAAAAAACATTATTTCTTTTATTAATATGTAGGGGGTATAGCTCAGTGGCAGAGCATTTGACTGCAGATCAAGAGGTCCTTGGCTAAAATCTAAGTGCCCCCTGTAGGATGGTTTTCATAAAAATGTAACCTTTTTCACACCTTTCAATAATATCATTTAGACATCTTATCCATATCAGGCTGAACTTAGCACAAGTTTTGTTTAAACATGACTTATGAAGTAAATTTGCTTTCTTTCTATAAAGTTTAAATAAGAAAACTAAGGAATAAAATGGAAAATTCTTTCTTTTAAATAGTGATTAAAAAAATTATGTAAATCGTTTCATTTAATACATCAGACTCTCTAAAACAAAGAGTCATTCTGTGTAATAAAAATTCTTGAGTATTTTGTGTGCTTTATGCAATCATCAAAGTCTTTTTTGGAAAGACTAAAGCACATCAGAGTAAAGGAAGTGCACCACAATGTAAAAGTTTCTAAAAATCTTCAAATTTTATGTATCAAAAACAAAAAAACATTATTTCTTTTATTAATATGTAGGGGGTATAGCTCAGTGGCAGAGCATTTGACTCCAGATCAAGAGGTCCTTGGCTCAAATCCAAGTGCCGCCTGTAGTATGGTTTTCATAAAAATGTAACCTTTTTCACACCTTTCAATAATATCATTTAGACAGCTTATCCATATCAGGCTGAACTTAGCACAAGTTTTGTTTAAACGTCACTTATGAAGTAAATTTGCTTTCTTTCTATAAAGTTTAAATAAGAAAATTAAGGAATAAAATGGAAAATTCTTTCTTTTAAATAGTGAATAAAAAAATTATGTAAATCGTTTCATTTAATACATCGGACTCTCTAAAACAAAGAGTCCTTCTGTGTAATAAAAATTCTTGAGTATTTTGTGTGCTTTATGCTATCATCAAAGTCTTTCTTGGAAAGACTAAAGCACATCAGAGTAAAGGAAGTGCACCACAATGTAAAAGTTTCTAAAAATCTTCAAATTTTATGTATCAAAAACAAAAAAAATTATTTCTTTTATTAATAAGTAGGGGGTATAGCTCAGTGGCAGAGCATTTGACTGCAGATCAAGAGGTCCTTGGCTCAAATCCAAGTGCCCCCTGTAGTATGGTTTTCATAAAAATGTAACCTTTTTCACACCTTTCAATAATATCATTTAGACAGATTATCCATATCAGGCTGAACTTAGCACAAGTTTTGTTTAAACATGACTTATGAAGTAAATTTGCTTTCTTTCTATAAAGTTTAAATAAGAAAATTAAGGAATAAAATGGAAAATTCTTTCTTTTAAATAGTGATTAAAAAATTATGTAAATCGTTTCATTTAATACATCGGACTCTCTAAAACAAAGAGTCATTCTGTGTAATAAAAATTCTTGAGTATTTTGTGTGATTTATGCAATCATCAAAGTCTTTTTTTTGGAAAGACTAAAGCACATCAGAGTAAAGGAAATGCACCACAATGTAAAAGTTTCTAAAAATCTTTAAATTTTATGTATCAAAAACAAAAAAAAATATTTCTTTTATTAATATGTAGGGGGTATAGCTCAGTGGCCGAGCATTTGACTGTAGATCAAGAGGTCCTTGGTTCAAATCCATGTGCCCCCTGTAGTATGGTTTTCATAAAAATGTAACAATTTTCACACCTTTCAATAATATCATTTAGACAGCTTATCCATATCAGGCTGAACTTAGCACAAGTTTTATTTAAACGTGACTTATGAAGTAAATTTGCTTTCTTTCTATAAAGTTTAAATAAGAAAATTAAGGAATAAAATGGAAAATTCTTTCTTTTAAATAGTGATTAAAAAAATTATGTAAATCGTTTCATTTAATACATCAGACTCTCTAAAACAAAGAGTCATTCTGTGTAAAAAAAATTCTTGAGTATTTTGTGTGCTTTATGCAATCATCAAAGTCTTTTTTGGAAAGACTAAAGCACATCAAGGTAAAGGAAGTGCACCACAATGTAAAAGTTTCTAAAAATCTTCAAATTTTATGTATCAAAAACAAAAAAACATTATTTCTTTAATTAACATGTAGCGGGTATAGCTCAGTGGCAGAGCATTTGACTGCAGATCAAGAGGTCCTTGGCTCAAATCCAAGTGCCCCCTGTACTATGGTTTTCATAAAAATGTAACCTTTTTCACACCTTTCAATAATATCATTTAGACAGCTTATCCATATCAGGCTGAACTTAGCACAAGTTTTGTTTAAACATGACTTATGAAGTAAATTTGCTTTCTTTCTATAAAGTTTAAATAAGAAAATTAAGGAATAAAATGGAAAATTCTTTCTTTTAAATAGTGATTAAAAAAATTATGTAAATCGTTTCATTTAATACATCGGACTCTCTAAAACAAAGAGTCATTCTGTGTAATAAAAATTCTTGAGTATTTTGTGTGCTTTATGCAATCATCAAAGTCTTTTTTGGAAAGACTAAAGCACATCAGAGTAAAGGAAGTGCACCACAATGTAAAAGTTTCTAAAAATCTTCAAATTTTATGTATCAAAAACAAAAAAACATTATTTCTTTTATTAATATGTAGGGGGTATAGCTCAGTGGCAGAGCATTTGACTGCAGATCAAGAGGTCCTTGGTTCAAATCCAAGTGCCACCTGTAGTATGGTTTTCATAAAAATGTAACCTTTTTCACACCTTTCAATAATATCATTTAGACAGCTTATACATATCAGGCTGAACTTAGCACAAGTTTTGTTTAAACATGACTTATGAAGTAAATTTGCTTTCTTTCTATAAAGTTTAAATAAGAAAATTAAGGAATAAAATGGAAAATTCTTTCTTTTAAATAGTGATTAAAAAAATTATGTAAATCGTTTCATTTAATACATCGGACTCTCTAAAACAAAGAGTCATTCTGTGTAATAAAAATTCTTGAGTATTTTGTGTGCTTTATGCAATCATCAAAGACTTTCTTGGAAAGACTAAAGCACATCAGAGTAAAGGGAGTGCACCACAATGTAAAAGTTTCTAAAAATCTTCATATTTTATGTATCAAAAACAAAAAAACATTATTTCTTTTATTAATATGTAGGGGGTATAGCTCAGTGGCAGAGCATTTGACTGCAGATCAAGAGGTCCTTGGCTCTAATCCAAGTGCCCCCTGTAGTATGGTTTTCATAAAAATGTAACCTTTTTCACACCTTTCAATAATATCATTTAGACAGCTTATCCATATCAGGCTGAACTTAGCACAAGTTTTGTTTAAACGTGACTTATGAAGTAAATTTGCTTTCTTTCTATAAAGTTTAAATAAGAAAATTAAGGAATAAAATGGAAAATTCTTTCTTTTAAATAGTGATTAAAAAAATTATGTAAATCGTTTTATTTAATACATCGGACTCTCTAAAACAAAGAGTCATTCTGTGTAATAAAAATTCTTGAGTATTTTGTGTGCTTTATGCAATCATCAAAGTCTTTCTTGGAAAGACTAAGGGTATGTGCGCACGTTGCTTTTTACCTGCTTTTTTGCTGCTTTTTCTTCTGCGCTGTTTAATGCCAAAATGGATGTGTTCTTCTATTCAAGCAAAGTCTATGGGAATTTGGGTTTCTTGTTCACACTATGTTGTTCAAAATGCTGCCTTTTTGTGCCAGAACTTTGGTCAAAAACTCAGCTTTGCAGTTCAAAACCCAAATGGCAAAAACAATTGACATGTTGCTTCTTTGAAAAGCTGAGTTTTTGACCAAAGTTCTGCCACAAAAAGGCAGCATTTTGAACAACATAGTGTGAACAAGAAACCCAAATTCCCATAGACTTTGCTTGAATAGAAGAACACATCCATTTTGGCATTAAACAGCGCAGAAGAAAAAGCAGCAAAAAAGCAGGTAAAAAGCAGGTAAAAAGCAACGTGCGCACATACCCTTAAGCACATCAGAGTAAAGGAAGTGCACCACAATGTAAAAGTTTCTAAAAATCTTCAAATTTTATGTATCAAAAACAAAAAAAAATATTTCTTTTATTAATAAGTAGGGGGTATAGCTCAGTGGCAGAGCATTTGACTGCAGATCAAGAGGTCCTTGGCTCAAATCCAAGTGCCCCCTGTAGTATGGTTTTCATAAAAATGTAACCTTTTTCACACCTTTCAATAATATCATTTAGACAGCTTATCCATATCAGGCTGAACTTAGCACAAGTTTTGTTTAAACATGACTTATGAAGTAAATTTGCTTTCTTTCTATAAAGTTTAAATAAGAAAATTAAGGAATAAAATGGAAAATTCTTTCTTTTAAATAGTGATTAAAAAATTATGTAAATCGTTTCATTTAATACATCGGACTCTCTAAAACAAAGAGTCATTCTGTGTAATAAAAATTCTTGAGTATTTTGTGTGATTTATGCAATCATCAAAGTCTTTTTTTTGAAAGACTAAAGCACATCAGAGTAAAAGAAGTGCACCACAATGTAAAAGTTTCTAAAAATCTTTAAATTTTATGTATCAAAAACAAAAAAACATTATTTCTTTTATTAATATGTAGGGGGTATAGCTCAGTGGCAGAGCATTTGACTGCAGTTAAAGAGGTCCTTGGTTCAAATCTGAGTGACCCCTGTAGTATGGTTTTCATAAAAATGTAACAATTTCACACCTTTCAATAATATCATTTAGACAGCTTATCCATATCAGGCTGAACTTAGCACAAGTTTTGTTTAAACGTGACTTATGAAGTAAATTTGCTTTCTTTCTATAAAGTTTAAATAAGAAAATTAAGGAATAAAATGGAAAATTCTTTCTTTTAAATAGTGATTAAAAAATTTATGTAAATCGTTTCATTTAATACATCAGACTCTCTAAAACAAAGAGTCATTCTGTGTAATAAAAATTCTTGAGTATTTTGTGTGATTTATGCAATCATCAAAGTCTTTTTTTTGGAAAGACTAAAGCACATCGGAGGAAAGGAAATGCACCACAATGTAAAAGTTTCTAAAAATCTTTAAATTTTATGTATCAAAAACAAAAAAACATTATTTCTTTTATTAATATGTAGGGGGTATAGCTCAGTGGCAGAGCATTTGACTGTAGATCAAGAGGTCCTTGGTTCAAATCCGAGTGCCCCCTGTAGTATGGGTTTTATAAAAATGTAACAATTTTCACACCTTTCAATAATATCATTTAGACAGCTTATCCATATCAGGCTAAACTTAGCACAAGTTTTATTTAAACGTGACTTATGAAGTAAATTTGCTTTCTTTCTATAAAGTTTAAATAAGAAAATTAAGGAATAAAATGGAAAATTCTTTCTTTTAAATAGTGATTAAAAAAATTATGTAAATCGTTTCATTTAATACATCGGACTTTCTAAAACAAAGAGTCTATCTGTGTAATAAAAATTCTTGAGTATTTTGTGTGCTTTATGCAATCATCAAAGTCTTTTTGGAAAGACTAAAGCACATCAGAGTAAAGGAAGTGCACCACAATGTAAATGTTTCTAAAAATCTTCAAATTTTATGTATCAAAAACAAAAAAACATTATTTCTTTTATTAATATGTAGGGGGTATAGCTCAGTGGCAGAGCATTTGACTGCAGATCAAGAGGTCCTTGGCTCAAATCCAAGTGCCCCCTGTCGTATGGTTTTTATAAAAATGTAACCTTTTTCACACCTTTCAATAATATCATTTAGACAGCTTATCCATATCAGGCTGAACTTAGCACAAGTTTTGTTTAAACGTGACTTATGAAGTAAATTTGCTTTCTTTCTATAAAGTTTAAATAAGAAAATTAAGGAATAAAATGGAAAATTCTTTCTTTTAAATAGTGATTAAAAAAATTATGTAAATCGTTTCATTTAATACATCGGACTCTCTAAAACAAAGAGTCATTCTGTGTAATAAAAATTCTTGAGTATTTTGTGTGATTTATGCAATCATCAAAGTCTTTTTTTTGGAAAGACTAAAGCACATCAGAGTAAAGGAAGTGCACCACAATGTAAAAGGTTCTAAAAATCTTTAAATTTTATGTATCAAAAACAAAAAAACATTATTTCTTTTATTAATATGTAGGGTTTATAGCTCAGTGGCAGAGCATTTGACTGCAGATCAAGAGGTCCTTGGTTCAAATCAAAGTACCCCCTGTAGGATGGTTTTCATAAAAATGTAACAATTTTCACACCTTTCAATAATATCATTTAGACAGCTTATCCATATCAGGCTGAACTTAGCACAAGTTTTATTTAAACGTGACTTATGAAGTAAATTTGCTTTCTTTCTATAAAGTTTAAATAAGAAAATTAAGGAATAAAATGGAAAATTCTTTCTTTTAAATAGTGATTAAAAAAATTATGTAAATCGTTTCATTTAATACATCGGACTCTCTAAAACAAAGAGTCATTCTGTGTAATAAAAATTCTTGAGTATTTTGTGTGCTTTATGCAATCATCAAAGTCTTTTTTGGAAAAACTAAAGCACATCAGAGTAAAGGAAGTGCACCACAATGTAAAAGTTTCTAAAAATCTTCAAATTTTATGTATCAAAAACAAAAAAACATTATTTCTTTTATTAATATGTAGGGGGTGTAGCTCAGTGGCCGAGCATTTGACTGCAGATCAAGAGGACCTTGGCTGAAATCCAAGTGCCCCCTGTAGTATGGTTTTCATAAAAATGTAACCTTTTTCACACCTTTCAATAATATCATTTAGACAGCTTATCCATATCATTCTGAACTTAGCACAAGTTTTGTTTAAACGTGACTTATGAAGTAAATTTGCTTTCTTTCTATAAAGTTTAAATAAGAAAATTAAGGAATAAAATGGAAAATTCTTTCTTTTAAATAGTGATTAAAAAATTTATGTAAATCGTTTCATTTAATACATCAGACTCTCTAAAACAAAGAGTCATTCTGTGTAATAAAAATTCTTGAGTATTTTGTGTGCTTTATGCAATCATCAAAGTCTTTTTTGGAAAGACTAAAGCACATCAGAGTAAAGGAAGTGCACCACAATGTAAAAGTTTCTAAAAATCTTCAAATTTTATGTATCAAAAACAAAAAAACATTATTTCTTTTAATAATATGTAGGGGGTATAGCTCAGTGGCAGAGCATTTGACTGCAGATCAAGAGGTCCTTGGCTCAAATCCAAGTGCCGCCTGTAGTATGGTTTTCATAAAAATGTAACCTTTTTCACACCTTTCAATAATATCATTTAGACAGCTTATCCATATCAGGCTAAACTTAGCACAAGTTTTGTTTAAACGTGACTTATGAAGTAAATTTGCTTTCTTTCTATAAAGTTTAAATAGGAAAATTAAGGAATAAAATGGAAAATTCTTTCTTTTAAATAGTGATTAAAAAAATTATGTAAATCGTTTCATTTAATACATCGGACTCTCTAAAACAAAGAGTCATTCTGTGTAATAAAAATTCTTGAGTATTTTGTGTGATTTATGCAATCATCAAAGTCTTTTTTTTGGAAAGACTAAAGCACATCGGAGGAAAGGAAATGCACCACAATGTAAAAGTTTCTAAAAATCTTTAAATTTTATGTATCAAAAACAAAAAAACATTATTTCTTTTATTAATATGTAGGGGGTAAAGCTCAGTGGCAGAGCATTTGACTGTAGATCAAGAGGTCCTTGGTTCAAATCCGAGTGCCCCCTGTAGTATGGTTTTTATAAAAATGTAACAATTTTCACACCTTTCAATAATATCATTTAGACAGCTTATCCATATCAGGCTAAACTTAGCACAAGTTTTATTTAAACGTGACTTATGAAGTAAATTTGCTTTCTTTCTATAAAGTTTAAATAAGAAAATTAAGGAATAAAATGGAAAATTCTTTCTTTTAAATAGTGATTAAAAAAATTATGTAAATCGTTTCATTTAATACATCGGACTCTCTAAAACAAAGAGTCATTCTGTGTAATAAAAATTCTTGAGTATTTTGTGTGCTTTATGCAATCATCAAAGACTTTCTTGGAAAGACTAAAGCATATCAGAGTAAAGGGAGAGCACCACAATGTAAAAGTTTCTAAAAATCTTCAAATTTTATGTATCAAAAACAAAAAAACATTATTTCTTTTATTAATATGTAGGGGGTATAGCTCAGTGGCAGAGCATTTGACTGCAGATCAAGAGGTCCTTGGCTCTAATCCAAGTGCCCCCTGTAGTATGGTTTTCATAAAAATGTAACCTTTTTCACACCTTTCAATAATATCATTTAGACAGCTTATCCATATCAGGCTGAACTTAGCACAAGTTTTGTTTAAACGTGACTTATGAAGTAAATTTGCTTTCTTTCTATAAAGTTTAAATAAGAAAATTAAGGAATAAAATGGAAAATTCTTTCTTTTAAATAGTGATTAAAAAATTTATGTAAATCGTTTCATTTAATACATCAGACTCTCTAAAACAAAGAGTCATTCTGTGTAATAAAAATTCTTGAGTATTTTGTGTGATTTATGCAATCATCAAAGTCTTTTTTTTGGAAAGACTAAAGCACATCGGAGGAAAGGAAATGCACCACAATGTAAAAGTTTCTAAAAATCTTTAAATTTTATGTATCAAAAACAAAAAAACATTATTTCTTTTTTTAATATGTAGGGGGTATAGCTCAGTGGCAGAGCATTTGACTGTAGATCAAGAGGTCCTTGGTTCAAATCCGAGTGCCCCCTGTAGTATGGTTTTTATAAAAATGTAACATCTTTCACACTTTTCAATAATATCATTTAGACAGCTTATCCATATCAGGCTAAACTTAGCACAAGTTTTATTTAAACGTGACTTATGAAGTAAATTTGCTTTCTTTCTATAAAGTTTAAATAAGAAAATTAAGGAATAAAATGGAAAATTCTTTCTTTTAAATAGTGATTAAAAAAATTATGTAAATCGTTTCATTTAATACATCGGACTTTCTAAAACAAAGAGTCTATCTGTGTAATAAAAATTCTTCAGTATTTTGTGTGCTTTATGCAATCATCAAAGTCTTTTTGGAAAGACTAAAGCACATCAGAGTAAAGGAAGTGCACCACAATGTAAATGTTTCTAAAAATCTTCAAATTTTATGTATCAAAAACAAAAAAACATTATTTCTTTTATTAATATGTAGGGGGTATAGTTCAGTGGCAGAGCATTTGACTGCAGATCAAGAGGTCCTTGGCTCAAATCCAAGTGCCCCCTGTCGTATGGTTTTTATAAAAATGTAACCTTTTTCACACCTTTCAATAATATCATTTAGACAGCTTATCCATATCAGGCTGAACTTAGCACAAGTTTTGTTTAAACGTGACTTATGAAGTAAATTTGCTTTCTTTCTATAAAGTTTAAATAAGAAAATTAAGGAATAAAATGGAAAATTCTTTCTTTTAAATAGTGATTAAAAAAATTATGTAAATCGTTTCATTTAATACATCGGACTCTCTAAAACAAAGAGTCATTCTGTGTAATAAAAATTCTTGAGTATTTTGTGTGCTTTATGCAATCATCAAAGTCTTTTTTGGAAAAACTAAAGCACATCAGAGTAAAGGAAGTGCACCACAATGTAAAAGTTTCTAAAAATCTTCAAATTTTATGTATCAAAAACAAAAAAACATTATTTCTTTTATTAATATGTAGGGGGTATACCTCAGTGGCCGCGCATTTGACTGCAGATCAAGAGGTCCTTGGCTGAAATCCAAGTGCCCCCTGTAGTATGGTTTTCATAAAAATGTAACCTTTTTCACACCTTTCAATAATATCATTTAGACAGCTTATCCATATCATTCTGAACTTAGCACAAGTTTTGTTTAAACGTGACTTATGAAGTAAATTTGCTTTCTTTCTATAAAGTTTAAATAAGAAAATTAAGGAATAAAATGGAAAATTCTTTCTTTTAAATAGTGATTAAAAAATGTATGTAAATCGTTTCATTTAATACATCAGACTCTCTAAAACAAAGAGTCATTCTGTGTAATAAAAATTCTTGAGTATTTTGTGTGCTTTATGCAATCATCAAAGTCTTTTTTGGAAAGACTAAAGCACATCAGAGTAAAGGAAGTGCACCACAATGTAAAAGTTTCTAAAAATCTTCAAATTTTATGTATCAAAAACAAAAAAACATTATTTCTTTTAATAATATGTAGGGGGTATAGCTCAGTGGCAGAGCATTTGACTGCAGATCAAGAGGTCCTTGGCTCTAATCCAAGTGCCCCCTGTAGTATGGTTTTCATAAAAATGTAACCTTTTTCACACCTTTCAATAATATCATTTAGACAGCTTATCCATATCAGGCTGAACTTAGCACAAGTTTTGTTTAAACGTGACTTATGAAGTAAATTTGCTTTCTTTCTATAAAGTTTAAATAAGAAAATTAAGGAATAAAATGGAAAATTCTTTCTTTTAAATAGTGATTAAAAAAATTATGTAAATCGTTTTATTTAATACATCGGACTCTCTAAAACAAAGAGTCATTCTGTGTAATAAAAATTCTTGAGTATTTTGTGTGCTTTATGCAATCATCAAAGTCTTTCTTGGAAAGACTAAAGCACATCAGAGTAAAGGAAGTGCACCACAATGTAAAAGTTTCTAAAAATCTTCAAATTTTATGTATCAAAAACAAAAAAAATTATTTCTTTTATTAATAAGTAGGGGGTATAGCTCAGTGGCAGAGCATTTGACTGCAGTTAAAGAGGTCCTTGGTTCAAATCTGAGTGACCCCTGTAGTATGGTTTTCATAAAAATGTAACAATTTCACACCTTTCAATAATATCATTTAGACAGCTTATCCATATCAGGCTGAACTTAGCACAAGTTTTGTTTAAACGTGACTTATGAAGTAAATTTGCTTTCTTTCTATAAAGTTTAAATAAGAAAATTAAGGAATAAAATGGAAAATTCTTTCTTTTAAATAGTGATTAAAAAATTTATGTAAATCGTTTCATTTAATACATCAGACTCTCTAAAACAAAGAGTCATTCTGTGTAATAAAAATTCTTGAGTATTTTGTGTGATTTATGCAATCATCAAAGTCTTTTTTTTGGAAAGACTAAAGCACATCGGAGGAAAGGAAATGCACCACAATGTAAAAGTTTCTAAAAATCTTTAAATTTTATGTATCAAAAACAAAAAAACATTATTTCTTTTTTTAATATGTAGGGGGTATAGCTCAGTGGCAGAGCATTTGACTGTAGATCAAGAGGTCCTTGGTTCAAATCCGAGTGCCCCCTGTAGTATGGTTTTTATAAAAATGTAACATCTTTCACACTTTTCAATAATATCATTTAGACAGCTTATCCATATCAGGCTAAACTTAGCACAAGTTTTATTTAAACGTGACTTATGAAGTAAATTTGCTTTCTTTCTATAAAGTTTAAATAAGAAAATTAAGGAATAAAATGGAAAATTCTTTCTTTTAAATAGTGATTAAAAAATGTATGTAAATCGTTTCATTTAATACATCAGACTCTCTAAAACAAAGAGTCATTCTGTGTAATAAAAATTCTTGAGTATTTTGTGTGCTTTATGCAATCATCAAAGTCTTTTTTGGAAAGACTAAAGCACATCAGAGTAAAGGAAGTGCACCACAATGTAAAAGTTTCTAAAAATCTTCAAATTTTATGTATCAAAAACAAAAAAACATTATTTCTTTTAATAATATGTAGGGGGTATAGCTCAGTGGCAGAGCATTTGACTGCAGATCAAGAGGTCCTTGGCTCAAATCCAAGTGCCGCCTGTAGTATGGTTTTCATAAAAATGTAACCTTTTTCACACCTTTCAATAATATCATTTAGACAGCTTATCCATATCAGGCTAAACTTAGCACAAGTTTTGTTTAAACGTGACTTATGAAGTAAATTTGCTTTCTTTCTATAAAGTTTAAATAAGAAAATTAAGGAATAAAATGGAAAATTCTTTCTTTTAAATAGTGATTAAAAAAATTATGTAAATCGTTTCATTTAATACATCGGACTCTCTAAAACAAAGAGTCATTCTGTGTAATAAAAATTCTTGAGTATTTTGTGTGATTTATGCAATCATCAAAGTCTTTTTTTTGGAAAGACTAAAGCACATCGGAGGAAAGGAAATGCACCACAATGTAAAAGTTTCTAAAAATCTTTAAATTTTATGTATCAAAAACAAAAAAACATTATTTCTTTTATTAATATTTAGGGGGTATAGCTCAGTGGCAGAGCATTTGACTGTAGATCAAGAGGTCGTTGGTTCAAATCCGAGTGCCCCCTGTAGTATGGTTTTTATAAAAATGTAACAATTTTCACACCTTTCAATAATATCATTTAGACAGCTTATCCATATCAGGCTAAACTTAGCACAAGTTTTATTTAAACGTGACTTATGAAGTAAATTTGCTTTCTTTCTATAAAGTTTAAATAAGAAAATTAAGGAATAAAATGGAAAATTCTTTCTTTTAAATAGTGATTAAAAAAATTATGTAAATCGTTTCATTTAATACATCGGACTTTCTAAAACAAAGAGTCTATCTGTGTAATAAAAATTCTTGAGTATTTTGTGTGCTTTATGCAATCATCAAAGTCTTTTTGGAAAGACTAAAGCACATCAGAGTAAAGGAGTTGCACCACAATGTAAATGTTTCTAAAAATCTTCAAATTTTATGTATCAAAAACAAAAAAACATTATTTCTTTTATTAATATGTAGGGGGTATAGCTCAGTGGCAGAGCATTTGACTGCAGATCAAGAGGTCCTTGGCTCAAATCCAAGTGCCCCCTGTCGTATGGTTTTTATAAAAATGTAACCTTTTTCACACCTTTCAATAATATCATTTAGACAGCTTATACATATCAGGCTGAACTTAGCACAAGTTTTGTTTAAACATGACTTATGAAGTAAATTTGCTTTCTTTCTATAAAGTTTAAATAAGAAAATTAAGGAATAAAATGGAAAATTCTTTCTTTTAAATAGTGATTAAAAAAATTATGTAAATCATTTCATTTAATACATCGGACTCTCTAAAACAAAGAGTCATTCTGTGTAATAAAAATTCTTGAGTATTTTGTGTGCTTTATGCAATCATCAAAGACTTTCTTGGAAAGACTAAAGCACATCAGAGTAAAGGGAGTGCACCACAATGTAAAAGTTTCTAAAAATCTTCAAATTTTATGTATCAAAAGTAAAAAAACATTATTTCTTTTATTAATATGTAGGGGGTATAGCTCAGTGGCAGAGCATTTGACTGCAGATCAAGAGGTCCTTGGCTCTAATCCAAGTGCCCCCTGTAGTATGGTTTTCATAAATATGTAACCTTTTTCACACCTTTCAATAATATCATTTAGACAGCTTATCCATATCAGGCTGAACTTAACACAAGTTTTGTTTAAACATGACTTATGAAGTAAATTTGCTTTCTTTCTATAAAGTTTAAATAAGAAAATTAAGGAATAAAATGGAAAATTCTTTCTTTTAAATAGTGATTAAAAAATTATGTAAATCGTTTCATTTAATACATCGGACTCTCTAAAACAAAGAGTCATTCTGTGTAATAAAAATTCTTGAGTATTTTGTGTGATTTATGCAATCATCAAAGTCTTTTTTTTGAAAGACTAAAGCACATCAGAGTAAAAGAAGTGCACCACAATGTAAAAGTTTCTAAAAATCTTTAAATTTTATGTATCAAAAACAAAAAAACATTATTTCTTTTATTAATATGTAGGGGGTATAGCTCAGTGGCAGAGCATTTGACTGCAGTTAAAGAGGTCCTTGGTTCAAATCTGAGTGACCCCTGTAGTATGGTTTTCTTAAAAATGTAACAATTTCACACCTTTCAATAATATCATTTAGACAGCTTATCCATATCAGGCTGAACTTAGCACAAGCTTTGTTTAAACGTGACTTATGAAGTAAATTTGCTTTCTTTCTATAAAGTTTAAATAAGAAAATTAAGGAATAAAATGGAAAATTCTTTCTTTTAAATAGTGATTAAAAAATGTATGTAAATCGTTTCATTTAATACATCAGACTCTCTAAAACAAAGAGTCATTCTGTGTAATAAAAATTCTTGAGTATTTTGTGTGCTTTATGCAATCATCAAAGTCTTTTTTGGAAAGACTAAAGCACATCAGAGTAAAGGAAGTGCACCACAATGTAAATGTTTCTAAAAATCTTCAAATTTTATGTATCAAAAACAAAAAAAACATTATTTCTTTTATTAATATGTAGGGGGTATAGCTCAGTGGCAGAGCATTTGATTGCAGATCAAGAGGTCCTTGGCTCAAATCCAAGTGCCCCCTGTCGTATGGTTTTTATAAAAATGTAACCTTTTTCACACCTTTCAATAATATCATTTAGACAGCTTATCCATATCAGGCTGAACTTAGCACAAGTTTTGTTTAAACGTGACTTATGAAGTAAATTTGCTTTCTTTCTATAAAGTTTAAATAAGAAAATTAAGGAATAAAATGGAAAATTCTTTCTTTTAAATAGTGATTAAAAAATTTATGTAAATCGTTTCATTTAATACATCAGACTCTCTAAAACAAAGAGTCATTCTGTGTAATAAAAATTCTTGAGTATTTTGTGTGCTTTATGCAATCATCAAAGTCTTTTTTGGAAAGACTAAAGCACATCAGAGTAAAGGAAGTGCACCACAATGTAAAAGTTTCTAAAAATCTTCAAATTTTATGTATTAAAAACAAAAAAACATTATTTCTTTTATTAATATGTAGGGGGTATAGCTCAGTGGCAGAGCATTTGACTGTAGATCAAGAGGTCCTTGGTTCAAATCCGAGTGTTCCCTGTAGTATGGTTTTTATAAAAATGTAACAATTTTCACACTTTTCAATAATATCATTTAGACAGCTTATCCATATCAGGCTAAACTTAGCACAAGTTTTATTTAAACGTGACTTATGAAGTAAATTTGCTTTCTTTCTATAAAGTTTAAATAAGAAAATTAAGGAATAAAATGGAAAATTCTTTCTTTTAAATAGTGATTAAAAAAATTATGTAAATCGTTTCATTTAATACATCGGACTTTCTAAAACAAAGAGTCTATCTGTGTAATAAAAATTCTTGAGTATTTTGTGTGCTTTATGCAATCATCAAAGTCTTTTTGGAAAGACTAAAGCACATCAGAGTAAAGGAAGTGCACCACAATGTAAATGTTTCTAAAAATCTTCAAATTTTATGTATCAAAAACAAAAAAACATTATTTCTTCTTGTTAATATGTAGGGGGTATAGCTCAGTGGCAGAGCATTTGATTGCAGATCAAGAGGTCCTTGGCTCAAATCCAAGTGCCCCCTGTCGTATGGTTTTTATAAAAATGTAACCTTTTTCACACCTTTCAATAATATCATTTAGACAGCTTATCCATATCAGGCTGAACTTAGCACAAGTTTTGTTTAAACGTGACTTATGAAGTAAATTTGCTTTCTTTCTATAAAGTTTAAATAAGAAAATTAAGGAATAAAATGGAAAATTCTTTCTTTTAAATAGTGATTAAAAAAATTATGTAAATCGTTTCATTTAATACATCGGACTCTCTAAAACAAAGAGTCATTCTGTGTAATAAAAATTCTTGAATATTTTGTGTGATTTATGCAATCATCAAAGTCTTTTTTTTGGAAAGACTAAAGCACATCAGAGTAAAGGAAGTGCACCACAATGTAAAAGGTTCTAAAAATCTTTAAATTTTATGTATCAAAAACAAAAAAACATTATTTCTTTTATTAATATGTAGGGTTTATAGCTCAGTGGCAGAGCATTTGACTGCAGATCAAGAGGTCCTTGGTTCAAATCAAAGTACCCCCTGTAGGATGGTTTTCATAAAAATGTAACAATTTTCACACCTTTCAATAATATCATTTAGACAGCTTATCCATATCAGGCTGAACTTAGCACAAGTTTTATTTAAACGTGACTTATGAAGTAAATTTACTTTCTTTCTATAAAGTTTAAATAAGAAAATTAAGGAATAAAATGGAAAATTCTTTCTTTTAAATAGTGATTAAAAAAATTATGTAAATCGTTTCATTTAATACATCGGACTCTCTAAAACAAAGAGTCATTCTGTGTAATAAAAATTCTTGAGTATTTTGTGTGCTTTATGCAATCATCAAAGTCTTTTTTGGAAAAACTAAAGCACATCAGTGTAAAGGAAGTGCACCACAATGTAAAAGTTTCTAAAAATCTTCAAATTTTATGTATCAAAAACAAAAAAACATTATTTCTTTTATTAATATGTAGGGGGTATAGCTCAGTGGCCGAGCATTTGACTGCAGATCAAGAGGTCCTTGGTTGAAATCCAAGTGCCCCCTGTAGTATGGTTTTCATAAAAATGTAACCTTTTTCACACCTTTCAATAATATCATTTAGACAGCTTATCCATATCATTCTGAACTTAGCACAAGTTTTGTTTAAACGTGACTTATGAAGTAAATTTGCTTTCTTTCTATAAAGTTTAAATAAGAAAATTAAGGAATAAAATGGAAAATTCTTTCTTTTAAATAGTGATTAAAAAATTTATGTAAATCGTTTCATTTAATACATCAGACTCTCTAAAACAAAGAGTCATTCTGTGTAATAAAAATTCTTGAGTATTTTGTGTGCTTTATGCAATCATCAAAGTCTTTTTTGGAAAGACTAAAGCACATCAGAGTAAAGGAAGTGCACCACAATGTAAAAGTTTCTAAAAATCTTCAAATTTTATGTATCAAAAACAAAAAAACATTATTTCTTTTATTAATATGTAGGGGGTATAGCTCAGTGGCAGAGCATTTGACTGTAGATCAAGAGGTCCTTGGTTCAAATCCGAGTGCCCCCTGTAGTATGGTTTTTATAAAAATGTAACAATTTTCACACTTTTCAATAATATCATTTAGACAGCTTATCCATATCAGGCTAAACTTAGCACAAGTTTTATTTAAACGTGACTTATGAAGTAAATTTGCTTTCTTTCTATAAAGTTTAAATAAGAAAATTAAGGAATAAAATGGAAAATTCTTTCTTTTAAATAGTGATTAAAAAAATTATGTAAATCGTTTCATTTAATACATTGGACTTTCTAAAACAAAGAGTCTATCTGTGTAATAAAAATTCTTGAGTATTTTGTGTGCTTTATGCAATCATCAAAGTCTTTTTGGAAAGACTAAAGCACATCAGAGTAAAGGAAGTGCACCACAATGTAAATGTTTCTAAAAATCTTCAAATTTTATGTATCAAACACAAAAAAACATTATTTCTTTTATTAATATGTAGGGGGTATAGCTCAGTGGCAGAGCATTTGATTGCAGATCAAGAGGTCCTTGGCTCAAATCCAAGTGCCCCCTGTCGTATGGTTTTTACAAAAATGTAACCTTTTTCACACCTTTCAATAATATCATTTAGACAGCTTATCCATATCAGGCTGAACTTAGCACAAGTTTTGTTTAAACGTGACTTATGAAGTAAATTTGCTTTCTTTCTATAAAGTTTAAATAAGAAAATTAAGGAATAAAATGGAAAATTCTTTCTTTTAAATAGTGATTAAAAAAATTATGTAAATCGTTTCATTTAATACATCGGACTCTCTAAAACAAAGAGTCATTCTGTGTAATAAAAATTCTTGAGTATTTTGTGTGCTTTATGCAATCATCAAAGTCTTTTTTGGAAAAACTAAAGCACATCAGTGTAAAGGAAGTGCACCACAATGTAAAAGTTTCTAAAAATCTTCAAATTTTATGTATCAAAAACAAAAAAACATTATTTCTTTTATTAATATGTAGGGGGTATAGCTCAGTGGCAGAGCATTTGACTGTAGATCAAGAGGTCCTTGGTTCAAATCCGAGTGCCCCCTGTAGTATGGTTTTTATAAAAATGTAACAATTTTCACACTTTTCAATAATATCATTTAGACAGCTTATCCATATCAGGCTAAACTTAGCACAAGTTTTGTTTAAACGTGACTTATGAAGTAAATTTGCTTTCTTTCTATAAAGTTTAAATAAGAAAATTAAGGAATAAAATGGAAAATTCTTTCTTTTAAATAGTGATTAAAAAATTTATGTAAATCGTTTCATTTAATACATCAGACTCTCTAAAACAAAGAGTCATTCTGTGTAATAAAAATTCTTGAGTATTTTGTGTGCTTTATGCAATCATCAAAGTCTTTTTTGGAAAGACTAAAGCACATCAGAGTAAAGGAAGTGCACCACAATGTAAAAGTTTCTAAAAATCTTCAAATTTTATGTATTAAAAACAAAAAAACATTATTTCTTTTATTAATATGTAGGGGGTATAGCTCAGTGGCAGAGCATTTGATTGCAGATCAAGAGGTCATTGGCTCAAATCCAAGTGCCCCCTGTCGTATGGTTTTTATAAAAATGTAACCTTTTTCACACCTTTCAATAATATCATTTAGACAGCTTATCCATATCAGGCTGAACTTAGCACAAGTTTTGTTTAAACGTGACTTATGAAGTAAATTTGCTTTCTTTCTATAAAGTTTAAATAAGAAAATTAAGGAATAAAATGGAAAATTCTTTCTTTTAAATAGTGATTAAAAAAATTATGTAAATCGTTTCATTTAATACATCGGACTCTCTAAAACAAAGAGTCATTCTGTGTAATAAAAATTCTTGAGCATTTTGTGTGCTTTATGCAATCATCAAAGTCTTTTTTGGAAAAACTAAAGCACATCAGTGTAAAGGAAGTGCACCACAATGTAAAAGTTTCTAAAAATCTTCAAATTTTATGTATCAAAAACAAAAAAACATTATTTCTTTTATTAATATGTAGGGGGTATAGCTCAGTGGCCGAGCATTTGACTGCAGATCAAGAGGTCCTTGGTTGAAATCCAAGTGCCCCCTGTAGTATGGTTTTCATAAAAATGTAACCTTTTTCACACCTTTCAATAATATCATTTAGACAGCTTATCCATATCATTCTGAACTTAGCACAAGTTTTGTTTAAACGTGACTTATGAAGTAAATTTGCTTTCTTTCTATAAAGTTTAAATAAGAAAATTAAGGAATAAAATGGAAAATTCTTTCTTTTAAATAGTGATTAAAAAATTTATGTAAATCGTTTCATTTAATACATCAGACTCTCTAAAACAAAGAGTCATTCTGTGTAATAAAAATTCTTGAGTATTTTGTGTGCTTTATGCAATCATCAAAGTCTTTTTTGGAAAGACTAAAGCACATCAGAGTAAAGGAAGTGCACCACAATGTAAAAGTTTCTAAAAATCTTCAAATTTTATGTATCAAAAACAAAAAAACATTATTTCTTTTATTAATATGTAGGGGGTATAGCTCAGTGGCAGAGCATTTGACTGTAGATCAAGAGGTCCTTGGTTCAAATCCGAGTGCCCCCTGTAGAATGGTTTTTATAAAAATGTAACAATTTTCACACTTTTCAATAATATCATTTAGACAGCTTATCCATATCAGGCTAAACTTAGCACAAGTTTTATTTAAACGTGACTTATGAAGTAAATTTGCTTTCTTTCTATAAAGTTTAAATAAGAAAATTAAGGAATAAAATGGAAAATTCTTTCTTTTAAATAGTGATTAAAAAAATTATGTAAATCGTTTCATTTAATACATCGGACTTTCTAAAACAAAGAGTCTATCTGTGTAATAAAAATTCTTGAGTATTTTGTGTGCTTTATGCAATCATCAAAGTCTTTTTGGAAAGACTAAAGCACATCAGAGTAAAGGAAGTGCACCACAATGTAAATGTTTCTAAAAATCTTCAAATTTTATGTATCAAAAACAAAAAAACATTATTTCTTTTATTAATATGTAGGGGGTATAGCTCAGTGGCAGAGCATTTGATTGCAGATCAAGAGGTCCTTGGCTCAAATCCAAGTGCCCCCTGTCGTATGGTTTTTATAAAAATGTAACCTTTTTCACACCTTTCAATAATATCATTTAGACAGCTTATCCATATCAGGCTGAACTTAGCACAAGTTTTGTTTAAACGTGACTTATGAAGTAAATTTGCTTTCTTTCTATAAAGTTTAAATAAGAAAATTAAGGAATAAAATGGAAAATTCTTTCTTTTAAATAGTGATTAAAAAATTTATGTAAATCGTTTCATTTAATACATCAGACTCTCTAAAACAAAGAGTCATTCTGTGTAATAAAAATTCTTGAGTATTTTGTGTGCTTTATGCAATCATCAAAGTCTTTTTTGGAAAGACTAAAGCACATCAGAGTAAAGGAAGTGCACCACAATGTAAAAGTTTCTAAAAATCTTTACATTTTATGTATCAAAAACAAAAAAACATTATTTCTTTTATTAATATGTAGGGGGTATAGCTCAGTGGCAGAGCATTTGACTGTAGATCAAGAGGTCCTTGGTTCAAATCCGAGTGCCCCCTGTAGTATGGTTTTTATAAAAATGTAACAATTTTCACACCTTTCAATAATATCATTTAGACAGCTTATCCATATCAGGCTAAACTTAGCACAAGTTTTATTTAAACGTGACTTATGAAGTAAATTTGCTTTCTTTCTATAAAGTTTAAATAAGAAAATTAAGGAATAAAATGGAAAATTCTTTCTTTTAAATAGTGATTAAAAAAATTATGTAAATCGTTTCATTTAATACATCGGACTTTCTAAAACAAAGAGTCTATCTGTGTAATAAAAATTCTTGAGTATTTTGTGTGCTTTATGCAATCATCAAAGTATTTTTGGAAAAACTAAAGCACATCAGAGTAAAGGAAGTGCACCACAATGTAAATGTTTCTAAAAATCTTCAAATTTTATGTATCAAAAACAAAAAAACATTATTTCTTTTATTAATATGTAGGGGGTATAGCTCAGTGGCAGAGCATTTGACTGCAGATCAAGAGGTCCTTGGCTCAAATTCAAGTGCCCCCTGTCGTATGGTTTTTATAAAAATGTAACCTTTTTCACACCTTTCAATAATATCATTTAGACAGCTTATCCATATCAGGCTAAACTTAGCACAAGTTTTGTTTAAACGTGACTTATGAAGTAAATTTGCTTTCTTTCTATAAAGTTTAAATAAGAAAATTAAGGAATAAAATGGAAAATTCTTTCTTTTAAATAGTGATTAAAAAAATTATGTAAATCGTTTCATTTAATACATCGGACTCTCTAAAACAAAGAGTCATTCTGTGTAATAAAAATTCTTGAGTATTTTGTGTGATTTATGCAATCATCAAAGTCTTTTTTTTGGAAAGACTAAAGCACATCAGAGTAAAGGAAGTGCACCACAATGTAAAAGGTTCTAAAAATCTTTAAATTTTATGTATCAAAAACAAAAAAACATTATTTCTTTTATTAATATGTAGGGTTTATAGCTCAGTGGCAGAGCATTTGACTGCAGATCAAGAGGTCCTTGGTTCAAATCAAAGTACCCCCTGTAGGATGGTTTTCATAAAAATGTAACAATTTTCACACCTTTTTAATAATATCATTTAGACAGCTTATCCATATCAGGCTGAACTTAGCACAAGTTTTATTTAAACGTGACTTATGAAGTAAATTTGCTTTCTTTCTATAAAGTTTAAATAAGAAAATTAAGGAATAAAATGGAAAATTCTTTCTTTTAAATAGTGATTAAAAAAATTATGTAAATCGTTTCATTTAATACATCGGACTCTCTAAAACAAAGAGTCATTCTGTGTAATAAAAATTCTTGAGTATTTTGTGTGCTTTATGCAATCATCAAAGTCTTTTTTGGAAAAACTAAAGCACATCAGAGTAAAGGAAGTGCACCACAATGTAAAAGTTTCTAAAAATCTTCAAATTTTATGTATCAAAAACAAAAAAACATTATTTCTTTTATTAATATGTAGGGGGTATAGCTCAGTGGCCGAGCATTTGACTGCAGATCAAGAGGTCCTTGGCTGAAATCCAAGTGCCCCCTGTAGTATGGTTTTCATAAAAATGTAACCTTTTTCACACCTTTCAATAATATCATTTAGACAGCTTATCCATATCATTCTGAACTTAGCACAAGTTTTGTTTAAACGTGACTTATGAAGTAAATTTGCTTTCTTTCTATAAAGTTTAAATAAGAAAATTAAGGAATAAAATGGAAAATTCTTTCTTTTAAATAGTGATTAAAAAATTTATGTAAATCGTTTCATTTAATACATCAGACTCTCTAAAACAAAGAGTCATTCTGTGTAATAAAAATTCTTGAGTATTTTGTGTGCTTTATGCAATCATCAAAGTCTTTTTTGTAAAGACTAAAGCACATCAGAGTAAAGGAAGTGCACCACAATGTAAAAGTTTCTAAAAATCTTCAAATTTTATGTATCAAAAACAAAAAAACATTATTTCTTTTAATAATATGTAGGGGGTATAGCTCAGTGGCAGAGCATTTGACTGCAGATCAAGAGGTCCTTGGCTCAAATCCAAGTGCCGCCTGTAGAATGGTTTTCATAAAAATGTAACCTTTTTCACACCTTTCAATAATATCATTTAGACAGCTTATCCATATCAGGCTAAACTTAGCACAAGTTTTGTTTAAACGTGACTTATGAAGTAAATTTGCTTTCTTTCTATAAAGTTTAAATAAGAAAATTAAGGAATAAAATGGAAAATTCTTTCTTTTAAATAGTGATTAAAAAAATTATGTAAATCATTTCATTTAATACATCGGACTCTCTAAAACAAAGAGTCATTCTGTGTAATAAAAATTCTTGAGTATTTTGTGTGATTTATGCAATCATCAAAGTCTTATTTTTGGAAAGACTAAAGCACATCAGAGTAAAGGAAGTGCACCACAATGTAAAAGTTTCTAAAAATCTTTAAATTTTATGTATCAAAAAAAAAAAGCATTATTTCTTTTATTAATATGTAGGGGGTATAGCTCAGTGGCAGAGCATTTGACTGCAGATCAAGAGGTCCTTGGTTCAAATCCGAGTGCCCCCTGTAGTATGGTTTTCATAAAAATGTAACAATTTTCACACCTTTCAATAATATCATTTAGACAGCTTATCCATATCAGGCTGAACTTAGCACAAGTTTTATTTAAACGTGACTTATGAAGTAAATTTGCTTTCTTTCTATAAAGTTTAAATAAGAAAATTAAGGAATAAAATGGAAAATTCTTTCTTTTAAATAGTGATTAAAAAAATTATGTAAATCGTTTCATTTAATACATCAGACTCTCTAAAACAAAGAGTCATTCTGTGTAATAAAAATTCTTGAGTATTTTGTGTGCTTTATGCAATCATCAAAGTCTTTTTGGAAAGACTAAAGCACATCAGAGTAAAGGAAGTGCACCACAATGTAAATGTTTCTAAAAATCTTCAAATTTTATGTATCAAAAACAAAAAAACATTATTTCTTTTATTAATATGTAGGGGTTATAGCTCAGTGGCAGAGCATTTGACTCCAGATCAAGAGGTCCTTGGCTCAAATCCAAGTGCCCCCTGTCGTATGGTTTTCATAAAAATGTAACAATTTTCACACCTTTCAATAATATCATTTAGACAGCTTATCCATATCAGGCTGAACTTAGCACAAGTTTTATTTAAACGTGACTTATGAAGTAAATTTGCTTTCTTTCTATAAAGTTTAAATAAGAAAATTAAGGAATAAAATGGAAAATTCTTTCTTTTAAATAGTGATTAAAAAAATTATGTAAATCGTTTCATTTAATACATCGGACTCTCTAAAACAAAGAGTCATTCTGTGTAATAAAAATTCTTGATTATTTTGTGTGCTTTATGCAATCATCAAAGTCTTTTTTGGAAAAACTAAAGCACATCAGAGTAAAGGAAGTGCACCACAATGTAAAAGTTTCTAAAAATCTTCAAATTTTATGTATCAAAAACAAAAAAACATTATTTCTTTTATTAATATGTAGGGGGTATAGCTCAGTGGCCGAGCATTTGACTGCAGATCAAGAGGTCCTTGGCTGAAATCCAAGTGCCCCCTGTAGTATGGTTTTCATAAAAATGTAACCTTTTTCACACCTTTCAATAATATCATTTAGACAGCTTATCCATATCATTCTGAACTTAGCACAAGTTTTGTTTAAACGTGACTTATGAAGTAAATTTGCTTTCTTTCTATAAAGTTTAAATAAGAAAATTAAGGAATAAAATGGAAAATTCTTTCTTTTAAATAGTGATTAAAAAATTTATGTAAATCGTTTCATTTAATACATCAGACTCTCTAAAACAAAGAGTCATTCTGTGTAATAAAAATTCTTGAGTATTTTGTGTGCTTTATGCAATCATCAAAGTCTTTTTTGGAAAGACTAAAGCACATCAGAGTAAAGGAAGTGCACCACAATGTAAAAGTTTCTAAAAATCTTCAAATTTTATGTATCAAAAACAAAAAAACATTATTTCTTTTAATAATATGTAGGGGGTATAGCTCAGTGGCAGAGCATTTGACTGCAGATCAAGAGGTCCTTGGCTCAAATCCAAGTGCCGCCTGTAGTATGGTTTTCATAAAAATGTAACCTTTTTCACACCTTTCAATAATATCATTTAGACAGCTTATCCATATCAGGCTAAACTTAGCACAAGTTTTGTTTAAACGTGACTTATGAAGTAAATTTGCTTTCTTTCTATAAAGTTTAAATAAGAAAATTAAGGAATAAAATGGAAAATTCTTTCTTTTAAATAGTGATTAAAAAAATTATGTAAATCGTTTCATTTAATACATCGGACT
Source organism: Anomaloglossus baeobatrachus (assembly GCF_048569485.1). Lineage (NCBI taxonomy): Eukaryota > Metazoa > Chordata > Amphibia > Anura > Aromobatidae > Anomaloglossus > Anomaloglossus baeobatrachus. The sequence continues at coordinate 172,088,201 of NC_134353.1, forward strand.
CTCTAAAACAAAGAGTCATTCTGTGTAATAAAAATTCTTGAGTATTTTGTGTGATTTATGCAATCATCAAAGTCTTTTTTTTGGAAAGACTAAAGCACATCGGAGGAAAGGAAATGCACCACAATGTAAAAGTTTCTAAAAATCTTTACATTTTATGTATCAAAAACAAAAAAACATTATTTCTTTTATTAATATGTAGGGGGTATAGCTCAGTGGCAGAGCATTTGACTGTAGATCAAGAGGTCCTTGGTTCAAATCCGAGTGCCCCCTGTAGTATGGTTTTTATAAAAATGTAACAATTTTCACACCTTTCAATAATATCATTTAGACAGCTTATCCATATCAGGCTAAACTTAGCACAAGTTTTATTTAAACGTGACTTATGAAGTAAATTTGCTTTCTTTCTATAAAGTTTAAATAAGAAAATTAAGGAATAAAATGGAAAATTCTTTCTTTTAAATAGTGATTAAAAAAATTATGTAAATCGTTTCATTTAATACATCGGACTTTCTAAAACAAAGAGTCTATCTGTGTAATAAAAATTCTTGAGTATTTTGTGTGCTTTATGCAATCATCAAAGTATTTTTGGAAAAACTAAAGCACATCAGAGTAAAGGAAGTGCACCACAATGTAAATGTTTCTAAAAATCTTCAAATTTTATGTATCAAAAACAAAAAAACATTATTTCTTTTATTAATATGTAGGGGGTATAGCTCAGTGGCAGAGCATTTGACTGCAGATCAAGAGGTCCTTGGCTCAAATCCAAGTGCCCCCTGTCGTATGGTTTTTATAAAAATGTAACCTTTTTCACACCTTTCAATAATATCATTTAGACAGCTTATCCATATCAGGCTAAACTTAGCACAGGTTTTGTTTAAACGTGACTTATGAAGTAAATTTGCTTTCTTTCTATAAAGTTTAAATAAGAAAATTAAGGAATAAAATGGAAAATTCTTTCTTTTAAATAGTGATTAAAAAAATTATGTAAATCGTTTCATTTAATACATCGGACTCTCTAAAACAAAGAGTCATTCTGTGTAATAAAAATTCTTGAGTATTTTGTGTGATTTATGCAATCATCAAAGTCTTTTTTTTGGAAAGACTAAAGCACATCAGAGTAAAGGAAGTGCACCACAATGTAAAAGGTTCTAAAAATCTTTAAATTTTATGTATCAAAAACAAAAAAACATTATTTCTTTTATTAATATGTAGGGTTTATAGCTCAGTGGCAGAGCATTTGACTGCAGATCAAGAGGTCCTTGGTTCAAATCAAAGTACCCCCTGTAGGATGGTTTTCATAAAAATGTAACAATTTTCACACCTTTTTAATAATATCATTTAGACAGCTTATCCATATCAGGCTGAACTTAGCACAAGTTTTATTTAAACGTGACTTATGAAGTAAATTTGCTTTCTTTCTATAAAGTTTAAATAAGAAAATTAAGGAATAAAATGGAAAATTCTTTCTTTTAAATAGTGATTAAAAAAATTATGTAAATCGTTTCATTTAATACATCGGACTCTCTAAAACAAAGAGTCATTCTGTGTAATAAAAATTCTTGAGTATTTTGTGTGCTTTATGCAATCATCAAAGTCTTTTTTGGAAAAACTAAAGCACATCAGAGTAAAGGAAGTGCACCACAATGTAAAAGTTTCTAAAAATCTTCAAATTTTATGTATCAAAAACAAAAAAACATTATTTCTTTTATTAATATGTAGGGGGTATAGCTCAGTGGCCGAGCATTTGACTGCAGATCAAGAGGTCCTTGGCTGAAATCCAAGTGCCCCCTGTAGTATGGTTTTCATAAAAATGTAACCTTTTTCACACCTTTCAATAATATCATTTAGACAGCTTATCCATATCATTCTGAACTTAGCACAAGTTTTGTTTAAACGTGACTTATGAAGTAAATTTGCTTTCTTTCTATAAAGTTTAAATAAGAAAATTAAGGAATAAAATGGAAAATTCTTTCTTTTAAATAGTGATTAAAAAATTTATGTAAATCGTTTCATTTAATACATCAGACTCTCTAAAACAAAGAGTCATTCTGTGTAATAAAAATTCTTGAGTATTTTGTGTGCTTTATGCAATCATCAAAGTCTTTTTTGTAAAGACTAAAGCACATCAGAGTAAAGGAAGTGCACCACAATGTAAAAGTTTCTAAAAATCTTCAAATTTTATGTATCAAAAACAAAAAAACATTATTTCTTTTAATAATATGTAGGGGGTATAGCTCAGTGGCAGAGCATTTGACTGCAGATCAAGAGGTCCTTGGCTCAAATCCAAGTGCCGCCTGTAGAATGGTTTTCATAAAAATGTAACCTTTTTCACACCTTTCAATAATATCATTTAGACAGCTTATCCATATCAGGCTAAACTTAGCACAAGTTTTGTTTAAACGTGACTTATGAAGTAAATTTGCTTTCTTTCTATAAAGTTTAAATAAGAAAATTAAGGAATAAAATGGAAAATTCTTTCTTTTAAATAGTGATTAAAAAAATTATGTAAATCATTTCATTTAATACATCGGACTCTCTAAAACAAAGAGTCATTCTGTGTAATAAAAATTCTTGAGTATTTTGTGTGATTTATGCAATCATCAAAGTCTTATTTTTGGAAAGACTAAAGCACATCAGAGTAAAGGAAGTGCACCACAATGTAAAAGTTTCTAAAAATCTTTAAATTTTATGTATCAAAAAAAAAAAGCATTATTTCTTTTATTAATATGTAGGGGGTATAGCTCAGTGACAGAGCATTTGACTGCAGATCAAGAGGTCCTTGGTTCAAATCCGAGTGCCCCCTGTAGTATGGTTTTCATAAAAATGTAACAATTTTCACACCTTTCAATAATATCATTTAGACAGCTTATCCATATCAGGCTGAACTTAGCACAAGTTTTATTTAAACGTGACTTATGAAGTAAATTTGCTTTCTTTCTATAAAGTTTAAATAAGAAAATTAAGGAATAAAATGGAAAATTCTTTCTTTTAAATAGTGATTAAAAAAATTATGTAAATCGTTTCATTTAATACATCAGACTCTCTAAAACAAAGAGTCATTCTGTGTAATAAAAATTCTTGAGTATTTTGTGTGCTTTATGCAATCATCAAAGTCTTTTTGGAAAGACTAAAGCACATCAGAGTAAAGGAAGTGCACCACAATGTAAATGTTTCTAAAAATCTTCAAATTTTATGTATCAAAAACAAAAAAACATTATTTCTTTTATTAATATGTAGGGGTTATAGCTCAGTGGCAGAGCATTTGACTCCAGATCAAGAGGTCCTTGGCTCAAATCCAAGTGCCCCCTGTCGTATGGTTTTCATAAAAATGTAACAATTTTCACACCTTTCAATAATATCATTTAGACAGCTTATCCATATCAGGCTGAACTTAGCACAAGTTTTATTTAAACGTGACTTATGAAGTAACTTTGCTTTCTTTCTATAAAGTTTAAATAAGAAAATTAAGGAATAAAATGGAAAATTCTTTCTTTTAAATAGTGGTTAAAAAAATTATGTAAATCGTTTCATTTAATACATCGGACTCTCTAAAACAAAGAGTCATTCTGTGTAATAAAAATTCTTGAGTATTTTGTGTGCTTTATGCAATCATCAAAGTCTTTTTTGGAAAGACTAAAGCACATCAGAGTAAAGGAAGTGCACCACAATGTAAAAGTTTCTAAAAATCTTCAAATTTTATGTATCAAAAACATAAAAACATTATTTCTTTTATTAATATGTAGGGGGTATAGCTCAGTGGCAGAGCATTTGACTTCAGATCAAGAGGTCCTTGGCTCAAATCCAAGTGCCCCCTGTAGTATGGTTTTCATAAAAATGTATCCTTTTTCACACCTTTCAAAAATATCATTTAGACAGCTTATCCATATCAGGCTGAACTTAGCACAAGTTTTATTTAAACGTGACTTATGAAGTAAATTTGCTTTCTTTCTATAAAGTTTAAATAAGAAAATAAGGAATAAAATGGAAAATTCTTTCTTTTAAATAGTGATTAAAAAAATTATGTAAATCGTTTCATTTAATACATCAGACTCTCTAAAACAAAGAGTCATTTTGTGTAATAAAAATTCTTGAGTATTTTGTGTGCTTTATGCAATCATCAAAGTCTTTTTTGGAAAGACTAAAGCACATCAGAGTAAAGGAAGTGCACCACAATGTAAAAGTTTCTAAAAATCTTCAAATTTTATGTATCAAAAACAAAAAAACATTATTTCTTTTATTAATATGTAGGGGGTATAGCTCAGTGGCAGAGCATTTGACTGCAGATCAAGAGGTCCTTGGCTCAAATCCAAGTGCCGCCTGTAGTATGGTTTTCATAAAAATATAACCTTTTTCACACCTTTCAATAATGTCATTTAGACAGCTTATCCATATCAGGCTGAACTTAGCACAAGTTTTGTTTAAACGTGACTTATGAAGTAAATTTGCTTTCTTTCTATAAAGTTTAAATAAGAAAATTAAGGAATAAAATGGAAAATTCTTTCTTTTAAATAGTGATTAAAAAAATTATGTAAATCGTTTCATTTAATACATCGGACTCTCTAAACCAAAGAGTCATTCTGTGTAATAAAAATTCTTGAGTATTTTGTGTGATTTATGCAATCATCAAAGTCTTTTTTTTGGAAAGACTAAAGCACATCAGAGTAAAGGAAGTGCACCACAATGTAAAAGGTTCTAAAAATCTTTAAATTTTATGTATCAAAAACAAAAAAACATTATTTCTTTTATTAATATGTAGGGTTTATAGCTCAGTGGCAGAGCATTTGACTGCAGATCAAGAGGTCCTTGGTTCAAATCCAAGTACCCCCTGTAGGATGGTTTTCATAAAAATGTAACATTTTTCACACCTTTCAATAATATCATTTAGACAGCTTATCCATATCAGGCTGAACTTAGCACAAGTTTTATTTAAACGTGACTTATGAAGTAAATTTGCTTTCTTTCTATAAAGTTTAAATAAGAAAATTAAGGAATAAAATGGAAAATTCTTTCTTTTAAATAGTGATTAAAAAAATTATGTAAATCGTTTCATTTAATACATCGGACTCTCTAAAACAAAGAGTCATTCTGTGTAATAAAAATTCTTGAGTATTTTGTGTGCTTTATGCAATCATCAAAGTCTTTTTTGGAAAGACTAAAGCACATCAGAGTAAAGGAAGTGCACCACAATGTAAAAGTTTCTAAAAATCTTCAAATTTTTTGTATCAAAAACAAAAAAACATTATTTCTTTTATTAATATGTAGGGGTATAGCTCAGTGGCCGAGCATTTGACTGCAGATCAAGAGGTCCTTGGCTCAAATCCAAGTGCCCCCTGTAGTATGGTTTTCATAAAAATGTAACCTTTTTCACACCTTTCAATAATATCATTTAGACAGCTTATCCATATCATTCTGAACTTAGCACAAGTTTTTTTTAAACGTGACTTATGAAGTAAATTTGCTTTCTTTCTATAAAGTTTAAATAAGAAAATTATGGAAGAAAATGGAAAATTCTTTCTTTTAAATAGTGATTAAAAAATTATGTAAATCGTTTCATTTAATACATCAGACTCTCTAAAACAAAGAGTCATTCTGTGTAATAAAAATTCTTGAGTATTTTGTGTGCTTTATGCAATCATCAAAGTCTTTTTTGGAAAGACTAAAGCACATCAGAGTAAAGGAAGTGCACCACAATGTAAAAGTTTCTAAAAATCTTTAAATTTTATGTATCAAAAACAAAAAAACATTATTTCTTTTATTAATATGTAGGGGGTATAGCTCAGTGGCAGAGCATTTGACTGCAGATCAAGAGGTCCTTGGTTCAAATCCGAGTGCCCCCTGTAGTATGGTTTTCATAAAAATGTAACAATTTTCACACCTTTCAATAATGTCATTTAGACAGCTTATCCATATCAGGCTGAACTTAGCACAAGTTTTGTTTAAACGTGACTTATGAAGTAAATTTGCTTTCTTTCTATAAAGTTTAAATAAGAAAATTAAGGAATAAAATGGAAAATTCTTTCTTTTAAATAGTGATTAAAAAAATTATGTAAATCGTTTCATTTAATACATCGGACTCTCTAAACCAAAGAGTCATTCTGTGTAATAAAAATTCTTGAGTATTTTGTGTGATTTATGCAATCATCAAAGTCTTTTTTTTGGAAAGACTAAAGCACATCAGAGTAAAGGAAGTGCACCACAATGTAAAAGGTTCTAAAAATCTTTATATTTATGTATCAAAAACAAAAAAACATTATTTCTTTTATTAATATGTAGGGTTTATAGCTCAGTGGCAGAGCATTTGACTGCAGATCAAGAGGTCCTTGGTTCAAATCCAAGTACCCCCTGTAGGATGGTTTTCATAAAAATGTAACATTTTTCACATCTTTCAATAATATCATTTAGACAGCTTATCCATATCAGGCTGAACTTAGCACAAGTTTTATTTAAACGTGACTTATGAAGTAAATTTGCTTTCTTTCTATAAAGTTTAAATAAGAAAATTAAGGAACAAAATGGAAAATTCTTTCTTTTAAATAGTGATTAAAAAAATTATGTAAATCGTTTCATTTAATACATCGGACTCTCTAAAACAAAGAGTCATTCTGTGTAATAAAAATTCTTGAGTATTTTGTGTGCTTTATGCAATCATCAAAGTCTTTTTTGGAAAGACTAAAGCACATCAGAGTAAAGGAAGTGCACCACAATGTAAAAGTTTCTAAAAATCTTCAAATTTTATGTATCAAAAACAAAAAAACATTATTTCTTTTATTAATATGTAGGGGGTATAGCTCAGTGGCCGAGCATTTGACTGCAGATCAAGAGGTCCTTGGCTCAAATCCAAGTGCCCCCTGTAGTATGGTTTTCATAAAAATGTAACCTTTTTCACACCTTTCAATAATATCATTTAGACAGCTTATCCATATCAGGCTGAACTTAGCACAAGTTTTGTTTAAACGTGACTTATGAAGTAAATTTGCTTTCTTTCTATAAAGTTTAAATAAGAAAATTAAGGAAGAAAATGGAAAATTCTTTCTTTTAAATAGTGATTAAAAAAATTATGTAAATCGTTTCATTTAATAGATCGGACTCTCTAAAACAAAGAGTCATTCTGTGTAATAAAATTTTTTGAGTATTTTGTGTGATTTATGCAATCATCAAAGTCTTTTTTTTTGAAAGACTAAAGCACATCAGAGTAAAGGAAGTGCACCACAATGTAAAAGTTTCTAAAAATCTTTAAATTTTATGTATCAAAAACAAAAAAACATTATTTCTTTTATTAATATGTAGGGGGTATAGCTCAGTGGCAGAGCATTTGACTGCAGATCAAGAGGTCTTTGGTTCAAATCCGAGTGCCCCCTGTGGTATGGTTTTCATAAAAATGTAACAATTTTCACACCTTTCAATAATATCATTTAGACAGCTTATCCATATCAGGCTGAACTTAGCACAAGTATTATTTAAACGTGACTTATGAAGTAAATTTGCTTTCTTTCTATAAAGTTTAAATAAGAGAATTAAGGAATAAAATGGAAAATTCTTTCTTTTAAATAGTGATTAAAAAAATTATGTAAATCGTTTCATTTAATACATCGGACTCTCTAAAACAAAGAGTCATTCTGTGTAATAAAAATTCTTGAGTATTTTGTGTGCTTTATGCAATCATCAAAGTCTTTTTTGGAAAGACTAAAGCACATCAGAGTAAAGGAAGCGCACCACAATGTAAAAGTTTCTAAAAATCTTCAAATTTTATGTATCAAAAACATAAAAACATTATTTCTTTTATTAATATGTAGAGGATATAGCTCAGTGGCAGAGCATTTGAGTGCAAATCAAGAGGTCCTTGGCTCAAATGCAAGTGCCCCCTGTAGTATAGTTTTCATAAAAATGTAACAATTTTCACACCTTTCAATAATATCATTTAGACAGCTTATCCATATCAGGCTGAACTTAGCACAAGTTTTATTTAAACGTGACTTATGAAGTAAATTTGCTTTCTTTCTATAAAGTTTAAATAAGAAAATTAAGGAATAAAATGGAAAATTCTTTCTTTTAAATAGTGATTAAAAAAATTATGTAAATCGTTTCATTTAATACATCGGACTCTCTAAAACAAAGAGTCATTCTGTGTAATAAAAATTCTTGAGTATTTTGTGTGCTTTATGCAATCATCAAAGTCTTTTTTGTGGAAAGACTAAAGCACATCAGAGTAAAGAAAGTGCACCACAATGTAAAAGTTTCTAAAAATTTTCAAATTTTATGTATCAAAAACAAAAAAAATTATTTCTTTTATTAATATGTAGGGGGTATAGCTCAGTGGCAGAGCATTTGACTGCAGATGAAGAGGTCCTTGGCTCAAATCCAAGTGCCCCCTGTAGTATGGTTTTCATAAAAATGTAACCTTTTTCACACCTTTCAATAATATCATTTTGACAGCTTATCCATATCAGGCTGAACTTAGCACAAGTTTTGTTTAAACGTCACTTATGAAGTAAATTTGCTTTCTTTCTATAAAGTTTAAATAAGAAAATTAAGGAATAAAATGGAAAATTCTTTCTTTTAAATAGTGATTAAAAAAATTATGTAAATCGTTTCATTTAATACATCGGACTCTCTAAAACAAAGAGTCATTCTGTTTAATAAAAATTCTTGAGTATTTTGTGTGATTTATGCAATCATCAAAGTCTTTTTTTTGGAAAGACTAAAGCACATCAGAGTAAAGGGAGTGCACCACAATGTAAAAGTTTCTAAAAATCTTTAAAGTTTATGTATCAAAAACAAAAAAACATTATTTCTTTTATTACTATGTAGGGGATATTGCTCAGTGGCAGAGCATTTGACTGCAGATCAAGAGGTCCTTGGTTCAAATCCGAGTGCCCCCTGTAGTATGGTTTTCATAAAAATGTAACAATTTTCACAACTTTCAATAATATCATTTTGACAGCTTATCCATATCAGGCTGAACTTAGCACAAGTTTTATTTAAACGTGACTTATGAAGTAAATTTGCTTTCTTTCTATAAAGTTTAAATAAGAAAACTAAGGAATAAAATGGAAAATTCTTTCTTTTAAATAGTGATTACAAAAATTATGTAAATCGTTTCATTGAATACATCGGACTCTCTAAAACAAAGAGTCATTCTGTGTAATAAAAATTCTTGAGTATTTTGTGTGCTTTATGCAATCATCAAAGTCTTTTTTGGAAAGACTAAAGCACATCAGAGTAAAGGAAGTGCACCACAATGTAAAAGTTTCTAAAAATCTTCAAATTTTATGTATCAAAAACAAAAAAAACATTATTTCTTTTATTAACATGTAGGGGGTATAGCTCAGTGGCAGAGCATTTGACTGCAAATCAAGAGGTCCTTGGCTCAACTCCAAGTACCCCCTGTAGTATGGTTTTCATAGAAATGTAACCTTTTTCACACCTTTCAATAATATCATTTAGACAGCTTATCCATATCAGGCTGAACTTAGCACAAGTTTTGTTTAAACGTGACTTATGAAGTAAATTTGCTTTCTTTCTATAAAGTTTAAGTAAGAAAATTAAGGAATAAAATGGAAAATTCTTTCTTTTAAATAGTGATTAAAAAATGTATGTAAATCGTTTCATTTAATACATCAGACTCTCTAAAACAGAGAGTCATTCTGTGTAATAAAAATTCTTGAGTATTTTGTGTGATTTATGCAATCATCAAAGTCTTTTTTTTTGAAAGACTAAAGCACATCAGAGTAAAGGAAGTGCACCACAATGTAAAGTTTCTAAAAATCTTTAAATTTTATGTATCAAAAACAAAAAAACATTATTTCTTTTATTAATATGTAGGGGGTATAGCTCAGTGGCAGAGCATTTGACTGCAGATCAAGAGGTCCTTGGTTCAAATCCGAGTGCCCCCTGTAGTATGGTTTTCATAAAAATGTAACCTTTTTCACACCTTTCAATAATATCATTTTGACAGCTTATCCATATCAGGCTGAACTTAGCACAAGTTTTGTTTAAACGTCACTTATGAAGTAAATTTGCTTTCTTTCTATAAAGTTTAAATAAGAAAATTAAGGAATAAAATGGAAAATTCTTTCTTTTAAATAGTGATTAAAAAAATTATGTAAATCGTTTCATTTAATACATCGGACTCTCTAAAACAAAGAGTCATTCTGTTTAATAAAAATTCTTGAGTATTTTGTGTGATTTATGCAATCATCAAAGTCTTTTTTTTGGAAAGACTAAAGCACATCAGAGTAAAGGGAGTGCACCACAATGTAAAAGTTTCTAAAAATCTTTAAATTTTATGTATCAAAAACAAAAAAACATTATTTCTTTTATTAATATGTAGGGGATATAGCTCAGTGGCAGAGCATTTGACTGCAGATCAAGAGGTCCTTGGTTCAAATCCGAGTGCCCCCTGTAGTATGGTTTTCATAAAAATGTAACAATTTTCACAACTTTCAATAATATCATTTAGACAGCTTATCCATATCAGGCTGAACTTAGCACAAGTTTTATTTAAACGTGACTTATGAAGTAAATTTGCTTTCTTTCTATAAAGTTTAAATAAGAAAACTAAGGAATAAAATGGAAAATTCTTTCTTTTAAATAGTGATTACAAAAATTATGTAAATCGTTTCATTGAATACATCGGACTCTCTAAAACAAAGAGTCATTCTGTGTAATAAAAATTCTTTAGTATTTTGTGTGCTTTATGCAATCATCAAAGTCTTTTTTGGAAAGACTAAAGCACATCAGAGTAAAGGAAGTGCACCACAATGTAAAGTTTCTAAAAATCTTCAAATTTTATGTATCAAAAACAAAAAAACATTATTTCTTTTATTAATATGTAGGGGGTATAGCTCAGTGGCAGAGCATTTGACTGCAAATCAAGAGGTCCTTGGCTCAAATCCAAGTACCACATGTAGTATGGTTTTCATAGAAATGTAACCTTTTTCACACCTTTCAATAATATCATTTAGACAGCTTATCCATATCAGGCTGAACTTAGCACAAGTTTTGTTTAAACGTGACTTATGAAGTAAATTTGCTTTCTTTCTATAAAGTTTAAGTAAGAAAATTAAGGAATAAAATGGAAAATTCTTTCTTTTAAATAGTGATTAAAAAATTTATGTAAATCGTTTCATTTAATACATCAGACTCTCTAAAACAGAGAGTCATTCTGTGTAATAAAAATTCTTGAGTATTTTGTGTGATTTATGCAATCATCAAAGTCTTTTTTGGAAAGACTAAAGCACATCAGAGTAAAGGAAGTGCACCACAATGTAAAAGTTTCTAAAAATCTTCAAATTTTATGTATCAAAAACAAAAAAACATTATTTCTTTTATTAATATGTAGGGGGTATAGCTCAGTGGCAGAGCTTTTGACTGCAGATCAAGAGGTCCTTGGCTCAAATCCAAGTGCCCCCTGTCGTATGGTTTTCATAAAAATGTAATATTTTTCACACCTTTCAATAATATCATTTAGACAGCTTATCCATATCAGGCTGAACTTAGCACAAGTTTTGTTTAAACGTGACATATGAAGTAAATTTGCTTTCTTTCTATAAAGTTTAAATAAGAAAATTAAGGAATAAAATGGAAAATTCTTTCTTTTAAATAGTGATTAAAAAAATTATGTAAATCGTTTCATTTAATACATCGGACTCTCTAAAACAAAGAGTCATTCTGTGTAATAAAAATTCTTGAGTATTTTGTGTGCTTTATGCAATCATCAAAGTCTTTTTTGGAAAGACTAAAGCACATCAGAGTAAAGGAAGTGCACCACAATGTAAAAGTTTCTAAAAATCTTCAAATTTTATGTATCAAAAACAAAAAAAACATTATTTCTTTTATTAACATGTAGGGGGTATAGCTCAGTGGCAGAGCATTTGACTGCAAATCAAGATGTCCTTGGCTCAAATCCAAGTACTCCCTGTAGTATGGTTTTCATAGAAATGTAACCTTTTTCACACCTTTCAATAATATCATTTAGACAGCTTATCCATATCAGGCTGAACTTAGCACAAGTTTTGTTTAAACGTGACTTATGAAGTAAATTTGCTTTCTTTCTATAAAGTTTAAGTAAGAAAATTAAGGAATAAAATGGAAAATTCTTTCTTTTAAATAGTGATTAAAAAATGTATGTAAATCGTTTCATTTAATACATCAGACTCTCTAAAACAGAGAGTCATTCTGTGTAATAAAAATTCTTGAGTATTTTGTGTGATTTATGCAATCATCAAAGTCTTTTTTTTTGAAAGACTAAAGCACATCAGAGTAAAGGAAGTGCACCACAATGTAAAGTTTCTAAAAATCTTTAAATTTTATGTATCAAAAACAAAAAAACATTATTTCTTTTATTACTATGTAGGGGGTATAGCTCAGTGGCAGAGCATTTGACTGCAGATCAAGAGGTGCTTGGTTCAAATCCGAGTGCCCCCTGTAGTATGGTTTTCATAAAAATGTAACAATTTTCACACCTTTCAATAATATCATTTAGACAGCTTATCCATATCAGGCTGAACTTAGCACAAGTTTTATTTAAACGTGACTTATGAAGTAAATTTGCTTTCTTTCTATAAAGTTTAAATAAGAAAACTAAGGAATAAAATGGAAAATTCTTTCTTTTAAATAGTGATTACAAAAATTATGTAAATCGTTTCATTGAATACATCGGACTCTCTAAAACAAAGAGTCATTCTGTGTAATAAAAATTCTTGAGTATTTTGTGTGCTTTATGCAATCATAAAAGTCTTTTTTGGAAAGACTAAAGCACATCAGAGTAAAGGAAGTGCACCACAATGTAAAAGTTTCTAAAAATCTTCAAATTTTATGTATCAAAAACAAAAAAACATTATTTCTTTTATTAATATGTAGGGGGTATAGCTCAGTGGCAGAGCATTTGACTGCAGATCAAGAGGTCCTTGGCTCAAATTCAAGTGCCCCCTGTAGTATGGTTTTCATAAAAATGTAACCTTTTTCACACCTTTCAATAATATCATTTTGACAGCTTATCCATATCAGGCTGAACTTAGCACAAGTTTTGTTTAAACGTCACTTATGAAGTAAATTTGCTTTCTTTCTATAAAGTTTAAATAAGAAAATTAAGGAATAAAATGGAAAATTCTTTCTTTTAAATAGTGATTAAAAAAATTATGTAAATCGTTTCATTTAATACATCGGACTCTCTAAAACAAAGAGTCATTCTGTTTAATAAAAATTCTTGAGTATTTTGTGTGATTTATGCAATCATCAAAGTCTTTTTTTCGGAAAGACTAAAGCACATCAGAGTAAAGGGAGTGCACCACAATGTAAAAGTTTCTAAAAATCTTTAAATTTTATGTATCAAAAACAAAAACACATTATTTCTTTTATTAATATGTAGGGGATATAGCTCAGTGGCAGAGCATTTGACTGCAGATCAAGAGGTCATTGGTTCAAATCCGAGTGCCCCCTGAAGTATGGTTTTCATAAAAATGTAACAATTTTCACAACTTTCAATAATATCATTTAGACAGCTTATCCATATCAGGCTGAACTTAGCACAAGTTTTATTTAAACGTGACTTATGAAGTAAATTTGCTTTCTTTCTATAAAGTTTAAATAAGAAAACTAAGGAATAAAATGGAAAATTCTTTCTTTTAAATAGTGATTACAAAAATTATGTAAATCGTTTCATTGAATACATCGGACTCTCTAAAACAAAGAGTCAATCTGTGTAATAAAAATTCTTTAGTATTTTGTGTGCTTTATGCAATCATCAAAGTCTTTTTTGGAAAGACTAAAGCACATCAGAGTAAAGGAAGTGCACCACAATGTAAAGTTTCTAAAAATCTTCAAATTTTATGTATCAAAAACAAAAAAACATTATTTCTTTTATTAATATGTAGGGGGTATAGCTCAGTGGCAGAGCATTTGACTGCAAATCAAGAGGTCCTTGGCCCAAATCCAAGTACCCCATGTAGTATGGTTTTCATAGAAATGTAACCTTTTTCACACCTTTCAATAATATCATTTAGACAGCTTATCCATATCAGGCTGAACTTAGCACAAGTTTTGTTTAAACGTGACTTATGAAGTAAATTTGCTTTCTTTCTATAAAGTTTAAGTAAGAAAATTAAGGAATAAAATGGAAAATTCTTTCTTTTAAATAGTGATTTAAAAAATTATGTAAATCGTTTCATTTAATAGATCAGACTCTCTAAAACAAAGAGTCATTCTGTGTAATAAAATTTTTTAAGTATTTTGTGTGATTTATGCAATCATCAAAGTCTTTTTTTTGGAAAGACTAAAGCACATCAGAGTAAAGGAAGTGCACCACAATGTAAAAGTTTCTAAAAATCTTTAAATTTTATGTATCAAAAACAAAAAAACATTATTTATTTTATTACTATGTAATGGGTATAGCTCAGTGGCAGAGCATTTGACTGCAGATCAAGAGGTCCTTGGTTCAAATCCGAGTGCCCCCTGTAGTATGGTTTTCATAAAAATGTAACAATTTTCACACCTTTCAATAATATCATTTAGACAGCTTATCCATATCAGGCTGAACTTAGCATAAGTATTATTTAAACGTGACTAATGAAGTAAATTTGCTTTCTTTCTATAAAGTTTAAATAAGAAAATTAAGGAATAAAATGGAAAATTCTTTCTTTTAAATAGTGATTAAAAAAATTATGTAAATCGTTTCATTTAATACATCGGACTCTCTAAAACAAAGAGTCATTCTGTGTAATAAAAATTCTTGAGTATTTTGTGTGCTTTATGCAATCATCAAAGTCTTTTTTGGAAAGACTAAAGCACATCAGAGTAAAGGAAGTGCACCACAATGTAAAAGTTTCTAAAAATCTTCAAATTTTATGTATCAAAAACATAAAAACATTATTTCTTTTATTAATAAGTAGGGGGTATAGCTCAGTGGCAGAGCATTTGACTGCAGATCAAGAGGTCCTTGGCTCAAATCCAAGTGCCCCCTGTAGTATGGCTTTCATAAAAATGTATCCATTTTCACACCTTTCAATAATATTATTTAGACAGCTTATACATATCAGGCTGAACTTAGCACAAGTTTTGTTTAAACGTGACTTATGAAGCAAATTTGCTTTCTTTCTATAAAGTTTAAATAAGAAAATTAAGGAATAAAATGGAAAATTCTTTCTTTTAAATAGTGATTAAAAAAATTATGTAAATCGTTTCATTTAATACATCGGACTCTCTAAAACAAAGAGTCATTCTGTGTAATAATAATTCTTGAGTATTTTGTGTGATTTATGCAATCATCAAAGTCTTTTTTTTGGAAAGACTAAAGAACATCAGAGTAAAGAAAGTGCACCACAATGTAAAAGTTTCTAAAAATCTTTAAATTTTATGTATCAAAAATAAAAAAACATTATTTCTTTCATTAATATGTAGGGGGTATAGCTCAGTGGCAGAGCATTTGACTGCAGATGAAGAGGTCCTTGGTTCAAATCCGAGTGCCCCATGTAGTATGGTTTTCATAAAAATGTAACAATTTTCACACCTTTCAATAATATCATTTAGACAGCTTATCCATATCAGGCTGAACTTAGCACAAGTTTTATTTAAACGTGACTTATGAAGTAAATTTGCTTTCTTTCTATAAAGTTTAAATAAGAAAATTAAGGAATAAAATGGAAAATTCTTTCTTTTAAATAGTGATTAAAAAAATTATGTAAATCGTTTCATTTAATACATCGGACTCTCTAAAACGAAGAGTCATTCTGTGTACTAAAAATTCTTGAGTATTTTGTGTGCTTTATGCAATCATCAAAGTCTTTTTTGGAAAGACTAAAGCACATCAGAGTAAAGGAAGTGCACCACAATGTAAAAGTTTCTAAAAATCTTTAAATTTTATGTATCAAAAACAAAAAAACATTATTTCTTTTATTAATATGTAGGGGGTATAGCTCAGTGGCAGAGCATTTGACTGCAGATCAAGAGGTCCTTGGTTCAAATCCGAGTGCCCCCTGTAGTATGGTTTTCATAAAAATGTAACAATTTTCACACCTTTCAATAATATCATTTAGACAGCTTATCCATATCAGGCTGAACTTAGCACAAGTTTTATTTAAACGGGACTTATGAAGTAAATTTGCTTTCTTTCTATAAAGTTGAAATAAGAAAATTAAGGAATAAAGTGGAAAATTCTTTCTTTTAAATAGTGATTAAAAAAATTATGTAAATCGTTTCATTTAATACATCGGACTCTCTAAAACAAAGAGTCATTCTGTGTAATAAAAATTCTTGAGTATTTTGTGTGCTTTATGCAATCATCAAAGTCTTTTTTGGAAAGACTAAAGCACATCAGAGTAAAGGAAGTGCACCACAATGTAAAAGTTTCTAAAAATCTTCAAATTTTATGTATCAAAAACAAAAAAACATTATTTCTTTTATTAATATGTAGGGGGTATAGCTCAGTGGCAGAGCATTTGATTGCAGATCAAGAGGTCCTTGGTTTAAATCCGAGTGCCCACTGTAGTATGGTTTTCATTAAAATGTAACAATTTTCACACCTTTCAATAATATCATTTAGACAGCTTAACCATATCAGGCTGAACTTAGCACAAGTTTTATTTAAACGTGACTTATGAAGTAAATTTGCTTTCTTTCTATAAAGTTTAAATAAGAAAATTAAGGAATAAAATGGAAAATTCTTTCTTTTAAATAGTGATTAAAAAAATTATGTAAATCGTTTCATTTATTACATCGGACTCTCTAAAACAAAGAGTCATTCTGTGTAATAAAAATTCTTGAGTATTTTGTGTGATTTATGCAATCATCAAAGTCTTTTTTTTGGAAAGACTAAAGCACATCAGAGTAAAGGAAGTGCACCACAATGTAAAAGTTTCTAAAAATCTTTAAATTTTATGTATCAAAAACAAAAAAACATTATTTCTTTTATTAATATGTAGGGGGTATAGCTCAGTGGCAGAGCATTTGACTGCAGCTCAAGAGGTCCTCGGTTCAAATCCGAGTGCCCCCTGTAGTATGGTTTTCATAAAAATGTAACAATTTTCACACCTTTCAATAATATCATTTAGACAGCTTATCCATATCAGGCTGAACTTAGCACAAGTTTTATTTAAACGTGACTTATGAAGTAAATTTGCTTTCTTTCTATAAAGTTTAAATAAGAAAACTAAGGAATAAAATGGAAAATTCTTTCTTTTAAATAGTGATTACAAAAATTATGTAAATCGTTTCATTGAATACATCGGACTCTCTAAAACAAAGAGTCATTCTGTGTAATAAAAATTCTTGAGTATTTTGTGTGCTTTATGCAATCATCAAAGTCTTTTTTGGAAAGACTAAAGCACATCAGAGTAAAGGAAGTGCACCACAATGTAAAAGTTTCTAAAAATCTTTAAATTTTATGTATCAAAAACAAAAAAACATTATTTCTTTTATTAATATGTAAGGGGTATAACTCAGTGGCAGAGCATTTGACTGCAGATCAAGAGGTCCTTGGCTCAAATTCAAGTGCCCCCTGTAGTATGGTTTTCATAAAAATGTAACCTTTTTCACACCTTTCAATAATATCATTTTGACAGCTTATCCATATCAGGCTGAACTTAGCACAAGTTTTGTTTAAACGTCACTTATGAAGTAAATTTGCTTTCTTTCTATAAAGTTGAAATAAGAAAATTAAGGAATAAAGTGGAAAATTCTTTCTTTTAAATAGTAATTAAAAAAATTATGTAAATCGTTTCATTTAATACATCGGACTCTCTAAAACAAAGAGTCATTCTGTGTAATAAAAATTCTTGAGTATTTTGTGTGCTTTATGCAATCATCAAAGTCTTTTTTGGAAAGACTAAAGCACATCAGAGTAAAGGAAGTGCACCACAATGTAAAAGTTTCTAAAAATCTTCAAATTTTATGTATCAAAAACAAAAAAACATTATTTCTTTTATTAATATGTAGGGGGTATAGCTCAGTGGCAGAGCATTTGACTGCAGATCAAGAGGTCCTTGGTTTAAATCCGTGTGCCCACTGTAGTATGGTTTTCATTAAAATGTAACAATTTTCACACCTTTCAATAATATCATTTAAACAGCTTAACCATATCAGGCTGAACTTAGCACAAGTTTTATTTAAACGTGACTTATGAAGTAAATTTGCTTTCTTTCTATAAAGTTTAAATAAGAAAATTAAGGAATAAAATGGAAAATTCTTTCTTTTAAATAGTGATTAAAAAAATGATGTAAATCGTTTCATTTATTACATCGGACTCTCTAAAACAAAGAGTCATTCTGTGTAATAAAAATTCTTGAGTATTTTGTGTGATTTATGCAATCATCAAAGTCTTTTTTTTGGAAAGACTAAAGCACATCAGAGTAAAGGAAGTGCACCACTATGTAAAAGTTTCTAAAAATCTTTAAATTTTATGTATCAAAAACAAAAAAACAATATTTCTTTTATTAATATGTAGGGGGTATAGCTCAGTGGCAGAGCATTTGACTGCAGATGAAGAGGTCCTCGGTTCAAATCTGAGTGCCCCCTGTAGTATGGTTTTCATAAAAATGTAACAATTTTCACACCTTTCAATAATATCATTTAGACAGCTTATCCATATCAGGCTGAACTTAGCACAAGTTTTGTTTAAACGTGACTTATGAAGTAAATTTGCTTTCTTTCTATAAAGTTTAAATAAGAAAACTAAGGAATAAAATGGAAAATTCTTTCTTTTAAATAGTGATTACAAAAATTATGTAAATCGTTTCATTGAATACATCGGACTCTCTAAAACAAAGAGTCATTCTGTGTAATAAAAATTCTTGAGTATTTTGTGTGCTTTATGCAATCATCAAAGTCTTTTTTGGAAAGACTAAAGCACATCAGAGTAAAGGAAGTGCACCACAATGTAAAAGTTTCTAAAAATCTTCAAATTTTATGTATCAAAAACAAAAAAACATTATTTCTTTTATTAATATGTAGGGGGTATAACTCAGTGGCAGAGCATTTGACTGCAGATCAAGAGGTCCTTGGCTCAAATCCAAGTGCCCCCTGTAGTATGGTTTTCATAAAAATGTAACCTTTTTCACACCTTTCAATAATATCATTTTGACAGCTTATCCATATCAGGCTGAACTTAGCACAAGTTTTGTTTAAACGTCACTTATGAAGTAAATTTGCTTTCTTTCTATAAAGTTTAAATAAGAAATTTAAGGAATAAAATGGAAAATTCTTTCTTTTAAATAGTGATTAAAAAAATTATGTAAATCGTTTCATTTAATACATCGGACTCTCTAAAACAAAGAGTCATTCTGTTTAATAAAAATTCTTGAGTATTTTGTGTGATTTATGCAATCATCAAAGTCTTTTTTTTGGAAAGACTAAAGCACATCAGAGTAAAGGGACTGCACCACAATGTAAAAGTTTCTAAAAATCTTTAAATTTTATGTATCAAAAACAAAAAAACATTATTTCTTTTATTAATATGTTTGGGATATAGCTCAGTGGCAGAGCATTTGACTGCAGATCAAGAGGTCCTTGGTTCAAATCCGAGTGCCCCCTGTAGTATGGTTTTCAAAAAAATGTAACAATTTTCACAACTTTCAATAATATCATTTAGACAGCTTATCCATATCAGGCTGAACTTAGCACAAGTTTTATTTAAACGTGACTTATGAAGTAAATTTGCTTTCTTTCTATAAAGTTTAAATAAGAAAACTAAGGAATAAAATGGAAAATTCTTTCTTTTAAATAGTGATTACAAAAATTATGTAAATCGTTTCATTGAATACATCGGACTCTCTAAAACAAAGAGTCATTCTGTGTAATAAAAATTCTTGAGTATTTTGTGTGCTTTATGCAATCATCAAAGTCTTTTTTGGAAAGACTAAAGCACATCATAGTAAAGGAAGTGCACCACAATGTAAAAGTTTCTAAAAATCTTCAAATTTTATGTATCAAAAACAAAAAAACATTATTTCTTTTATCATAATGTAGGGGGTATAGCTCAGTGGCAGAGCATTTGACTGCAAATCAAGAGGTCCTTGGCTCAAATCCAAGTACCCCCTGTAGTATGGTTTTCATAAAAATGTAACCTTTTTCACACCTTTCAATAATATCATTTAGACAGCTTATCCATATCAGGCTGAACTTAGCACAAGTTTTGTTTAAACGTGACTTATGAAGTAAATTTGCTTTCTTTCTATAAAGTTTAAGTAAGAAAATTAAGGAATAAAATGGAAAATTCTTTCTTTTAAATAGTGATTAAAAAATTTATGTAAATCGTTTCATTTAATACATCAGACTCTCTAAAACAGAGAGTCATTCTGTGTAATAAAAGTTCTTGAGTATTTTGTGTGATTTATGCAATCATCAAAGTCTTTTTTTGGAAAGACTAAAGCACATCAGAGTAAAGGAAGTGCACCACAATGTAAAAGTTTCTAAAAATCTTTAAATTTTATGTATCAAAAACAAAAAAACATTATTTCTTTTATTAATATGTAGGGGGTATAGCTCAGTGGCAGAGCATTTGACTGCAGATCAAGAGGTCCTTGGTTCAAATCCGAGTGCCCCCTGTAGTATGGTTTTCATAAAAATGTAACAATTTTCACACCTTTCAATAATATCATTTAGACAGCTTATCCATATCAGGCTGAACTTAGCACAAGTTTTGTTTAAACGTGACTTATGAAGTAAATTTGCTTTCTTTCTATAAAGTTTATATAAGAAAACTGAGGAATAAAATGGAAAATTCTTTCTTTTAAATAGTGATTAAAAAAATTATGTAAATCGTTTCATTTAATAAATCAGACTCTCTAAAACAAAGAGTCATTCTGTGTAATAAAATTTTTTGAGTATTTTGTGTGATTTATGCAATCATCAAAGTCTTTTTTTTGGAAAGACTAAAGCACATCA
The DNA here is from genome assembly GCF_048569485.1 of Anomaloglossus baeobatrachus. Taxonomy (NCBI): domain Eukaryota; kingdom Metazoa; phylum Chordata; class Amphibia; order Anura; family Aromobatidae; genus Anomaloglossus; species Anomaloglossus baeobatrachus. The sequence continues at coordinate 172,109,075 of NC_134353.1, forward strand.
GAGTAAAGGAAGTGCACCACAATGTAAAAGTTTCTAAAAATCTTTAAATTTTATGTATCAAAAACAAAAAAACATTATTTCTCTTATTAATATGTAGGGGGTATAGCTCAGTGGCAGAGCTTTTGACTGCAGATCAAGAGGTCCTTGGCTCAAATCCAAGTGCCCCCTGTCGTATGGTTTTCATAAAAATGTAACATTTTTCACACCTTTCAATAATATCATTTAGACAGCTTATCCGTATCAGGCTGAACTTAGCACAAGTTTTGTTTAAACGTGACTTATGAAGTAAATTTGCTTTCTTTCTATAAAGTTTAAATAAGAAAATTAAGGAATAAAATAGAAAATTCTTTCTTTTAAATAGTGATTAAAAAAATTATGTAAATCGTTTCATTTAATACATCGGACTCTCTAAAACAAAGAGTCATTCTGTGTAATAAAAATTCTTGAGTATTTTTTGTGCTTTATGCAATCATCAAAGTCTTTTTTGGAAAGACTAAAGCACATCAGAGTAAAGGAAGTGCACCACAATGTAAAAAATTCTAAAAATCTTTAAATTTTATGTATCAAAAACAAAAAATATTCTTTTTTTTTAATATGTAGGGGGTATAGCTCAGTGGCAGAGCATTTGACTGCAGATCAAGAGGTCCTTGGTTCAAATCCGAGTGCCCCCTGTAGTATGGTTTTCATAAAAATGTAACGATTTTCACACCTTTGAACAATATCATTTAGACAGCTTATCCATATCAGGCTGAACTTTGCACACGTTTTATTTAAACGTGACTTATGAAGTAAATTTGCTTTCTTCTATAAAGTTTAAATAAGAAAATTAAGGAATAAAATGGAAAATTCTTTCTTTTAAATAGTGATTAAAAAAATTATGTAAATCGTTTCATTTAATACATCGGACTCTCTAAAACAAAGAGTCATTCTGTGTAATAAAAATTCTTGAGTATTTTGTGTGCTTTATGCAATCATCAAAGTCTTTTTTGGAAAGACTAAAGCACATCAGAGTAAAGGAAGTGCACCACAATGTAAAAGTTTCTAAAAATCTTCAAATTTTATGTATCAAAAAGAAAAAAACATTATTTCTTTTATTAATATGTAGGGGGTATAGCTCAGTGGCAGAGCATTTGACTGCAGATCAAGAGGTCCTTGGCTCAAATCCAAGTGCCCCCTGTAGTATGGTTTTCATAAAAATGTAACCTTTTTCACACCTTTCAATAATATCATTTAGACAGCTTATCCATATCAGGCTGAACTTAGCACAAGTTTTGTTTAAACGTGACTTATGAAGTAAATTTGCTTTCTTTCTATAAAGTTTAAATAAGAAAATTAAGGAATAAAATGGAAAATTCTTTCTTTAAATAGTGATTAAAAAATTATGTAAATCGTTTCATTTAATACATCGGACTCTCTAAAACAAAGAGTCATTCTGTGTAATAAAAATTCTTGAGTATTTTGTGTGATTTATGCAATCATCAAAGTCTTTTTTTTGGAAAGACTAAAGCATATCAGAGTAAAGGAAGTGCACCACAATGTAAAAGTTTCTAAAAATCTTTAAATTTTATGTATCAAAAACAAAAAATATTATTTCTTTTATTAATATGTAGGGGGTATAGTGCAGTGGCAGAGCATTTGACTGCAGATCAAGAGGTCCTTGGTTCAAATCCGAGTGCCCCGTGTAGTATGGTCTTCATAAAAATAGAACAATTTTCACACCTTTCAATAATATCATTTAGACAGCTGATCCATATCAGGCTGAACTTAGCACAAATTTTATTTAAACGTGACTTATGAAGTAAATTTGCTTTCTTTCTTTAAAGTTTAAATAAGAAAATTAAGGAATAAAATGGAAAATTCTTTCTTTTAAATAGTGATTAAAAAAAATTATGTAAATCGTTTCATTTAATACATCGGACTGTCTAAAACAAAGAGTCATTCTGTGTAATAAAATTTCTTGAGTATTTTGTGTGCTTTATGCAATCATCAAAGTCTTTTTTGGAAAGACTAAAGCACATCAGAGTAAAGGAAGTGCACCACAATGTAAAAGTTTCTAATAATCTTTAAATGTTATGTATCAAAAACAAAAAACCATTATTTCTTTTATTAATATGTTGGGGGTATAGCTCAGTGGCAGAGCATTTGACTGCAGATCAAGAGGTCCTTGGCTCAAATCCAAGTGCCCCCTGTAGTATGGTTTTCATAAAAATGTAACCTTTTTCACACCTTTCAATAATATCATTTAGACAGCTTATCCATATCAGGCTGAACTTAGCACAAGTTTTGTTTAAACGTGACTTATGAAGTAAATTTGCTTTCTTTCTATAAAGTTTAAATAAGAAAATTAGGAATAAAATGGAAAATTCTTTCTTTTAAATAGTGATTAAAAAAATTATGTAAATCGTTTCATTTAATATATCGGACTCTCTAAAACAAAGAGTCATTCTGTGTAATAAAAATTCTTGAGTATTTTGTGTTATTTATGCAATCATCAAAGTCTTTTTTTTGGAAAGACTAAAGCATATCAGAGTAAAGGAAGTGCACCACAATGTAAAAGTTTCTAAAAATCTTTAAATTTTATGTATCAAAAACAAAAAATATTATTTCTTTTACTAATATGTAGGGGTATAGCTCAGTGGCAGAGCATTTGACTGCAGATCAAGAGGTCCTTGGTTCAAATCCGAGTGCCCCCTGTAGTATGATCTTCATAAAAATAGAACAATTTTCACACCTTTCAATAATATCATTTAGACAGCTTATCCATATCAGGCTGAACTTAGCACAAGTTTTATTTAAACGTGACTTATGAAGTAAATTTGCTTTCTTTCTTTAAAGTTTAAATAAGAAAATTAAGGAATAAAATGGAAAATTCTTTCTTTTAAATAGTGATTAAAAAAATTATGTAAATCGTTTCATTTAATACATTGGACTCTCTAAAACAAAGAGTCATTCTGTGTAATAAAAATTCTTGAGTATTTTGTGTGCTTTATGCAATCATCAAAGTCTTTTTTGGAAAGACTAAAGCACATCATAGTAAAGGAAGTGCACCACAATGTAAAAGTTATTAATAATCTTTAAATTTTATGTATCAAAAATAAAAAACCATTATTTCTTTTATTAATATGTAGGGGGTATAGCTCAGTGGCAGAGCATTTGACTGCAGATCAAGAGGTCCTTGGCTCAAATCCAAGTGCCCCCTGTAGTATGGTTTTCATAAAAATGTAACAATTTTCACACCTTTCAATATTATCATTTAGACAGCTTATCCATATCAGGCTGAACTTAGCACAAGTTTTGTTTAAACGTGACTTATGAAGTAAATTTGCTTTCTTTCTATAAAGTTTAAATAAGAAAATTAAGGAATAAAATGGAAAATTCTTTCTTTTAAATAGTGATTAAAAAAATTATGTAAATCGTTTCATTTAATACATCGGACTCTCTAAAACAAAGAGTCATTCTGTGTAATAAAAATTCTTGAGTATTTTGTGTGCTTTATGCAATCATCAAAGTCTTTTTTGGAAAGACTAAAGCACATCAGAGTAAAGGAAGTGCACCACAATGTAAAAGTTTCTAAAAATCTTCAAATTTTATGTATCAAAAACAAAAAAACATTATTTCTTTTATTAATATGTAGGGGGTATAGCTCAGTGGCAGAGCACTTGACTGCAGATCAAGAGGTCCTTGGTTCAAATCCGAGTGCCCCCTGTAGTATGGTTTTCATAAAAATGTAACAATTTTCACACCTTTGAACAATATCATTTAGACAGCTTATCCATATCAGGCTGAACTTAGCACAAGTTTTATTTAAACGTGACTTATGAAGTAAATTTGCTTTCTTCTATAAAGTTTAAATAAGAAAATTAAGGAATAAAATGGAAAATTCTTTCTTTTAAATAGTGATTAAAAAAATTATGTAAATCGTTTCATTTAATACATTGGACTCTCTAAAACAAAGAGTCATTCTGTGTAATAAAAATTCTTGAGTATTTTGTGTGCTTTATGCAATCATCAAAGTCTTTTTTGGAAAGACTAAAGCACATCATAGTAAAGGAAGTGCACCACAATGTAAAATTTTCTAAAAATCTTGAAATTTTATGTATCAAAAAGAAAAAAACATTATTTCTTTTATTAATACGTAGGGGGTATAGCTCAGTGGCAGAGCATTTGACTGCAGATCAAGAGGTCCTTGGCTCAAATCCAAGTGCCCCCTGTAGTATGGTTTTCATAAAAATGTAACCTTTTTCACACCTTTCAATAATATCATTTAGACAGCTTATCCATATCAGGCTGAACTTAGCACAAGTTTTGTTTAAACGTGACTTATGAAGTAAATTTGCTTTCTTTCTATAAAGTTTAAATAAGAAAATTAAGGAATACAATGGAAAATTCTTTCTTTTAAATAGTGATTAAAAAAATTATGTAAATCGTTTCATTTAATACATCGGACTCTCTAAAACAAAGAGTCATTCTGTGTAATAAAAATTCTTGAGTATTTTGTGTGATTTATGCAATCATCAAAGTCTTTTTTTTGGAAAGACTAAAGCACATCAGAGTAAAGGAAGTGCACCACAATGTAAAAGTTTCTAAAAATCTTTAAATTTTATGTATCAAAAACAAAAAAACATTATTTCTTTTATTAATATGTAGGGGGTATAGCTCAGTGGCAGAGCATTTGACTGCAGATCAAGAGGTCCTTGGTTCAAATCCAAGTGCCCCCTGTAGTATGGTTTTCATAAAAATGTAACAATTTTCACACCTTTCAATAATATCATTTATACAGCTTATCCATATCAGGCTGAACTTAGCACAAGTTTTATTTAAACGTGACTTATGAAGTAAGTTTGCTTTCTTCTATAAAGTTTAAATAAGAAAATTAAGGAATAAAATGGAAAATTCTTTCTTTTAAATAGTGATTAAAAAAATTATGTAAATCGTTTCATTTAATACATCGGACTCTCTAAAACAAAGAGTCATTCTGTGTAATAAAAATTCTTGAGAATTTTGTGTGCTTTATGCAATCATCAAAGTCTTTTTTGGAAAGACTAAAGCACATCAGAGTAAAGGAAGTGCACCACAATGTAAAAGTTTCTAAAAATCTTCAAATTTTATGTATCAAAAAGAAAAAAACATTATTTCTTTTATTAATACGTAGGGGGTATAGCTCAGTGGCAGAGCATTTGACTGCAGATCAAGAGGTCCTTGGCTCAAATCCAAGTGCCCCCTGTAGTATGGTTTTCATAAAAATGTAACCTTTTTCACACCTTTCAATAATATCATTTAGACAGCTTATCCATATCAGGCTGAACTTAGCACAAGTTTTGTTTAAACGTGACTTATGAAGTAAATTTGCTTTCTTTCTATAAAGTTTAAATAAGAAAATTAAGGAATAAAATGGAAAATTCTTTCTTTTAAATAGTGATTAAAAAAATTATGTAAATCATTTCATTTAATACATCGGAATCTCTAACACAAAGAGTCATTCTGTGTAATAAAAATTCTTGAGTATTTTGTGTGATTTATGCAATCATCACAGTCTTTTTTTTGGAAAGACTAAAGCACATCAGAGTAAAGGAAGTGCACCACAATGTAAAAGTTTCTAAAAATCTTTAAATTTTATGTATCAAAAACAAAAAAACATTATTTCTTTTATTACTATGTAGGGGGTATAGCTCAGTGGCAGAGCATTTGACTGCAGATCAAGAGGTCCTTGGTTCAAATCCGAGTGCCCCCTGTAGTATGGTTTTCATAAAAATGTAACAATTTTCACACCTTTCAATAATATCATTTAGACAGCTTATCCATATCAGGCTGAACTTAGCACAAGTTTTATTTAAACGTGACTTATGAAGTAAATTTGCTTTCTTTCTATAAAGTTTAAATAAGAAAATTAAGGAATAAAATGGAAAATTCTTTCTTTTAAATAGTGATTAAAAAAATTATGTACATCGTTTCATTTAATACATCGGACTCTCTAAAACAAAGATTCATTCTGTGTAATAAAAATTCTTGAGTATTTTGTGTGCTTTATGCAATCATCAAAGTCTTTTTTGGAAAGACTAAAGCACATCAGAGTAAAGGAAGTGCACCACAATGTAAAAGTTTCTAAAAATCTTCAAATTTTATGTATCAAAAACAAACAAATATTATTTCTTTTATTAATATGTAGGGGGTATAGCTCAGTGGCAGAGCATTTGACTGCAGATCAAGAGGTCCTTGGCTCAAATCCAAGTGCCCCCTGTAGTATGGTTTTCATAAAAATGTAACCTTTTTCACACCTTTCAATAATATCATTTAGACAGCTTATCCATATCAGGCTGAACTTTGCACAAGTTTTGTTTAAACGTGACTTATGAAGTAAATTTGCTTTCTTTCTATAAAGTTTAAATAAGAAAATTAAGGAATAAAATGGAAAATTCTTTCTTTTAAATAGTGATTAAAAAAATCATGTAAATCGTTTCATTTAATACATCGGACTCTCTAAAACAAACAGTCATTCTGTGTAATAAAAATTCTTGAGTATTTTGTGTGCTTTATGCAATCATCAAAGTCTTTTTTGGAAAGACTAAAGCACATCAGAGTAAAGGAAGTACACCACAATGTAAAAGTTTCTAATAATCTTTAAATTTTATGTATCAAAAACAAAAAAACATTATTTCTTTCATTAATATGTAGGGGGTATAGCTCAGTGGCAGAGCATTTGACTGCAGATCAAGAGGTCCTTGGCTCAAATCCAAGTGCCCCCTGTAGTATGGTTTTCATAAAAATGTAACAATTTTCACACCTTTGAACAATATCATTTAGACAGCTTATCCATATCAGGCTGAACTTAGCACACGTTTTATTTAAACGTGACTTATGAAGTAAATTTGCTTTCTTCTATAAAGTTTAAATAAGAAAATTAAGGAATAAAATGGAAAATTCTTTCTTTTAAATAGTGATTAAAAAAATTATGTAAATCGTTTCATTTAATACATCGGACTCTCTAAAACAAAGAGTCATTCTGTGTAATAAAAATTCTTGAGTATTTTGTGTGCTTTATGCAATCATCAAAGTCTTTTTTGGAAAGACTAAAGCACATCAGAGTAAAGGAAGTGCACCACAATGTAAAAGTTTCTAAAAATCTTCAAATTTTATGTATCAAAAAGAAAAAAACATTATTTCTTTTATTAATATGTAGGGAGTATAGCTCAGTGGCAGAGCATTTGACTGCAGATCAAGAGGTCCTTGGCTCAAATCCAAGTGCCCCCTGTAGTATGGTTTTCATAAAAATGTAACCTTTTTCACACCTTTCAATAATATCATTTAGACAGCTTATCCATATCAGGCTGAACTTAGCACAAGTTTTGTTTAAACGTGACTTATGAAGTAAATTTGCTTTCTTTCTATAAAGTTTAAATAAGAAAATTAAGGAATAAAATGGAAAATTCTTTCTTTAAATAGTGATTAAAAAATTATGTAAATCGTTTCATTTAATACATCGGACTCTCTAAAACAAAGAGTCATTTTGTGTAATAAAAATTCTTGAGTATTTTGTGTGATTTATGCAATCATCAAAGTCTTTTTTTTGGAAAGACTAAAGCATATCAGAGTAAAGGAAGTGCACCACAATGTAAAAGTTTCTAAAAATCTTTAAATTTTATGTATCAAAAACAAAAAATATTATTTCTTTTATTAATATGTAGGGGGTATAGTGCAGTGGCAGAGCATTTGACTGCAGATCAAGAGGTCCTTAGTTCAAATCCGAGTGCCCCGTGTAGTATGGTCTTCATAAAAATAGAACAATTTTCACACCTTTCAATAATATCATTTAGACAGCTGATCCATATCAGGCTGAACTTAGCACAAATTTTATTTAAACGTGACTTATGAAGTAAATTTGCTTTCTTTCTTTAAAGTTTAAATAAGAAAATTAAGGAATAAAATGGAAAATTCTTTCTTTTAAATAGTGATTAAAAAAAATTATGTAAATCGTTTCATTTAATACATCGGACTGTCTAAAACAAAGAGTCATTCTGTGTAATAAAATTTCTTGAGTATTTTGTGTGCTTTATGCAATCATCAAAGTCTTTTTTGGAAAGACTAAAGCACATCAGAGTAAAGGAAGTGCACCACAATGTAAAAGTTTCTAATAATCTTTAAATGTTATGTATCAAAAACAAAAAACCATTATTTCTTTTATTAATATGTAGGGGGTATAGCTCAGTGGCAGAGCATTTGACTGCAGATCAAGAGGTCTTTGGCTCAAATCCAAGTGCCCCCTGTAGTATGGTTTTCATAAAAATGTAACCTTTTTCACACCTTTCAATAATATCATTTAGACAGCTTATCCATATCAGGCTGAACTTAGCACAAGTTTTATTTAAACGTGACTTATGAAGTAAATTTGCTTTCTTTCTTTAAAGTTTAAATAAGAAAATTAAGGAATAAAATGGAAAATTCTTTCTTTTAAATAGTGATTAAAAAAATTATGTAAATCGTTTCATTTAATACATCGGACTCTCTAAAACAAAGAGTCATTCTGTGTAATAAAAATTCTTGAGTATTTTGTGTGCTTTATGCAATCATCAAAGTCTTTTTTGGAAAGACTAAAGCACATCATAGTAAAGGAAGTGCACCACAATGTAAAAGTTTTTAATAATCTTTAAATTTTATGTATCAAAAACAAAAAACCATTATTTCTTTTATTAATATGTAGGGGGTATAGCTCAGTGGCAGAGCATTTGACTGCAGATCAAGAGGTCCTTGGCTCAAATCCAAGTGCCCCCTGTAGTATGGTTTTCATAAAAATGTAACAATTTTCACACCTTTCAATATTATCATTTAGACAGCTTATCCATATCAGGCTGAACTTAGCACAAGTTTTGTTTAAACGTGACTTATGAAGTAAATTTGCTTTCTTTCTATAAAGTTTAAATAAGAAAATTAAGGAATAAAATGGAAAATTCTTTCTTTTAAATAGTGATTAAAAAAATTATGTAAATCGTTTCATTTAATACATCGGACTCTCTAAAACAAAGAGTCATTCTGTGTAATAAAAATTCTTGAGTATTTTGTGTGCTTTATGCAATCATCAAAGTCTTTTTTGGAAAGACTAAAAGCACATCAGAGTAAAGGAAGTGCACCACAATGTAAAAGTTTCTAAAAATCTTCAAATTTTATGTATCAAAAACAAAAAAACATTATTTCTTTTATTAATATGTAGGGGGTATAGCTCAGTGGCAGAGCACTTGACTGCAGATCAAGAGGTCCTTGGTTCAAATCCGAGTGCCCCCTGTAGTATGGTTTTCATAAAAATGTAACAATTTTCACACCTTTGAACAATATCATTTAGACAGCTTATCCATATCAGGCTGAACTTAGCACAAGTTTTATTTAAACGTGACTTATGAAGTAAATTTGCTTTCTTCTATAAAGTTTAAATAAGAAAATTAAGGAATAAAATGGAAAATTCTTTCTTTTAAATAGTGATTAAAAAAATTATGTAAATCGTTTCATTTAATACATTGGACTCTCTAAAACAAAGAGTCATTCTGTGTAATAAAAATTCTTGAGTATTTTGTGTGCTTTATGCAATCATCAAAGTCTTTTTTGGAAAGACTAAAGCACATCATAGTAAAGGAAGTGCACCACAATGTAAAATTTTCTAAAAATCTTGAAATTTTATGTATCAAAAAGAAAAAAACATTATTTCTTTTATTAATATGTAGGGGGTATAGCTCAGTGGCAGAGCATTTGACTGCAGATCAAGAGGTCCTTGGCTCAAATCCAAGTGCCCCCTGTAGTATGGTTTTCATAAAAATGTAACCTTTTTCACACCTTTCAATAATATCATTTAGACAGCTTATCCATATCAGGCTGAACTTAGCACAAGTTTTGTTTAAACGTGACTTATGAAGTAAATTTGCTTTCTTTCTATAAAGTTTAAATAAGAAAATTAAGGAATACAATGGAAAATTCTTTCTTTTAAATAGTGATTAAAAAAATTATGTAAATCGTTTCATTTAATACATCGGACTCTCTAAAACAAAGAGTCATTCTGTGTAATAAAAATTCTTGAGTATTTTGTGTGATTTATGCAATCATCAAAGTCTTTTTTTTGGAAAGACTAAAGCACATCAGAGTAAAGGAAGTGCACCACAATGTAAAAGTTTCTAAAAATCTTTAAATTTTATGTATCAAAAACAAAAAAACATTATTTCTTTTATTAATATGTAGGGGGTGTAGCTCAGTGGCAGAGCATTTGACTGCAGATCAAGAGGTCCTTGGTTCAAATCCGAGTGCCCCCTGTAGTATGGTTTTCATAAAAATGTAACAATTTTCACACCTTTCAATAATATCATTTATACAGCTTATCCATATCAGGCTGAACTTAGCACAAGTTTTATTTAAACGTGACTTATGAAGTAAGTTTGCTTTCTTCTATAAAGTTTAAATAAGAAAATTAAGGAATAAAATGGAAAATTCTTTCTTTTAAATAGTGATTAAAAAAATTATGTAAATCGTTTCATTTAATACATCGGACTCTCTAAAACAAAGAGTCATTCTGTGTAATAAAAATTCTTGAGAATTTTGTGTGCTTTATGCAATCATCAAAGTCTTTTTTGGAAAGACTAAAGCACATCAGAGTAAAGGAAGTGCACCACAATGTAAAAGTTTCTAAAAATCTTCAAATTTTATGTATCAAAAAGAAAAAAACATTATTTCTTTTATTAATATGTAGGGGGTATAGCTCAGTGGCAGAGCATTTGACTGCAGATCAAGAGGTCCTTGGCTCAAATCCAAGTGCCCCCTGTAGTATGGTTTTCATAAAAATGTAACCTTTTTCACACCTTTCAATAATATCATTTAGACAGCTTATCCATATCAGGCTGAACTTAGCACAAGTTTTGTTTAAACGTGACTTATGAAGTAAATTTGCTTTCTTTCTATAAAGTTTAAATAAGAAAATTAAGGAATAAAATGGAAAATTCTTTCTTTTAAATAGTGATTAAAAAAATTATGTAAATCATTTCATTTAATACATCGGAATCTCTAACACAAAGAGTCATTCTGTGTAATAAAAATTCTTGAGTATTTTGTGTGATTTATGCAATCATCACAGTCTTTTTTTTGGAAAGACTAAAGCACATCAGAGTAAAGGAAGTGCACCACAATGTAAAAGTTTCTAAAAATCTTTAAATTTTATGTATCAAAAACAAAAAAACATTATTTCTTTTATTACTATGTAGGGGGTATAGCTCAGTGGCAGAGCATTTGACTGCAGATCAAGAGGTCCTTGGTTCAAATACGAGTGCCCCCTGTAGTATGGTTTTCATAAAAATGTAACAATTTTCACACCTTTCAATAATATCATTTAGACAGCTTATCCATATCAGGCTGAACTTAGCACAAGTTTTATTTAAACGTGACTTATGAAGTAAATTTGCTTTCTTTCTATAAAGTTTAAATAAGAAAATTAAGGAATAAAATGGAAAATTCTTTATTTTAAATAGTGATTAAAAAAATTATGTACATCGTTTCATTTAATACATCGGACTCTCTAAAACAAAGAGTCATTCTGTGTAATAAAAATTCTTGAGTATTTTGTGTGCTTTATGCAATCATCAAAGTCTTTTTTTGGAAAGACTAAAGCACATCAGAGTAAAGGAAGTGCACCACAATGTAAAAGTTTCTAAAAATCTTCAAATTTTATGTATCAAAAACAAACAAATATTATTTCTTTTATTAATATGTAGGGGGTATAGCTCAGTGGCAGAGCATTTGACTGCACATCAAGAGGTCCTTGGCTCAAATCCAAGTGCCCCCTGTAGTATGGTTTTCATAAAAATGTAACCTTTTTCACACCTTTCAATAATATCATTTAGACAGCTTATCCATATCAGGCTGAACTTTGCACAAGTTTTGTTTAAACGTGACTTATGAAGTAAATTTGCTTTCTTTCTATAAAGTTTAAATAAGAAAATTAAGGAATAAAATGGAAAATTCTTTCTTTTAAATAGTGATTAAAAAAATCATGTAAATCGTTTCATTTAATACATCGGACTCTCTAAAACAAACAGTCATTCTGTGTAATAAAAAGTCTTGAGTATTTTGTGTGATTTATGCAATCATCAAAGTCTTTTTTTTGGAAAGACTAAAGCACATCAGAGTAAAGGAAGTGCACCACAATGTAAAAGTTTCTAAAAATCTTTAAATTTTATGTATCAAAAACAAAAAACCATTATTTCTTTTATTAATATGTAGGGGGTATAGTTCAGTGGCAGAGCATTTTTCTGCAGATCAAGAGGTCCTTGGTTCAAATCCAAGTGCCCCCTGTAGTATGGTTTTCATAAAAATGTAACAATTTTCACACCTTTTAATAATATCATTTAGACAGCTTATCCATATCAGGCTGAACTTAGCACACGTTTTATTTAAACGTGACTTATGAAGTAAATTTGCTTTCTTTCTATAAAGTTTAAATAAGAAAATTAAGGAATAAAATGGAAAATTCTTTCTTTTAAATAGTGATTAAAAAAATAATGTAAATTGTTTCATTTAATACATCGGACTCTCTAAAACAAAGAGTCATTCTGTGTAATAAAAATTCTTGAGTATTTTGTGTGCTTTATGCAATCATCAAAGTCTTTTTTGGAAAGACTAAAGCACATCAGAGTAAAGGAAGTGCACCACAATGTAAAAGTTTCTAAAAATCTTCAAATTTTATGTATCAAAAACAAAAAAACATTATTTCTTTTATTAATATGTAGGGGGTATAGCTCAGTGGCAGAGCATTTGACTGCAGATCAAGAGGTCCTTGGCTCAAATCCAAGTGCCCCCCTGTAGTATGGTTTTCATAAAAATGTAACCTTTTTCACACCTTTCAATAATATCATTTATACAGCTTATCTATATCAGGCTGACAAAGAGTCATTCTGTGTAATAAAAATTCTTGAGTATTATGTGTGCTTTATGCAATCATCAAAGTCTTTTTTGGAAAGACTAAAGCACATCAGAGTAAAGGAAGTGCACCACAATGTAAAAGTTTCTAAAAATCTTCAAATTTTATGTATCAAAAACAAAAAAACATTATTTCTTTAACGAATATGTAGGGGGTATAGCTCAGTGGCAGAGCATTTGACTGCAGATCAAGAGGTCCTTGGCTCAAATCCAAGTGCCCCCAGTAGTATGGTTTTCATAAAATTGTAACCTTTTTCACACCTTTTAATAATATCATTTAGACAGCTTATCCATATCAGGCTGAACTTAGCACAAGTTTTGTTTAAACGTGACTTATGAAGTAAATTTGCTTTCTTTCTATAAAGTTTAAATAAGAAAATTAAGGAATAAAATGGAAAATTCTTTCTTTTAAATAGTGATTAAAAAAATTATGTAAATCGTTTCATTTAATACATCGGACTCTAAAACAAAGAGTCATTCTGTGTAATAAAAATTCTTGAGTATTTTGTGTGATTTATGCAATCATCAAAGTCTTTTTTTTTAAAAGACTAAAGCACATCAGAGTAAAAGAAGTGCACCACAATGTAAAAGTTTCTAAAAATCTTTAAATTGTATGTATCAAAAACAAAAAAACATTATTTCTTTTATTAATATGTAGGGGGTATAGCTCAGTGGCAGAGCATTTGACTGCAGATCAAGAGGTCCTTGGCTCAAATCCAAGTGCCCCCTGTAGTATGGTTTTCATAAAAATGTAACAATTTTCACACCTTTCAATATTATCATTTAGACAGCTTATCCATATCAGGCTGAACTTAGCACAAGTTTTGTTTAAACGTGACTTATGATGTAAATTTGCTTTCTTTCTATAAAGTTTAAATAAGAAAATTAAGGAATAAAATGGAAAATTCTTTCTTTTAAATAGTGATTAAAAAAATTATGTAAATCGTTTCATTTAATACATCGGACTCTCTAAAACAAAGAGTCATTCTGTGTAATAAAAATTCTTGAGTATTTTGTGTGATTTATGCAATCATCAAAGTCTTTTTTTTGGAAAGACTAAAGCACATCAGAGTAAAGGAAGTGCACCACAATGTAAAAGTTTCTAAAAATCTTTAAATTTTATGTATCAAAAACAAAAAAACATTATTTCTTTTATTAATATGTAGGGGGTATAGCTCAGTGGCAGAGCATTTTTCTGCAGATCAAGAGGTCCTTGGTTCAAATCCAAGTGCCCCCTGTAGTATGGTTTTCATAAAAATGTAACAATTTTCACACCTTTTAATAATATCATTTAGACAGCTTATCCATATCAGGCTGAAATTAGCACACGTTTTATTTAAACGTGACTTATGAAGTAAATTTGCTTTCTTTCTATAAAGTTTAAATAAGAAAATTAAGGAATAAAATGGAAAATTCTTTCTTTTAAATAGTGATTAAAAAAATAATGTAAATCGTTTCATTTAATACATCGGACTCTCTAAAACAAAGAGTCATTCTGTGTAATAAAAATTCTTGAGTATTTTGTGTGCTTTATGCAATCATCAAAGTCTTTTTTGGAAAGACTAAAGCACATCAGAGTAAAGGAAGTGCACCACAATGTAAAAGTTTCTAAAAATCTTCAAATTTTATGTATCAAAAACAAAAAAACATTATTTCTTTTATTAATATGTAGGGGCTATAGCTCAGTGGCAGATCATTTGACTGCAGATCAAGCGGTCCTTGGCTCAAATCCAAGTGCCCCCCTGTAGTATGGTTTTCATAAAAATGTAACCTTTTTCACACCTTTCAATAATATCATTTATACAGCTTTTCCATATCAGGCTGACAAAGAGTCATTCTGTGTAATAAAAATTCTTGAGTATTTTGTGTGCTTTATGCAATCATCAAAGTCTTTTTTGGAAAGACTAAAGCACATCAGAGTAAAGGAAGTGCACCACAATGTAAAAGTTTCTAAAAATCTTCAAATTTTATGTATCAAAAACAAAAAAACATTATTTCTTTAACTAATATGTAGGGGGTATAGCTCAGTGGCAGAGCATTTGACTGCAGATCAAGAGGTCCTTGGCTCAAATCCAAGTGCCCCCGGTAGTATGGTTTTCATAAAATTGTAACCTTTTTCACACCTTTTAATAATATCATTTAGACAACTTATCCATATCAGGCTGAACTTAGCACAAGTTTTGTTTAAACGTGACTTATGAAGTAAATTTGCTTTCTTTCTATAAAGTTTAAATAAGAAAATTAAGGAATAAAATTGAAAATTCTTTCTTTTAAATAGTGATTAAAAAAATTATGTAAATCGTTTCATTTAATACATCGGACTCTAAAACAAAGAGTCATTCTGTGTAATAAAAATTCTTGAGTATTTTGTGTGATTTATGCAATCATCAAAGTCTTTTTTTTGAAAAGACTAAAGCACATCAGAGTAAAAGAAGTGCACCACAATGTAAAAGTTTCTAAAAATCTTTAAATTGTATGTATCAAAAACAAAAAAACATTATTTCTTTTATTAATATGTAGGGGGTATAGCTCAGTGGCAGAGCATTTGACTGCAGATCAAGAGGTCCTTGGCTCAAATCCAAGTGCCCCCTGTAGTATGGTTTTCATAAAAATGTAACAATTTTCACACCTTTCAATATTATCATTTAGACAGCTTATCCATATCAGGCTGAACTTAGCACAAGTTTTGTTTAAACGTGACTTATGATGTAAATTTGCTTTCTTTCTATAAAGTTTAAATAAGAAAATTAAGGAATAAAATGGAAAATTCTTTCTTTTAAATAGTGATTAAAAAAATTATGTAAATCGTTTCATTTAATACATCGGACTCTCTAAAACAAAGAGTCATTCTGTGTAATAAAAATTCTTGAGTATTTTGTGTGATTTATGCAATCATCAAAGTCTTTTTTTTGGAAAGAGTAAAGCACATCAGAGTAAAAGAAGTGCACCACAATGTAAAAGTTTCTAAAAATCTTTAAATTTTATGTATCAAAAACAAAAAAACATTTTTTCTTTTATTTATATGTAGGGGGTATAGCTCAGTGGCAGAGCATTTGACTGCAGATCAAGAGGTCTTTGGTTCAAATCCGAGTGCCCCCTGTAGTATGGTTTTCATAAAAATGTAACAATTTTCACACCTTTCAATATTATCATTTAGACAGCTTATCCATATCAGGCTGAACTTAGCACAAGTTTTGTTTAAACGTGACTTATGAAGTAAATTTGCTTTCTTTCTATAAAGTTTAAATAAGAAAATTAAGGAATAAAATGGAAAATTCTTTCTTTTAAATAGTGATTAAAAAAATTATGTAAATCGTTTCATTTAATACATCAGACTCTCTAAAACAAAGAGTCATTCTGTGTAATAAAAATTCTTGAGTATTTTGTGTGATTTATGCAATCATCAAAGTCTTTTTTTTGGAAAGACTAAAGCACATCAGAGTAAAGGAAGTGCACCACAATGTAAAAGTTTCTAAAAATCTTTAAATTTTATGTATCAAAAACAAAAAAACATTATTTCTTTTATTAATATGTAGGGGGTATAGCTCAGTGGCAGAGCATTTGTCTGCAGATCAAGATGTCCTTGGTTCAAATCCAAGTGCCCCCTGTAGTATGGTTTTCATAAAAATGTAACAATTTTCACACCTTTCAATAATATCATTTAGACAGCTTATCCATATCAGGCTGAACTTAGCACAAGTTTTATTTAAACGTGACTTATGAAGTAAATTTTCTTTCTTTCTATAAAGTTTAAATAAGAAAATTAAGGAATAAAATGGAAAATTCTTTCTTTTAAATAGTGATTAAAAAAATAATGTAATTCGTTTCATTTAATACATCGGACTCTCTAAAACAAAGAGTCATTCTGTGTAATAAAAATTCTTGAGTATTTTGTGTGCTTTATGCAATCATCAAAGTCTTTTTTGGAAAGACTAAAGCACATCAGAGTAAAGGAAGTGCACCACAATGTAAAAGTTTCTAAAAATCTTTAAATTTTATGTATCAAAAACAAAAAAACATTATTTCTTTCATTAATATGTAGGGGGTATAGCTCAGTAGCAGAGCATTTGACTGCAGATCAAGAGGTCCTTGGCTCAAATCCAAGTGCCCCCTGTAGTATGGTTTTCATAAAAATGTAACCTTTTTCACACCATTCAATAATATCATTTAGACAGCTTATCCATATCAGGCTGAACTTAGCACAACTTTTATTTAAACGTGACTTATGAAGTAAATTTGCTTTCTTTCTATAAAGTTTAAATAAGAAAATTAAGGAATAAAATGGAAAATTCTTTCTTTTAAATAGTGATTAAAAAAATTATGTAAATCGTTTCATTTAATACATCGGACTCTCTAAAACAAAGAGTCATTCTGTGTAATAAAAATTCTTGAGTATTTTGTGTGCTTTATGCAATCATCAAAGTCTTTTTGGAAAGACTAAAGCACATCAGAGTAAAGGAAGTGCACCACAATGTAAAAGTTTCTAAAAATCTTCAAATTTTATATATCAAAAACAAAAAAACATTATTTCTTTTATTAATACGTAGGGGGTATAGCTCAGTGGCAGAGCATTTGACTGCAGATCAAGAGGTCCTTGGCTCAAATCCAAGTGCCCTCTGTAGTATGGTTTTCATAAAAATGTAACCTATTTCACACCTTTCAATAATATCATTTAGACAGCTTATCCATATCAGGCTGAACTTAGCACAAGTTTTGTTTAAACGTGACTTATGAAGTAAATTTGCTTTCTTTCTATAAAGTTTAAATAAGAAAATTAAGGAATAAAATGGAAAATTCTTTCTTTTAAATAGTGATTAAAAGAATTATGTAAATCATTTCATTTAATACATCGGACTCTCTAAAACAAAAAGTCATTCTGTGTAATAAAAATTCTTGAGTATTTTATGTGATTTATGCAATCATCCAAGTCTTTTTTTTTGAAAGACTAAAGCACATCAGAGTAAAGGAAGTGCACCACAATGTAAAAGTTTCTAAAAATCTTCAAATTTTATATATCAAAAACAAAAAAACATTATTTCTTTTATTAATATGTAGGGGGTATAGCTCAGTGGCAGAGCATTTGACTGCAGATCAAGAGGTCCTTGGCTCAAATCCAAGTGCCCTCTGTAGTATGGTTTTCATAAAAATGTAACCTATTTCACACCTTTCAATAATATCATTTAGACAGCTTATCCATATCAGGCTGAACTTAGCACAAGTTTTGTTTAAACTTGACTTATGAAGTAAATTTGCTTTCTTTCTATAAAGTTTAAATAAGAAAATTAAGGAATAAAATGGAAAATTCTTTCTTTTAAATAGTGATTAAAAAAATTTTGTAAATCATTTCATTTAATACATCGGACTCTCTAAAACAAAGAGTCATTCTGTGTAATAAAAATTCTTGAGTATTTTGAGTGATTTATGCAATCATCAAAGTCTTTTTTTTGGAAAGACTAAAGCACATCAGAGTAAAGGAAGTGCACCACAATGTAAAAATTTCTAAAAATCTTCAAATTTTATGTATCAAAAACAAAAAAACATTATTTCTTTTATTAATATGTAGGGGGTATAGCTCAGTGGCAGAGCATTTGACTGCAGATCAAGAGGTCCTTGGCTCAAATCCAAGTGCCCCCTGTAGTATGGTTTTCATAAAAATGTAACCTTTTTCACACCTTTCAATAATATCATTTAGACAGCGTATCCATATCAGGCTGAACTTAGCACAAGTTTTGTTTAAACGTGACTTATGAAGTAAATTTGCTTTCTTTCTATAAAGTTTAAATAAGAAAATTAAGGAATAAAATGGAAAATTCTTTCTTTTAAATAGTGATTAAAAAAATTATGTAAATCGTTTCATTTAATACATCGGACTCTCTAAAACAAAGAGTCATTCTGTGTAATAAAAATTCTTGAGTATTTTGTGTGCTTTATGCAATCATCAAAGTCTTTTTTTGAAAGACTAAAGCACATCAGAGTAAAGGAAATGCACCACAATGTAAAAGTTTCTAAAAATCTTCAAATTTTATGTATCAAAAACAAAAAAACATTATTTGTTTTATTAATATGTAGGGGGTATAGCTCAGTGGCAGAGCATTTGACTGCAGATCAAGAGGTCCTTGGCTCAAATCCAAGTGCCCCCTGTAGTATGGTTTTCATAAAAATGTAACCTTTTTCACACCTTTCAATAATATCATTTAGACAGCTTATCCATATCAGGCTGAACTTAGCACAACTTTTATTTAAACGTGACTTATGAAGTAAATTTGCTTTCTTTCTATAAAGTTTAAATAAGAAAATTAAGGAATAAAATGGAAAATTCTTTCTTTTAAATAGTGATTAAAAAAATTATGTAAATCGTTTCATTTAATACATCGGACTCTCTAAAACAAAGAGTCATTCTGTGTATTAAAAATTCTTGAGTATTTTGTGTGCTTTATGCAATCATCAAAGTCTTTTTGGAAAGACTAAAGCACATCAGAGTAAAGGAAGTGCACCACAATGTAAAAGTTTCTAAAAATCTTCAAATTTTATATATCAAAAACAAAAAAACATTATTTCTTTTATTAATATGTAGGGGGTATAGCTCAGTGGCAGAGCATTTGACTGCAGATCAAGAGGTCCTTGGCTCAAATCCAAGTGCCCCCTGTAGTATGGTTTTCATAAAAATGTAACCTTTTTCACACCTTTCAATAATATCATTTAGACAGCGTATCCATATCAGGCTGAACTTAGCACAAGTTTTGTTTAAACGTGACTTATGAAGTAAATTTGCTTTCTTTCTATAAAGTTTAAATAAGAAAATTAAGGAATAAAATGGAAAATTCTTTCTTTTAAATAGTGATTAAAAAAATTATGTAAATCGTTTCATTTAATACATCGGACTCTCTAAAACAAAGAGTCATTCTGTGTAATAAAAATTCTTGAGTATTTTGTGTGCTTTATGCAATCATCAAAGTCTTTTTTGGAAAGACTAAAGCACATCAGAGTAAAGGAAGTGCACCACAATGTAAAAGTTTCTAAAAATCTTCAAATTTTATGTATCAAAAACAAAAAAACATTATTTCTTTTATTAATATGTAGGGGGTATAGCTCAGTGGCAGAGCATTTGACTGCAGATCAAGAGGTCCTTGGCTCAAATCCAAGTGCCCCCGGTAGTATGGTTTTCATAAAAATGTAACCTTTTTCACACCTTTCAATAATATCATTTAGACAGCTTATCCATATCAGGCTGAACTTAGCACAAGTTTTGTTTAAACGTGACTTATGAATTAAATTTGCTTTCATTCTATAAAGTTTAAATAAGAAAATTAAGGAATAAAATGGAAAATTCTTTCTTTTAAATAGTGATTAAAAAAATTATGTAAATCGTTTTATTAAATACATCGGACTCTCTAAAACAAAGAGTCATTCTGTGTAATAAAAATTCTTGAGTATTTTGTGTGATATATGCAATAATCAAAGTCTTTTTTTTGGAAAGACTAAAGCACATCAGAGTAAAGGAAGTGCACCACAATGTAAAAGTTTCTAAAAATCTTCAAATTTTATGTATCAAAAACAAAAAACATTATTTGTTTTATTAATATGTAGGGGGTATACTTCAGTGGCAGAGCATTTAACTGCAGATCAAGAGGTCCTTGGCTCAAATCCAAGTGCCCCCTGTAGTATGGTTTTCATAAAAATGTAACCTTTTTCACACCTTTCAATAATATCATTTAGACAGCTTATCCATATCAGGCTGAACTTAGCACAAGTTTTGTTTAAACGTGACTTATGAAGTAAATTTGCTTTCTTTCTATAAAGTTTAAATAAGAAAATTAAGGAATAAAATGGAAAATTCTTTCTTTTAAATAGTGATTAAAAAAATTATGTAAATCGTTTAATTTAATACATCGGACTCTCTAAAACAAAAAGAGTCATTCTGTGTAATAAAAATTCTTGAGTATTTTGTGTGCTTTATGCAATCATCAAAGTCTTTTTTGGAAAGACTAAAGCACATCAGAGTAAAGGAAGTGCACCACAATGTAAAAGTTTCTAAAAATCTTCAAATTTTATGTATCAAAAACAAAAAACATTATTTTTTTTATTAATATGTAGGGGGTATAGTTCAGTGGCAGAGCATTTGACTGCAGATCAAGAGGTCCTTGACTCAAATCCAAGTGCCCCCTGTAGTATGGTTTTCATAAAAATGTAACCTTTTTCACACCTTTCAATAATATCATTAAGACAGCTTATCCATATCAGGCTGAACTTAGCACAAGTTTTGTTTAAACGTGACTTATGAAGTAAATTTGCTTTCTTTCTATAAAGTTTAAATAAGAAAATTAAGGAATAAAATGGAAAATTCTTTCTTTTAAATAGTGATTAAAAAAATTATGTAAATCGTTTCATTTAATACATCGGACTCTCTAAAACAAAAAGAGTCATTCTGTGTAATAAAAATTCTTGAGTATTTTGTGTGCTTTATGCAATCATCAAACTCTTTTTTGGAAAGACTAAAACACATCAGAGTAAAGGAAGTGCACCACAATGTAAAAGTTTCTAAAAATCTTCAAATTTTATGTATCAAAAACAAACAAATATTATTTCTTTTATTAATATGTAGAGGGTATAGCTCAGTGGCAGAGCATTTGACTGCAGATCAAGAGGTCCTTGGCTCAAATCCAAGTGCCCCCTGTAGTATGGTTTTCATAAAAATGTAACCTTTTTCACACCTTTCAATAATATCATTTAGACAGCTTATCCATATCAGGCTGAACTTAGCACAAGTTTTGTTTAAACGTGACTTATAAAGTAAATTTGCTTTCTTTCTACAAAGTTTAAATAAGAAAATTAAGGAATAAAATGGAAAATTCTTTCTTTTAAATAGTGATTAAAAAATTATGTAAATCGTTTCATTTAATTTATCGGACTCTCTAAAACAAAGAGTCATTCTGTGTAATAAAAATTCTTGAGTATTTTGTGTGCTTTATGCAATCATCAAAGTCTTTTTTGGAAAGACTAAAGCACATCAGAGTAAAGGAAGTGCACCACAATGTAAAAGTTTCTAAAAATCTTCAAATTTTATGTATCAAAAACAAAAAAACATTATTTCTTTTATTAATATGTGGGGGTATAGCTCAGTGGCAGAGCATTTGACTGCAGATCAAGAGGTCCTTGGCTCAAATCCAAGTGCCCGCTGTAGTATGGTTTTCATAAAAATGTAACCTTTTTCACACCTTTCAATAATATCATTTAGACAGCTTATCCATATCAGGCTGAACTTAGCACAAGTTTTGTTTAAACGTGACTTATGAAGTAAATTTGCTTTCTTTCTATAACGTTTAAATAAGAAAATTAAGGAATAAAATGGAAAATTCTTTCTTTTAAATAGTGATTAAAAAAATTATGTAAATCGTTTTATTAAATACATCGGACTCTCTAAAACAAAGAGTCATTCTGTGTAATAAAAATTCTTAAGTATTTTGTGTGATTTATGCAATAATCAAAGTCTTTTTTTTGGAAAGACTAAAGCACATCAGAGTAAAGGAAGTGCACCACAATGTAAAAGTTTCTAAAAATCTTCAAATTTTATGTATCAAAAACAAAAAAACATTATTTGTTTTATTAATATGTAGGGGGTGTAGCTCAGTGGCAGAGCATTTGACTGCAGATCAAGAGGTCCTTGGCTCAAAGTCAAGTGCCCCCTGTAGTATGGTTTTCATAAAAATGTAACCTTTTTCACACCTTTCAATAATATCATTTAGACAGCTTATCCATATCAGGCTGAACTTAGCACAAGTTTTGTTTAAACGTGACTTATGAAGTAAATTTGCTTTCTTTCTATAAAGTTTAAATAAGAAAATTAAGGAATAAAATGGAAAATTCTTTCTTTTAAATAGTGATTAAAAAAATTATGTAAATCGTTTTATTAAATACATCGGACTCTCTAAAACAAAGAGTCATTCTGTGTAATAAAAATTCTTGAGTATTTTGTGTGCTTTATGCAATCATCAAAGTCTTTTTTGGAAAGACTAAAGCACATCAGAGTAAAGGAAGTGCACCACAATGTAAAAGTTTCTAAAAATCTTCAAATTTTATGTATCAAAAACAAAAAAACATTATTTCTTTTATTAATATGTAGGGGGTATAGCTCAGTGGCAGAGCATTTGACTGCAGATCAAGAGGTCCTTGGTTCAAATCCGAGTGCCCCCTGTAGTA
The DNA here is from genome assembly GCF_048569485.1 of Anomaloglossus baeobatrachus. NCBI lineage: Eukaryota > Metazoa > Chordata > Amphibia > Anura > Aromobatidae > Anomaloglossus > Anomaloglossus baeobatrachus. The sequence continues at coordinate 172,132,211 of NC_134353.1, forward strand.
TGGTTTTCATAAAAATGTAACAATTTTCACACCTTTCAATAATATCATTTAGACAGCTTATCCATATAAGGCTGAACTTAGCACAACTTTTATTTAAACGTGACTTATAAAGTAAATTTGCTTTCTTTCTACAAAGTTTAAATAAGAAAATTAAGGAATAAAATGGAAAATTCTTTCTTTTAAATAGTGATTAAAAAAATTATGTAAATCGTTTCATTTAATACATCGGACTCTCTAAAACAAAGAGTCATTCTGTGTAATAAAAATTCTTGAGTATTTTGTGTGATTTATGCAATAATCAAAGTCTTTTTTTGGAAAGACTAAAGCACATCAGAGTAAAGGAAGTGCACCACAATGTAAAAGTTTCTAAAAATCTTCAAATTTTATATATCAAAAACAAAAAAACATTATTTGTTTTATTTATATGTAGGGGGTATAGCTCAGTGGCAGAGCATTTGACTGCAGATCAAGAGGTCATTGGCTCAAATCCGAGTGCCCCCTGTAGTATGGTTTTAATAAAAATGTAACCTTTTTCACACCTTTCAATAATATCATTTAGACAGCTTATCCATATCAGGCTGAACTTAGCACAAGTTTTGTTTAAACGTGACTTATGAAGTAAATTTGCTTTCTTTCTATGAAGTTTAAATAAGAAAATTAAGGAATAAAATGGAAAATTCTTTCTTTTAAATAGTGATTAAAAAAATTATGTAAATCGTTTCATTTAATACATCGGACTCTCTAAAACAAAAAGAGTCATTCTGTGTAATAAAAATTCTTGAGTATTTTGTGTGCTTTATGCAATCATCAAAGTCTTTTTTGGAAAGACTAAAGCACATCAGAGTAAAGGAAGTGCACCACAATGTAAAAGTTTCTAAAAATCTTTAAATTTTATGTATCAAAAACAAAAAAACATTATTTATTTTATTAATATGTAGGGGGTATAGCTCAGTGGCAGAGCATTTGACTGCAGATCAAGAGGTCCTTGGTTCAAATCTGAGTGCCCCCTGTAGTATGGTTTTCATAAAAATGTAACAATTTTCACACCTTTCAATAATATCATTTTGACAGCTTATCCATATCAGGCTGAACTTAGCACAAGTTTTATTTAAACGTGACTTATGAAGTAAATTTGCTTTCTTTCTATAAAGTTTAAATAAGAAAATTAACTAATAAAAGGGAAAATTCTTTCTTTTAAATAGTGATTAAAAAAATTATGTAAATCGTTTCATTTAATACATCGGACTCTCTAAAACAAAGAGTCATTCTGTGTAATAAAAATTCTTGAGTATTTTGTGTGCTTTATGCAATCATCAAAGTCTTTTTTGGAAAGACTAAAGCACATCAGAGTAAAGGAAGTGCACCACAATGTAAAAGTTTCTAAAAATCTTCAAATTTTATGTATCAAAAACAAAAAACATTATTTCTTTTATTAATATGTAGGGGGTACAGCTCAGTGGCAGAGCATTTGACTGCAGATCAAGATGTCCTTGGCTCAAATCCGAGTGCCCCCTGTAGTATGGTTTTCATAAAAATGCAACCTTTTTCACACCTTTCAATAATATCATTTAGACAGCTTATCCATATCAGGCTGAACTTAGCACAAGTTTTGTTTAAACGTGACTTATGAAGTAAATTTGCTTTCTTTCTATAAAGTTTAAATAAGAAAATTAAGGAATAAAATGGAAAATTCTTTCTTTTAAATAGTGATTAAAAAAATTTTGTAAATCGTTTCATTTAATACTTCAGACTCTCTAAAACAAAGAGTCATTCTGTGTAATAAAAATTCTTGAGTATTTTGTGTGATTTATGCAATCATCAAAGTCTTTTTTTTGGAAAGACTAAAGCACATCAGAGTAAAGGAAGTGCACCACAATGTAAAAGTTTCTAAAAATCTTTAAATTTTATGTATCAAAAACAAAAAAACATTATTTCTTTTATTAACATGTAGGGGGTATAGCTCAGTGGCAGAGCATTTGACTGCAGATCAAGAGGTCCTTGGTTCAAATCCGAGTGCCCCCTGTAGTATGGTTTTCATAAAAATGTAACAATTTTCACACCTTTCAATAATATCATTTAGACAGCTTATCCATATCAGGCTGAACTTAGCACAACTTTTACTTAAACGTGACTTATGAAGTAAATTTGCTTTCTTTCTACAAAGTTCAAATAAGAAAATTAAGGAATAAAAAGGAAAATTCTTTCTTTTAAATAGTGATTAAAAAAATTATGTAAATCGTTTCATTTAATACATCGGACTTTCTAAAACAAAAAGAGTCATTCTGTGTAATAAAAATTCTTGAGTATTTTGTGTGCTTTATGCAATCATCAAAGTCTTTTTTGGAAAGACTAAAGCACATCAGAGTAAAGGAAGTGCACCACAATGTAAAAGTTTCTAAAAATCTTCAAATTTTATGTATCAAAAACAAAAAAACATTATTTCTTTTATTAATATGTAGGGGGTATAGCTCAGTGGCAGAGCATTTGACTGCAGATCAAGAGGTCCTTGGCTCAAATCCGAGTGCCCCCTGTTGTATGGTTTTCATAAAAATGTAACCTTTTTCACACCTTTCAATAATTTCATTTAGACAGCTTATCCATATCAGGCTGAACTTAGCACAAGTTTTGTTTAAACGTGACTTATGAAGTAAATTTGCTTTCTTTCTATAAAGTTTAAATAAGAAAATAAAGGAATAAAATGGAAAATTCTTTCTTTTAAATAGTGATTAAAAAAATTATGTAAATCGTTTCATTTAATACATCGGACTCCCTAAAACAAAGAGTCATTCTGTGTAATAAAAATTCTTGAGTATTTTGTGTGCTTTATGTAATCATCAAAGCCTTTTTTGGAAAGACTAAAGCACATCAGAGTAAAGGAAGTGCACCACAATGTAAAAGTTTCTAAAAATCTTTAAATTTTATGTATCAAAAACAAAAAAACATTATTTATTTTATTAATATGTAGGGGGTATAGCTCAGTGGCAGAGCATTTGACTGCAGATCAAGAGGTCCTTGGTTCAAATCTGAGTGCCCCCTGTAGTATGGTTTTCATAAAAATGTAACAATTTTCACACCTTTCAATAATATCATTTTGACAGCTTATCCATATCAGGCTGAACTTAGCACAAGTTTTATTTAAACGTGACTTATGAAGTAAATTTGCTTTCTTTCTATAAAGTTTAAATAAGAAAATTAAGTAATAAAATGGAAAATTCTTTCTTTTAAATAGTGATTAAAAAAATTATGTAAATCGTTTCATTTAATACATCGGACTCTCTAAAACAAAGAGTCATTCTGTGTAATAAAAATTCTTGAGTATTTTGTGTGCTTTATGCAATCATCAAAGTCTTTTTTGGAAAGACTAAAGCACATCAGAGTAAAGGAAGTGCACCACAATGTAAAAGTTTCTAAAAATCTTCAAATTTTATGTATCAAAAACAAAAAACATTATTTCTTTTATTAATATGTAGGGGGTACAGCTCAGTGGCAGAGCATTTGACTGCAGATCAAGATGTCCTTGGCTCAAATCCGAGTGCCCCCTGTAGTATGGTTTTCATAAAAATGCAACCTTTTTCACACCTTTCAATAATATCATTTAGACAGCTTATCCATATCAGGCTGAACTTAGCACAAGTTTTGTTTAAACGTGACTTATGAAGTAAATTTGCTTTCTTTCTATAAAGTTTAAATAAGAAAATTAAGGAATAAAATGGAAAATTCTTTCTTTTAAATAGTGATTAAAAAAATTTTGTAAATCGTTTCATTTAATACTTCAGACTCTCTAAAACAAAGAGTCATTCTGTGTAATAAAAATTCTTGAGTATTTTGTGTGATTTATGCAATCATCAAAGTCTTTTTTTTGGAAAGACTAAAGCACATCAGAGTAAAGGAAGTGCACCACAATGTAAAAGTTTCTAAACATCTTTAAATTTTATGTATCAAAAACAAAAAAACATTATTTGTTTTATTAATATGTAGGGGGTGTAGCTCAGTGGCAGAGCATTTGACTGCAGATCAAGAGGTCCTTGGTTCAAATCCGAGTGCCCCCTGTAGTATGGTTTTCATAAAAATGTAACAATTTTCACACCTTTCAATAATATCATTTAGACAGCTTATCCATATCAGGCTGAACTTAGCACAACTTTTACTTAAACGTGACTTATGAAGTAAATTTGCTTTCTTTCTACAAAGTTCAAATAAGAAAATTAAGGAATAAAAAGGAAAATTCTTTCTTTTAAATAGTGAATAAAAAAATTATGTAAATCGTTTCATTTAATACATCGGACTCTCTAAAACAAAAAGAGTCATTCTGTGTAATAAAAATTCTTGAGTATTTTGTGTGCTTTATGCAATCATCAAAGTCTTTTTTGGAAAGACTAAAGCACATCAGAGTAAAGGAAGTGCACCACAATGTAAAAGTTTCTAAAAATCTTCAAATTTTATGTATCAAAAACAAAAAAACATTATTTCTTTTATTAATATGTGGGGGTATAGCTCAGTGGCAGAGCATTTGACTGCAGATCAAGAGGTCCTTGGCTCAAATCCAAGTGCCCCCTGTAGTATGGTTTTCATAAAAATGTAACCTTTTTCACACCTTTCAATAATATCATTTAGACAGCTTATCCATATCAGGCTGAACTTAGCACAAGTTTTGTTTAAACGTGACTTATGAAGTAAATTTGCTTTCTTTCTATAACGTTTAAATAAGAAAATTAAGGAATAAAATGGAAAATTCTTTCTTTTAAATAGTGATTAAAAAAATTATGTAATTCGTTTTATTAAATACATCGGACTCTCTAAAACAAAGAGGCATTCTGTGTAATAAAAATTCTTAAGTATTTTGTGTGATTTATGCAATAATCAAAGTCTTTTTTTGGAAAGACTAAAGCACATCAGAGTAAAGGAAGTGCACCACAATGTAAAAGTTTCTAAAAATCTTCAAATTTTATGTATCAAAAACAAAAAACATTATTTCTTTTTTTAATATGTAGGGGGTACAGCTCAGTGGCAGAGCATTTGACTGCAGATCAAGATGTCCTTGGCTCAAATCCGAGTGCCCCCTGTAGTATGGTTTTCATAAAAATGCAACCTTTTTCACACCTTTCAATAATATCATTTAGACAGCTTATCCATATCAGGCTGAACTTAGCACAAGTTTTGTTTAAACGTGACTTATGAAGTAAATTTGCTTTCTTTCTATAAAGTTTAAATAAGAAAATTAAGGAATAAAATGGAAAATTCTTTCTTTTAAATAGTGATTAAAAAAATTTTGTAAATCGTTTCATTTAATACTTCAGACTCTCTAAAACAAAGAGTCATTCTGTGTAATAAAAATTCTTGAGTATTTTGTGTGATTTATGCAATCATCAAAGTCTTTTTTTTGGAAAGACTAAAGCACATCAGAGTAAAGGAAGTGCACCACAATGTAAAAGTTTCTAAAAATCTTTAAATTTTATGTATCAAAAACAAAAAAACATTATTTCTTTTATTAACATGTAGGGGGTATAGCTCAGTTTCAGAGCATTTGACTGCAGATCAAGAGGTCCTTGGTTCAAATCCGAGTGCCCCCTGTAGTATGGTTTTCATAAAAATGTAACAATTTTCACACCTTTCAATAATATCATTTAGACAGCTTATCCATATCAGGCTGAACTTAGCACAACTTTTACTTAAACGTGACTTATGAAGTAAATTTGCTTTCTTTCTACAAAGTTCAAATAAGAAAATTAAGGAATAAAAAGGAAAATTCTTTCTTTTAAATAGTGATTAAAAAAATTATGTAAATCGTTTCATTTAATACATCGGACTCTCTAAAACAAAAAGAGTCATTCTGTGTAATAAAAATTCTTGAGTATTTTGTGTGCTTTATGCAATCATCAAAGTCTTTTTTGGAAAGACTAAAGCACATCAGAGTAAAGGAAGTGCACCACAATGTAAAAGTTTCTAAAAATCTTCAAATTTTATGTATCAAAAACAAAAAAACATTATTTCTTTTATTAATATGTAGGGGGTATAGCTCAGTGGCAGAGCATTTGACTGCAGATCAAGAGGTCCTTGGCTCAAATCCGAGTGCCCCCTGTTGTATGGTTTTCATAAAAATGTAACCTTTTTCACACCTTTCAATAATTTCATTTAGACAGCTTATCCATATCAGGCTGAACTTAGCACAAGTTTTGTTTAAACGTGACTTATGAAGTAAATTTGCTTTCTTTCTATAAAGTTTAAATAAGAAAATAAAGGAATAAAATGGAAAATTCTTTCTTTTAAATAGTGATTAAAAAAATTATGTAAATCGTTTCATTTAATACATCGGACTCCCTAAAACAAAGAGTCATTCTGTGTAATAAAAATTCTTGAGTATTTTGTGTGCTTTATGTAATCATCAAAGCCTTTTTTGGAAAGACTAAAGCACATCAGAGTAAAGGAAGTGCACCACAATGTAAAAGTTTCTAAAAATCTTTAAATTTTATGTATCAAAAACAAAAAAACATTATTTATTTTATTAATATGTAGGGGGTATAGCTCAGTGGCAGAGCATTTGACTGCAGATCAAGAGGTCCTTGGTTCAAATCTGAGTGCCCCCTGTAGTATGGTTTTCATAAAAATGTAACAATTTTCACACCTTTCAATAATATCATTTTGACAGCTTATCCATATCAGGCTGAACTTAGCACAAGTTTTATTTAAACGTGACTTATGAAGTAAATTTGCTTTCTTTCTATAAAGTTTAAATAAGAAAATTAAGTAATAAAATGGAAAATTCTTTCTTTTAAATAGTGATTAAAAAAATTATGTAAATCGTTTCATTTAATACATCGGACTCTCTAAAACAAAGAGTCATTCTGTGTAATAAAAATTCTTGAGTATTTTGTGTGCTTTATGCAATCATCAAAGTCTTTTTTGGAAAGACTAAAGCACATCAGAGTAAAGGAAGTGCACCACAATGTAAAAGTTTCTAAAAATCTTCAAATTTTATGTATCAAAAACAAAAAACATTATTTCTTTTATTATTATGTAGGGGGTACAGCTCAGTGGCAGAGCATTTGACTGCAGATCAAGATGTCCTTGGCTCAAATCCGAGTGCCCCCTGTAGTATGGTTTTCATAAAAATGCAACCTTTTTCACACCTTTCAATAATATCATTTAGACAGCTTATCCATATCAGGCTGAACTTAGCACAAGTTTTGTTTAAACGTGACTTATGAAGTTTATTTGCTTTCTTTCTATAAAGTTTAAATAAGAAAATTAAGGAATAAAATGGAAAATTCTTTCTTTTAAATAGTGATTAAAAAAATTTTGTAAATCGTTTCATTTAATACTTCAGACTCTCTAAAACAAAGAGTCATTCTGTGTAATAAAAATTCTTGAGTATTTTGTGTGATTTATGCAATCATCAAAGTCTTTTTTTTGGAAAGACTAAAGCACATCAGAGTAAAGGAAGTGCACCACAATGTAAAAGTTTCTAAAAATCTTTAAATTTTATGTATCAAAAACAAAAAACATTATTTGTTTTATTAATATGTAGGGGGTGTAGCTCAGTGGCAGAGCATTTGACTGCAGATCAAGAGGTCCTTGGTTCAAATCCGAGTGCCCCCTGTAGTATGGTTTTCATAAAAATGTAACAATTTTCACACCTTTCAATAATATCATTTAGACAGCTTATCCATATCAGGCTGAACTTAGCACAACTTTTACTTAAACGTGACTTATGAAGTAAATTTGCTTTCTTTCTACAAAGTTCAAATAAGAAAATTAAGGAATAAAAAGGAAAATTCTTTCTTTTAAATAGTGAATAAAAAAATTATGTAAATCGTTTCATTTAATACATCGGACTCTCTAAAACAAAAAGAGTCATTCTGTGTAATAAAAATTCTTGAGTATTTTGTGTGCTTTATGCAATCATCAAAGTCTTTTTTGGAAAGACTAAAGCACATCAGAGTAAAGGAAGTGCACCACAATGTAAAAGTTTCTAAAAATCTTCAAATTTTATGTATCAAAAACAAAAAAACATTATTTCTTTTATTAATATGTGGGGGTATAGCTCAGTGGCAGAGCATTTGACTGCAGATCAAGAGGTCCTTGGCTCAAATCCAAGTGCCCCCTGTAGTATGGTTTTCATAAAAATGTAACCTTTTTCACACCTTTCAATAATATCATTTAGACAGCTTATCCATATCAGGCTGAACTTAGCACAAGTTTTGTTTAAACGTGACTTATGAAGTAAATTTGCTTTCTTTCTATAACGTTTAAATAAGAAAATTAAGGAATAAAATGGAAAATTCTTTCTTTTAAATAGTGATTAAAAAAATTATGTAATTCGTTTTATTAAATACATCGGACTCTCTAAAACAAAGAGTCATTCTGTGTAATAAAAATTCTTAAGTATTTTGTGTGATTTATGCAATAATCAAAGTCTTTTTTTTGGAAAGACTAAAGCACATCAGAGTAAAGGAAGTGCACCACAATGTAAAAGTTTCTAAAAATCTTCAAATTTTATGTATCAAAAACAAAAAAACATTATTTGTTTTATTAATATGTAGGGGGTGTAGCTCAGTGGCAGAGCATTTGACTGCAGATCAAGAGGTCCTTGGCTCAAATCCAAGTGCCCCCTGTAGTATGGTTTTCATAAAAATGTAACCTTTTTCACACCTTTCAATAATATCATTTAGACAGCTTATCCATATCAGGCTGAACTTAGCACAAGTTTTGTTTAAACGTGACTTATGAAGTAAATTTGCTTTCTTTCTATAAAGTTTAAATAAGAAAATTAAGGAATAAAATGGAAAATTCTTTCTTTTAAATAGTGATTAAAAAAATTATGTAAATCGTTTTATTAAATACATCGGACTCTCTAAAACAAAGAGTCATTCTGTGTAATAAAAATTCTTGAGTATTTTGTGTGCTTTATGCAATCATCAAAGTCTTTTTTGGAAAGACTAAAGCACATCAGAGTAAAGGAAGTGCACCACAATGTAAAAGTTTCTAAAAATCTTCAAATTTTATGTATCAAAAACAAAAAAACATTATTTCTTTTATTAATATGTAGGGGGTATAGCTCAGTGGCAGAGCATTTGACTGCAGATCAAGAGGTCCTTGGTTCAAATCCGAGTGCCCCCTGTAGTATGGTTTTCATAAAAATGTAACAATTTTCACACCTTTCAATAATATCATTTAGACAGCTTATCCATATAAGGCTGAACTTAGCACAACTTTTATTTAAACGTGACTTATAAAGTAAATTTGCTTTCTTTCTACAAAGTTTAAATAAGAAAATTAAGGAATAAAATGGAAAATTCTTTCTTTTAAATAGTGATTAAAAAAATTATGTAAATCGTTTCATTTAATACATCGGACTCTCTAAAACAAAGAGTCATTCTGTGTAATAAAAATTCTTGAGTATTTTGTGTAATTTATGCAATAATCAAAGTCTTTTTTTGGAAAGACTAAAGCACATCAGAGTAAAGGAAGTGCACCACAATGTAAAAGTTTCTAAAAATCTTCAAATTTTATGTATCAAAAACAAAAAAACATTATTTGTTTTATTTATATGTAGGGGGTATAGCTCAGTGGCAGAGCATTTGACTGCAGATCAAGAGGTCATTGGCTCAAATCCGAGTGCCCCCTGTAGTATGGTTTTCATAAAAATGTAACCTTTTTCACACCTTTCAATAATATCATTTAGACAGCTTATCCATATCAGGCTGAACTTAGCACAAGTTTTATTTAAACGTGACTTATGAAGTAAATTTGCTTTCTTTCTATAAAGTTTAAATAAGAAAATTAAGTAATAAAATGGAAAATTCTTTCTTTTAAATAGTGATTAAAAAAATTATGTAAATCGTTTCATTTAATACATCGGACTCTCTAAAACAAAGAGTCATTCTGTGTAATAAAAATTCTTGAGTATTTTGTGTGCTTTATGCAATCATCAAAGTCTTTTTTGGAAAGACTAAAGCACATCAGAGTAAAGGAAGTGCACCACAATGTAAAAGTTTCTAAAAATCTTCAAATTTTATGTATCAAAAACAAAAAACATTATTTCTTTTATTAATATGTAGGGGGTACAGCTCAGTGGCAGAGCATTTGACTGCAGATCAAGATGTCCTTGGCTCAAATCCGAGTGCCCCCTGTAGTATGGTTTTCATAAAAATGCAACCTTTTTCACACCTTTCAATAATATCATTTAGACAGCTTATCCATATCAGGCTGAACTTAGCACAAGTTTTGTTTAAACGTGACTTATGAAGTAAATTTGCTTTCTTTCTATAAAGTTTAAATAAGAAAATTAAGGAATAAAATGGAAAATTCTTTCTTTTAAATAGTGATTAAAAAAATTTTGTAAATCGTTTCATTTAATACTTCAGACTCTCTAAAACAAAGAGTCATTCTGTGTAATAAAAATTCTTGAGTATTTTGTGTGATTTATGCAATCATCAAAGTCTTTTTTTTGGAAAGACTAAAGCACATCAGAGTAAAGGAAGTGCACCACAATGTAAAAGTTTCTAAAAATCTTTAAATTTTATGTATCAAAAACAAAAAAACATTATTTCTTTTATTAACATGTAGGGGGTATAGCTCAGTGGCAGAGCATTTGACTGCAGATCAAGAGGTCCTTGGTTCAAATCCGAGTGCCCCCTGTAGTATGGTTTTCATAAAAATGTAACAATTTTCACACCTTTCAATAATATCATTTAGACAGCTTATCCATATCAGGCTGAACTTAGCACAACTTTTACTTAAACGTGACTTATGAAGTAAATTTGCTTTCTTTCTACAAAGTTCAAATAAGAAAATTAAGGAATAAAAAGGAAAATTCTTTCTTTTAAATAGTGATTAAAAAAAATATGTAAATCGTTTCATTTAATACATCGGACTCTCTAAAACAAAAAGAGTCATTCTGTGTAATAAAAATTCTTGAGTATTTTGTGTGCTTTATGCAATCATCAAAGTCTTTTTTGGAAAGACTAAAGCACATCAGAGTAAAGGAAGTGCACCACAATGTAAAAGTTTCTAAAAATCTTCAAATTTTATGTATCAAAAACAAAAAAACATTATTTCTTTTATTAATATGTAGGGGGTATAGCTCAGTGGCAGAGCATTTGACTGCAGATCAAGAGGTCCTTGGCTCAAATCCAAGTGCCCCCTGTAGTATGGTTTTCATAAAAATGTAACCTTTTTCACACCTTTCAATAATATCATTTAGACAGCTTATCCATATCAGGCTGAACTTAGCACAAGTTTTGTTTAAACGTGACTTATGAAGTAAATTTGCTTTCTTTCTATAAAGTTTAAATATGAAAATTAAGGAATAAAATGGAAAATTCTTTCTTTTAAATAGTGATTAAAAAAATTATGTAAATCGTTTTATTAAATACATCGGACTCTCTAAAACAAAGAGTCATTCTGTGTAATAAAAATTCTTGAGTATTTTGTGTGCTTTATGCAATCATCAAAGTCTTTTTTGGAAAGACTAAAGCACATCAGAGTAAAGGAAGTGCACCACAATGTAAAAGTTTCTAAAAATCTTCAAATTTTATGTATCAAAAACAAAAAAACATTATTTCTTTTATTAATATGTAGGGGGTATAGCTCAGTGGCAGAGCATTTGACTGCAGATCAAGAGGTCCTTGGTTCAAATCCGAGTGCCCCCTGTAGTATGGTTTTCATAAAAATGTAACAATTTTCACACCTTTCAATAATATCATTTAGACAGCTTATCCATATAAGGCTGAACTTAGCACAACTTTTATTTAAACGTGACTTATAAAGTAAATTTGCTTTCTTTCTACAAAGTTTAAATAAGAAAATTAAGGAATAAAATGGAAAATTCTTTCTTTTAAATAGTGATTAAAAAAATTATGTAAATCGTTTCATTTAATACATCGGACTCTCTAAAACAAAGAGTCATTCTGTGTAATAAAAATTCTTGAGTATTTTGTGTAATTTATGCAATAATCAAAGTCTTTTTTTGGAAAGACTAAAGCACATCAGAGTAAAGGAAGTGCACCACAATGTAAAAGTTTCTAAAAATCTTCAAATTTTATGTATCAAAAACAAAAAAACATTATTTGTTTTATTTATATGTAGGGGGTATAGCTCAGTGGCAGAGCATTTGACTGCAGATCAAGAGGTCATTGGCTCAAATCCGAGTGCCCCCTGTAGTATGGTTTTCATAAAAATGTAACCTTTTTCACACCTTTCAATAATATCATTTAGACAGCTTATCCATATCAGGCTGAACTTAGCACAAGTTTTATTTAAACGTGACTTATGAAGTAAATTTGCTTTCTTTCTATAAAGTTTAAATAAGAAAATTAAGTAATAAAATGGAAAATTCTTTCTTTTAAATAGTGATTAAAAAAATTATGTAAATCGTTTCATTTAATACATCGGACTCTCTAAAACAAAGAGTCATTCTGTGTAATAAAAATTCTTGAGTATTTTGTGTGCTTTATGCAATCATCAAAGTCTTTTTTGGAAAGACTAAAGCACATCAGAGTAAAGGAAGTGCACCACAATGTAAAAGTTTCTAAAAATCTTCAAATTTTATGTATCAAAAACAAAAAACATTATTTCTTTTATTAATATGTAGGGGGTACAGCTCAGTGGCAGAGCATTTGACTGCAGATCAAGATGTCCTTGGCTCAAATCCGAGTGCCCCCTGAAGTATGGTTTTCATAAAAATGCAACCTTTTTCACACCTTTCAATAATATCATTTAGACAGCTTATCCATATCAGGCTGAACTTAGCACAAGTTTTGTTTAAACGTGACTTATGAAGTAAATTTGCTTTCTTTCTATAAAGTTTAAATAAGAAAATTAAGGAATAAAATGGAAAATTCTTTCTTTTAAATAGTGATTAAAAAAATTTTGTAAATCGTTTCATTTAATACTTCAGACTCTCTAAAACAAAGAGTCATTCTGTGTAATAAAAATTCTTGAGTATTTTGTGTGATTTATGCAATCATCAAAGTCTTTTTTTTGGAAAGACTAAAGCACATCAGAGTAAAGGAAGTGCACCACAATGTAAAAGTTTCTAAAAATCTTTAAATTTTATGTATCAAAAACAAAAAAACATTATTTCTTTTATTAACATGTAGGGGGTATAGCTCAGTGGCAGAGCATTTGACTGCAGATCAAGAGGTCCTTGGTTCAAATCCGAGTGCCCCCTGTAGTATGGTTTTCATAAAAATGTAACAATTTTCACACCTTTCAATAATATCATTTAGACAGCTTATCCATATCAGGCTGAACTTAGCACAACTTTTACTTAAACGTGACTTATGAAGTAAATTTGCTTTCTTTCTACAAAGTTCAAATAAGAAAATTAAGGAATAAAAAGGAAAATTCTTTCTTTTAAATAGTGATTAAAAAAATTATGTAAATCGTTTCATTTAATACATCGGACTCTCTAAAACAAAAAGAGTCATTCTGTGTAATAAAAATTCTTGAGTATTTTGTGTGCTTTATGCAATCATCAAAGTCTTTTTTGGAAAGACTAAAGCACATCAGAGTAAAGGAAGTGCACCACAATGTAAAAGTTTCTAAAAATCTTCAAATTTTATGTATCAAAAACAAAAAAACATTATTTCTTTTATTAATATGTAGGGGGTATAGCTCAGTGGCAGAGCATTTGACTGCAGATCAAGAGGTCCTTGGCTCAAATCCAAGTGCCCCCTGTAGTATGGTTTTCATAAAAATGTAACCTTTTTCACACCTTTCAATAATATCATTTAGACAGCTTATCCATATCAGGCTGAACTTAGCACAAGTTTTGTTTAAACGTGACTTATGAAGTAAATTTGCTTTCTTTCTATAAAGTTTAAATAAGAAAATTAAGGAATAAAATGGAAAATTCTTTCTTTTAAATAGTGATTAAAAAAATTATGTAAATCGTTTTATTAAATACATCGGACTCTCTAAAACAAAGAGTCATTCTGTGTAATAAAAATTCTTGAGTATTTTGTGTGCTTTATGCAATCATCAAAGTCTTTTTTGGAAAGACTAAAGCACATCAGAGTAAAGGAAGTGCACCACAATGTAAAAGTTTCTAAAAATCTTCAAATTTTATGTATCAAAAACAAAAAAACATTATTTCTTTTATTAATATGTAGGGGGTATAGCTCAGTGGCAGAGCATTTGACTGCAGATCAAGAGGTCCTTGGTTCAAATCCGAGTGCCCCCTGTAGTATGGTTTTCATAAAAATGTAACAATTTTCACACCTTTCAATAATATCATTTAGACAGCTTATCCATATAAGGCTGAACTTAGCACAACTTTTATTTAAACGTGACTTATAAAGTAAATTTGCTTTCTTTCTACAAAGTTTAAATAAGAAAATTAAGGAATAAAATGGAAAATTCTTTCTTTTAAATAGTGATTAAAAAAATTATGTAAATCGTTTCATTTAATACATCGGACTCTCTAAAACAAAGAGTCATTCTGTGTAATAAAAATTCTTGAGTATTTTGTGTAATTTATGCAATAATCAAAGTCTTTTTTTGGAAAGACTAAAGCACATCAGAGTAAAGGAAGTGCACCACAATGTAAAAGTTTCTAAAAATCTTCAAATTTTATGTATCAAAAACAAAAAAACATTATTTGTTTTATTTATATGTAGGGGGTATAGCTCAGTGGCAGAGCATTTGACTGCAGATCAAGAGGTCATTGGCTCAAATCCGAGTGCCCCCTGTAGTATGGTTTTCATAAAAATGTAACCTTTTTCACACCTTTCAATAATATCATTTAGACAGCTTATCCATATCAGGCTGAACTTAGCACAAGTTTTGTTTAAACGTGACTTATGAAGTAAATTTGCTTTCTTTCTATGAAGTTTAAATAAGAAAATTAAGGAATAAAATGGAAAATTCTTTCTTTTAAATAGTGATTAAAAAAATTATGTAAATCGTTTCATTTAATACATCGGACTCTCTAAAACAAAAAGAGTCATTCTGTGTAATAAAAATTCTTGAGTATTTTGTGTGCTTTATGCAATCATCAAAGTCTTTTTTGGAAAGACTAAAGCACATCAGAGTAAAGGAAGTGCACCACAATGTAAAAGTTTCTAAAAATCTTCAAATTTTATGTATCAAAAAGAAAAAAACATTATTTCTTTTATTAATATGTAGGGGGTATAGTTCAGTGGCAGAGCATTTGACTGCAGATCAAGAGGTCCTTGGCTCAAATCCAAGTGCCCCCTGTAGTATGGTTTTCATAAAAATGTAACCTTTTTCACACCTTTCAATAATATCATTTAGACAGCTTATCCATATCAGGCTGAACTTAGCACAAGTTTTGTTTAAACGTGACTTATGAAGTAAATTTGCTTTCTTTCTATAAAGTTTAAATAAGAAAATTAAGGAATAAAATGGAAAATTCTTTCTTTTAAATAGTGATTAAAAAAATTATGTAAATCGTTTCATTTAATACATCGGACTCTCTAAAACAAAGAGTCATTCTGTGTAATAAAAATTCTTGAGTATTTTGTGTGCTTTATGTAATCATCAAAGCCTTTTTTGGAAAGACTAAAGCACATCAGAGTAAAGGAAGTGCACCACAATGTAAAAGTTTCTAAAAATCTTTAAATTTTATGTATCAAAAACAAAAAAACATTATTTATTTTATTAATATGTAGGGGGTATAGCTCAGTGGCAGAGCATTTGACTGCAGATCAAGAGGTCCTTGGTTCAAATCTGAGTGCCCCCTGTAGTATGGTTTTCATAAAAATGTAACAATTTTCACACCTTTCAATAATATCATTTTGACAGCTTATCCATATCAGGCTGAACTTAGCACAAGTTTTATTTAAACGTGACTTATGAAGTAAATTTGCTTTCTTTCTATAAAGTTTAAATAAGAAAATTAAGTAATAAAATGGAAAATTCTTTCTTTTAAATAGTGATTAAAAAAATTATGTAAATCGTTTCATTTAATACATCGGACTCTCTAAAACAAAGAGTCATTCTGTGTAATAAAAATTCTTGAGTATTTTGTGTGCTTTATGCAATCATCAAAGTCTTTTTTGGAAAGACTAAAGCACATCAGAGTAAAGGAAGTGCACCACAATGTAAAAGTTTCTAAAAATCTTCAAATTTTATGTATCAAAAACAAAAAACATTATTTCTTTTATTAATATGTAGGGGGTACAGCTCAGTGGCAGAGCATTTGACTGCAGATCAAGATGTCCTTGGCTCAAATCCGAGTGCCCCCTGTAGTATGGTTTTCATAAAAATGCAACCTTTTTCACACCTTTCAATAATATCATTTAGACAGCTTATCCATATCAGGCTGAACTTAGCACAAGTTTTGTTTAAACGTGACTTATGAAGTAAATTTGCTTTCTTTCTATAAAGTTTAAATAAGAAAATTAAGGAATAAAATGGAAAATTCTTTCTTTTAAATAGTGATTAAAAAAATTTTGTAAATCGTTTCATTTAATACTTCAGACTCTCTAAAACAAAGAGTCATTCTGTGTAATAAAAATTCTTGAGTATTTTGTGTGATTTATGCAATCATCAAAGTCTTTTTTTTGGAAAGACTAAAGCACATCAGAGTAAAGGAAGTGCACCACAATGTAAAAGTTTCTAAAAATCTTTAAATTTTATGTATCAAAAACAAAAAAACATTATTTCTTTTATTAACATGTAGGGGGTATAGCTCAGTGGCAGAGCATTTGACTGCAGATCAAGAGGTCCTTGGTTCAAATCCGAGTGCCCCCTGTAGTATGGTTTTCATAAAAATGTAACAATTTTCACACCTTTCAATAATATCATTTAGACAGCTTATCCATATCAGGCTGAACTTAGCACAACTTTTACTTAAACGTGACTTATGAAGTAAATTTGCTTTCTTTCTACAAAGTTCAAATAAGAAAATTAAGGAATAAAAAGGAAAATTCTTTCTTTTAAATAGTGAATAAAAAAATTATGTAAATCGTTTCATTTAATACATCGGACTCTCTAAAACAAAAAGAGTCATTCTGTGTAATAAAAATTCTTGAGTATTTTGTGTGCTTTATGCAATCATCAAAGTCTTTTTTGGAAAGACTAAAGCACATCAGAGTAAAGGAAGTGCACCACAATGTAAAAGTTTCTAAAAATCTTCAAATTTTATGTATCAAAAACAAAAAAACATTATTTCTTTTATTAATATGTAGGGGGTATAGCTCAGTGGCAGAGCATTTGACTGCAGATCAAGAGGTCCTTGGCTCAAATCCGAGTGCCCCCTGTTGTATGGTTTTCATAAAAATGTAACCTTTTTCACACCTTTCAATAATTTCATTTAGACAGCTTATCCATATCAGGCTGAACTTAGCACAAGTTTTGTTTAAACGTGACTTATGAAGTAAATTTGCTTTCTTTCTATAAAGTTTAAATAAGAAAATTAAGGAATAAAATGGAAAATTCTTTCTTTTAAATAGTGATTAAAAAAATTATGTAAATCGTTTCATTTAATACATCGGACTCTCTAAAACAAAGAGTCATTCTGTGTAATAAAAATTCTTGAGTATTTTGTGTGCTTTATGTAATCATCAAAGCCTTTTTTGGAAAGACTAAAGCACATCAGAGTAAAGGAAGTGCACCACAATGTAAAAGTTTCTAAAAATCTTTAAATTTTATGTATCAAAAACAAAAAAACATTATTTATTTTATTAATATGTAGGGGGTATAGCTCAGTGGCAGAGCATTTGACTGCAGATCAAGAGGTCCTTGGTTCAAATCTGAGTGCCCCCTGTAGTATGGTTTTCATAAAAATGTAACAATTTTCACACCTTTCAATAATATCATTTTGACAGCTTATCCATATCAGGCTGAACTTAGCACAAGTTTTATTTAAACGTGACTTATGAAGTAAATTTGCTTTCTTTCTATAAAGTTTAAATAAGAAAATTAAGTAATAAAATGGAAAATTCTTTCTTTTAAATAGTGATTAAAAAAATTATGTAAATCGTTTCATTTAATACATCGGACTCTCTAAAACAAAGAGTCATTCTGTGTAATAAAAATTCTTGAGTATTTTGTGTGCTTTATGCAATCATCAAAGTCTTTTTTGGAAAGACTAAAGCACATCAGAGTAAAGGAAGTGCACCACAATGTAAAAGTTTCTAAAAATCTTTAAATTTTATGTATCAAAAACAAAAAAACATTATTTCTTTTCTTAACATGTAGGGGGTATAGCTCAGTGGCAGAGCATTTGACTGCAGATCAAGAGGTCCTTGGTTCAAATCCGAGTGCCCCCTGTAGTATGGTTTTCATAAAAATGTAACAATTTTCACACCTTTCAATAATATCATTTAGACAGCTTATCCATATCAGGCTGAACTTAGCACAACTTTTACTTAAACGTGACTTATGAAGTAAATTTGCTTTCTTTCTACAAAGTTCAAATAAGAAAATTAAGGAATAAAAAGGAAAATTCTTTCTTTTAAATAGTGAATAAAAAAATTATGTAAATCGTTTCATTTAATACATCGGACTCTCTAAAACAAAAAGAGTCATTCTGTGTAATAAAAATTCTTGAGTATTTTGTGTGCTTTATGCAATCATCAAAGTCTTTTTTGGAAAGACTAAAGCACATCAGAGTAAAAGAAGTGCACCACAATGTAAAAGTTTCTAAAAATCTTCAAATTTTATGTATCAAAAACAAAAAAACATTATTTCTTTTATTAATATGTAGGGGGTATAGCTCAGTGGCAGAGCATTTGACTGCAGATCAAGAGGTCCTTGGCTCAAATCCGAGTGCCCCCTGTTGTATGGTTTTCATAAAAATGTAACCTTTTTCACACCTTTCAATAATTTCATTTAGACAGCTTATCCATATCAGGCTGAACTTAGCACAAGTTTTGTTTAAACGTGACTTATGAAGTAAATTTGCTTTCTTTCTATAAAGTTTAAATAAGAAAATTAAGGAATAAAATGGAAAATTCTTTCTTTTAAATAGTGATTAAAAAAATTATGTAAATCGTTTCATTTAATACATCGGACTCTCTAAAACAAAGAGTCATTCTGTGTAATAAAAATTCTTGAGTATTTTGTGTGCTTTATGTAATCATCAAAGCCT
The DNA here is from genome assembly GCF_048569485.1 of Anomaloglossus baeobatrachus. NCBI lineage: Eukaryota > Metazoa > Chordata > Amphibia > Anura > Aromobatidae > Anomaloglossus > Anomaloglossus baeobatrachus. The sequence goes on from NC_134353.1 coordinate 172,151,271, forward strand.
TTTTTGGAAAGACTAAAGCACATCAGAGTAAAGGAAGTGCACCACAATGTAAAAGTTTCTAAAAATCTTTAAATTTTATGTATCAAAAACAAAAAAACATTATTTATTTTATTAATATGTAGGGGGTATAGCTCAGTGGCAGAGCATTTGACTGCAGATCAAGAGGTCCTTGGTTCAAATCTGAGTGCCCCCTGTAGTATGGTTTTCATAAAAATGTAACAATTTTCACACCTTTCAATAATATCATTTTGACAGCTTATCCATATCAGGCTGAACTTAGCACAAGTTTTATTTAAACGTGACTTATGAAGTAAATTTGCTTTCTTTCTATAAAGTTTAAATAAGAAAATTAAGTAATAAAATGGAAAATTCTTTCTTTTAAATAGTGATTAAACAAATTATGTAAATCGTTTCATTTAATACATCGGACTCTCTAAAACAAAGAGTCATTCTGTGTAATAAAAATTCTTGAGTATTTTGTGTGCTTTATGCAATCATCAAAGTCTTTTTTGGAAAGACTAAAGCACATCAGAGTAAAGGAAGTGCACCACAATGTAAAAGTTTCTAAAAATCTTCAAATTTTATGTATCAAAAACAAAAAACATTATTTCTTTTGTTAATATGTAGGGGGTACAGCTCAGTGGCAGAGCATTTGACTGCAGATCAAGATGTCCTTGGCTCAAATCCGAGTGCCCCCTGTAGTATGGTTTTCATAAAAATGCAACCTTTTTCACACCTTTCAATAATATCATTTAGACAGCTTATCCATATCAGGCTGAACTTAGCACAAGTTTTGTTTAAGCGTGACTTATGAAGTAAATTTGCTTTCTTTCTATAAAGTTTAAATAAGAAAATTAAGGAATAAAATGGAAAATTCTTTCTTTTAAATAGTGATTAAAAAAATTTTGTAAATCGTTTCATTTAATACTTCAGACTCTCTAAAACAAAGAGTCATTCTGTGTAATAAAAATTCTTGAGTATTTTGTGTGATTTATGCAATCATCAAAGTCTTTTTTTTGGAAAGACTAAAGCACATCAGAGTAAAGGAAGTGCACCACAATGTAAAAGTTTCTAAAAATCTTCAAATTTTATGTATCAAAAACAAAAAACATTATTTCTTTTATTGATATGTAGGGGGTATAGCTCAGTGGCAGAGCATTTGACTGCAGATCAAGAGGTCCTTGGGTCAAATCCGATTGCCCCCTGTAGTATGGTTTTTATAAAAAAGTAACCTTTTTCACACTTTCAATAATATCATTTAGACAGCTTATCCATATCAGGCTGAACTTAGCACAAGTTTTGTTTAAACGTGACTTATGAAGTAAATTTGCTTTCTTTCTATAAAGTTTAAATAAGAAAATTAAGGAATAAAATGGAAAATTCTTTCTTTTAAATAGTGATTAAAAAAATTATGTAAATCGTTTCATTTAATACATCGGACTCTCTAAAATAAAAAGTCATTCTGTGTAATAAAAATTCTTGAGGATTTTGTGTGCTTTATGCAATCATCAAAGTCTTTTTTGGAAAGACTAAAGCACATCAGAGTAAAGGAAGTGCACCACAATGTAAAAGTTTCTAAAAATCTTCAAATTTTATGTATCAAAAACAAAAAAACATTATTTCTTTTATTAACATGTAGGGGGTATAGCTCAGTGGCAGAGCATTTGACTGCAGATCAAGAGGTCCTTGGTTCAAATCCGAGTGCCCCCTGTAGTATGGTTTTCATAAAAATGTAACAATTTTCACACCTTTCAATAATATCATTTAGACAGCTTATCCATATCAGGCTGAACTTAGCACAACTTTTACTTAAACGTGACTTATGAAGTAAATTTGCTTTCTTTCTACAAAGTTCAAATAAGAAAATTAAGGAATAAAAAGGAAAATTCTTTCTTTTAAATAGTGATTAAAAAAATTATGTAAATCGTTTCATTTAATACATCGGACTCTCTAAAACAAAAAGAGTCATTCTGTGTTATAAAAATTCTTGAGTATTTTGTGTGCTTTATGCAATCATCAAAGTCTTTTTTGGAAAGACTAAAGCACATCAGAGTAAAGGAAGTGCACCACAATGTAAAAGTTTCTAAAAATCTTCAAATTTTATGTATCAAGAACAAAAAAACATTATTTCTTTTATTAATATGTAGGGGGTATAGCTCAGTGGCAGAGCATTTGACTGCAGATCAAGAGGTCCTTGGCTCAAATCCGAGTGCCCCCTGTTGTATGGTTTTCATAAAAATGTAACCTTTTTCACACCTTTCAATAATTTCATTTAGACAGCTTATCCATATCAGGCTGAACTTAGCACAAGTTTTGTTTAAACGTGACTTATGAAGTAAATTTGCTTTCTTTCTATAAAGTTTAAATAAGAAAATTATCGAATAAAATGGAAAATTCTTTCTTTTAAATAGTGATTAAAAAAATTATGTAAATCGTTTCATTTAATACATCAGACTCTCTAAAACAAAGAGTCATTCTGTGTAATAAAAATTCTTGAGTATTTTGTGTGATTTATGCAATCATCAAAGTCTTTTTTTTGGAAAGACTAAAGCACATCAGAGTAAAGGAAGTGCACCACAATGTAAAAGTTTCTAAAAATCTTTAAATTTTATGTATCAAAAACAAAAAAACATTATTTATTTTATTAATATGTAGGGGGTATAGCTCAGTGGCAGAGCATTTGACTGCAGATCAAGAGGTCCTTGGTTCTAATCTGAGTGCCCCCTGTAGTATGGTTTTCATAAAAATGTAACAATTTTCACACCTTTCAATAATATCATTTTGACAGCTTATCCATATCAGGCTGAACTTAGCACAAGTTTTGTTTAAACGTGACTTATGAAGTAAATTTGCTTTCTTTCTATAAAGTTTAAATAAGAAAATTAAGGAATAAAATGGAAAATTCTTTCTTTTAAATAGTGATTAAAAAAATTATGTAAATCGTTTCATTTAATACATCGGACTCTCTAAAATAAAAAGTCATTCTGTGTAATAAAAATTCTTGAGGATTTTGTGTGCTTTATGCAATCATCAAAGTCTTTTTTGGAAAGACTAAAGCACATCAGAGTAAAGGAAGTGCACCACAATGTAAAAGTTTCTAAAAATCTTCAAATTTTATGTATCAAAAACAAAAAAACATTATTTCTTTTATTAATATGTAGGGGGTATAGCTCAGTGGCAGAGCATTTGACTGCAGATCAAGAGGTCCTTGGCTCAAATCCAAGTGCCCCCTGTAGTATGGTTTTCATAAAAATGTAACCTTTTTCACACCTTTCAATAATATCATTTAGACAGCTTATCCATATCAGGCTGAACTTAGCACAAGTTTTGTTTAAACGTGACTTATGAAGTAAATTTGCTTTCTTTCTATAAAGTTTAAATAAGAAAATTAAGGAATAAAATGGAAAATTCTTTCTTTTAAATAGTGATTAAAAAAATTATGTAAATCGTTTCATTTAATACATCGGACTCTCTAAAACAAAGAGTCATTCTGTGTAATAAAAATTCTTGAGTATTTTGTGTGCTTTATGCAATCATCAAAGCCTTTTTTGGAAAGACTAAAGCACATCAGAGTAAAGGAAGTGCACCACAATGTAAAAGTTTCTAAAAATCTTCAAATTTTATGTATCAAAAACAAAAAACATTATTTCTTTTGTTAATATGTAGGGGGTATAGCTCAGTGGCAGAGCATTTGACTGCAGATCAAGAGGTCCTTGGCTCAAATCCGAGTGCCCCCTGTAGTATGGTTTTCATAAAAATGTAACCTTTTTCACACCTTTCAATAATATCATTTTGACAGCTTATCCATATCAGGCTGAACTTAGCACAAGTTTTGTTTAAACGTGACTTATGAAGTAAATTTGCTTTCTTTCTATAAAGTTTAAATAAGAAAATTAAGGAATAAAATGGAAAATTCTTTCTTTTAAATAGTGATTAAAAGAATTATGTAAATCGTTTCATTTAATACATCGGACTCTCTAAAACAAAAAGTCATTCTGTGTAATAAAAATTCTTGAGTATTTTGTGTGCTTTATGCAATCATCAAAGTCTTTTTTGGAAAGACTAAAGCACATCAGAGTAAAGGAAGTGCACCACAATGTAAAAGTTTCTAAAAATCTTCAAATTTTATGTATCAAAAACAAAAAAACATTATTTCTGTTATTAATATGTAGGGGGTATAGCTCAGTGGCAGAGCATTTGACTGCAGATCAAGAGGTCCTTGGCTCAAATCCAAGTGCCCCCTGTAGTATGGTTTTCATAAAAATGTAACCTTTTTCACACCTTTCAGTAATATCATTTAGACAGCTTATCCAAATCAGGCTGAACTTAGCACAAGTTTTGTTTAAACGTGACTTATGAAGTAAATTTGCTTTCTTTCTATAAAGTTTAAATAAGAAAATTAAGGAATAAAATGGAAAATTCTTTCTTTTAAATAGTGATTAAAAAAATTTTGTAAATCGTTTAATTTAATACTTCGGACTCTCTAAAACAAAGAGTCATTCTGTGTAATAAAAATTCTTGAGTATTTTGTGTGATTTATGCAATCATCAAAGTCTTTTTTTTGGAAAGACTAAAGCACATCAGAGTAAAGGAAGTGCACCACAATGTAAAAGTTTCTAAAAATCTTTAAATTTTATGTATCAAAAACAAAAAAACATTATTTCTTTTATTAACATGTAGGGGGTATAGCTGAGAGGCAGAGCATTTGACTGCAGATCAAGAGGTCCTTGGTTCAAATCCGAGTGCCCCCTGTAGTATGGTTTTCATAAAAATGTAACAATTTTCACACTTTTCAATAATATCATTTAGACAGCTTATCCATATCAGGCTGAACTTAGCACAACTTTTATTTAAACGTGACTTATGAAGTAAATTTGCTTTCTTTCTACAAAGTTCAAATAAGAAAATTAAGGAATAAAAAGGAAAATTCTTTCTTTTAAATAGTGATTAAAAAAATTATGTAAATCGTTTCATTTAATACATCGGACTCTCTAAAACAAAGAGTCATTCTGTGTAATAAAAATTCTTGAGTATTTTGTGTGCTTTATGCAATCATCAAAGACTTTTTTGGAAAGACTAAAGCACAACAGAGTAAAGGAAGTGCACCACAATGTAAAAGTTTCTAAAAATCTTCAAATTTTATGTATCAAAAACAAAAAAACATTATTTCTTTTATTAATATGTAGGGGGTATAGCTCAGTGGCAGAGCATTTGACTGCAGATCAAGAGGTCCTTGGCTCAAATCCGAGTGCCCCCTGTAGTATGGTTTTCATAAAAATGTAACCTTTTTCACACCTTTCAATAATATCATTTAGACAGCTTATCCATATCAGGCTGAACTTAGCACAAGTTTTGTTTAAACGTGACTTATGAAGTAAATTTGCTTTCTTTCTATAAAGTTTAAATAAGAAAATTAAGAAATAAAATGGAAAATTCTTTCTTTTAAATAGTGATTAAAAAAAATTATGTAAATCGTTTCATTTAATACATCGGACTCTCTAAAACAAAGAGTCATTCTGTGTAATAAAAATTCTTGAGTATTTTGTGTGATTTATGCAATCATCAAAGTCTTTTTTTTGGAAAGACTAAAGCACATCAGAGTAAAGGAAGTGCACCACAATGTAAAAGTTTTAAAAAATCTTAAAATTTTATGTATCAAAAACAAAAAAACATTATTTCTTTTATTAACATGTAGGGGGTATAGCTCAGAGGCAGAGCATTTGACTGCTGATCAAGAGGTCCTTGGTTCAAATCCGAGTGCCCCCTGTAGTATGGTTTTCATAAAAATGTAACAATTTTCACACCTTTCAATAATATCATTTAGACAGCTTATCCATATCAGGCTGAACTTAGCACAACTTTTATTTAAACGTGACTTATGAAGTAAATTTGCTTTCTTTCTACAAAGTTCAAATAAGAAAATTAAGGAATAAAAAGGAAAATTCTTTCTTTTAAATAGTGATTAAAAAAATTATGTAAATCGTTTCATTTAATACATCGGACTCTCTAAAACAAAGAGTCATTCTGTGTAATAAAAACTCTTGAGTATTTTGTGTGCTTTATGCAATCATCAAAGCCTTTTTTGGAAAGACTAAAGCACATCAGAGTAAAGGAAGTGCACCACAATGTAAAAGTTTCTAAAAATCTTCAAATTTTATGTATCAAAAACAAAAAAACATTATTTCTTTTATTAATATGTAGGGGGTATAGCTCAGTGGCAGAGCATTTGACTGCAGATCAGGAGGTCCTTGGCTCAAATCCGAGTGCCCCCTGTAGTATGGTTTTCATAAAAATGTAACCTTTTTCACACTTTTCAATAATATCATTTAGACAGCTTATCCATATCAGGCTGAACTTAGCACAACTTTTATTTAAACGTGACTTATGAAGTAAATTTGCTCTCTTTCTACAAAGTTCAAATAAGAAAATTAAGGAATAAAAAGGAAAATTCTTTCTTTTAAATAGTGATTAAAAAAATTATGTAAATCGTTTCATTTAATACATCGGACTCTCTAAAACAAAGAGTCATTCTGTGTAATAAAAATTCTTGAGTATTTTGTGTGCTTTATGCAATCATCAAAGCCTTTTTTGGAAAGACTAAAGCACAACAGAGTAAAGGAAGTGCACCACAATGTAAAAGTTTCTAAAAATCTTCAAATTTTATGTATCAAAAACAAAAAAACATTATTTCTTTTATTAATATGTAGGGGGTATAGCTCAGTGGCAGAGCATTTGACTGCAGATCAAGAGGTCCTTGGCTCAAATCCGAGTGCCCCCTGTAGTATGGTTTTCATAAAAATGTAACCTTTTTCACACCTTTCAATAATATCATTTAGACAGCTTATCCATATCAGGCTGAACTTAGCACAAGTTTTGTTTAAACGTGACTTATGAAGTAAATTTGCTTTCTTTCTATAAAGTTTAAATAAGAAAATTAAGGAATAAAATGGAAAATTCTTTCTTTTAAATAGTGATTAAAAAAAATTATGTAAATCGTTTCATTTAATACATCGGACTCTCTAAAACAAAGAGTCATTCTGTGTAATAAAAATTCTTGAGTATTTTGTGTGCTTTATGCAATCATCAAAGTCTTTTTTGGAAAGACTAAAGCACATCAGAGTAAAGGAAGTGCACCACAATGTAAAAGTTTCTAAAAATCTTCAAATTTTATGTATCAAAAACAAAAAAACATTATTTCTTTTATTAATATGTAGGGGGTATAGCTCAGTGGCAGAGCATTTGACTGCAGATCAAGAGGTCCTTGGTTCAAATCCGAGTGCCCCCTGTAGTATGGTTTTCATAAAAATGTAACCTTTTTCACACCTTTCAATAATATCATTTAGACAGCTTATCCATATCAGGCTGAACTTAGCACAAGTTTTGTTTAAACGTGACTTATGAAGTAAATTTGCTTTCTTTCTATAAAGTTTAAATAAGACAATTAAGGAATAAAATGGAAAATTCTTTCTTTTAAATAGTGATTAAAAAAATTATGTAAATCGTTTCATTTAATACATCGGACTCTCTAAAACAAAGAGTCATTCTGTGTAATAAAAATTCTTGAGAATTTTGTGTGCTTTATGCAATCATCAAAGCCTTTTTTGGAAAGACTAAAGCACATCAGAGTAAAGGAAGTGCACCGCAATGTAAAAGTTTCTAAAAATCTTCAAATTTTATGTATCAAAAACAAAAAAACATTATTTCTTTTATTAATATGTAGGGGGTATAGCTCAGTGGCAGAGCATTTGACTGCAGATCAAGAGGTCCTTGGCACAAATCCGAGTGTCCCCTGTAGTATGGTTTTCATAAAAATGTAACCTTTTTCACACCTTTCAATAATATCATTTAGACAGCTTATCCATATCAGGCTGAACTTAGCACAAGTTTTGTTTAAACGTGACTTATGAAGTAAATTTGCTTTCTTTCTATAAAGTTTAAATAAGAAAATTAAGGAATAAAATGGAAAATTCTTTCTTTTAAATAGTGATTAAAAAAATTATGTAAATCGTTTCATTTAATACATCAGACTCTCAAAAACAAAGAGTCATTCTGTGTAATAAAAATTCTTGAGGATTTTGTGTGATTTATGCAATCATCAAAGTCTTTTTTTTGAAAGACTAAAGCACATCAGAGTAAAGGAAGTGCACCACAATGTAAAAGTTTCTAAAAATCTTTAAATTTTATGTATCAAAAACAAAAAAACATTATTTATTTTATTAATATGTAGGGGGTATAGCTCAGTGGCAGAGCATTTGACTGCAGATCAAGAGGTCCTTGGCTCAAATCCGAGTGCCCCCTGTAGTATGGTTTTCATAAAAATGTAACCTTTTTCACACCTTTCAATAATATCATTTAGACAGCTTAGCCATATCAGGCTGAACTTAGCACAAGTTTTGTTTAAACGTGACTTATGAAGTAAATTTGCTTTCTTTCTATAAAGTTTAAATAAGACAATTAAGGAATAAAATGGAAAATTCTTTCTTTTAAATAGTGATTAAAAAAATTATGTAAATCGTTTCATTTAATACATCGGACTCTCTAAAACAAAGAGTCATTCTGTGTAATAAAAATTCTTGAGTATTTTGTGTGCTTTATGCAATCATCAAAGCCTTTTTTGGAAAGACTAAAGCACATCAGAGTAAAGGAAGTGCACCAAAATGTAAAAGTTTCTAAAAATCTTTAAATTTTATGTATCAAAAACAAAAAAACATTATTTCTTGTATTAACATGTAGGGGGTATAGCTCAGAGGCAGAGCATTTGACTGCAGATCAAGAGGTCCTTGGTTCAAATCCGAGTGCCCCCTGTAGTATGGTTTTCATAAAAATGTAACAATTTTCACACTTTTCAATAATATCATTTAGACAGCTTATCCATATCAGGCTGAACTTAGCACAACTTTTATTTAAACGTGACTTATGAAGTAAATTTGCTTTCTTTCTACAAAGTTCAAATAAGAAAATTAAGGAATAAAAAGGAAAATTCTTTCTTTTAAATAGTGATTAAAAAAATTATGTAAATCGTTTCATTTAATACATCGGACTCTCTAAAACAAAGAGTCATTCTGTGTAATAAAAATTCTTGAGTATTTTGTGTGCTTTATGCAATCATCAAAGCCTTTTTTGGAAAGACTAAAGCACAACAGAGTAAAGGAAGTGCACCACAATGTAAAAGTTTCTAAAAATCTTCAAATTTTATGTATCAAAAACAAAAAAACATTATTTCTTTTATTAATATGTAGGGGGTATAGCTCAGTGGCAGAGCATTTGACTGCAGATCAAGAGGTCCTTGGCTCAAATCCGAGTGCCCCCTGTAGTATGGTTTTCATAAAAATGTAACCTTTTTCACACCTTTCAATAATATCATTTAGACAGCTTATCCATATCAGGCTGAACTTAGCACAAGTTTTGTTTAAACGTGACTTATGAAATAAATTTGCTTTCTTTCTATAAAGTTTAAATAAGAAAATTAAGGAATAAAATGGAAAATTCTTTCTTTTAAATAGTGATTAAAAAAAATTATGTAAATCGTTTCATTTAATACATCGGACTCTCTAAAACAAAGAGTCATTCTGTGTAATAAAAATTCTTGAGTATTTTGTGTGCTTTATGCAATCATCAAAGTCTTTTTTGGAAAGACTAAAGCACATCAGAGTAAAGGAAGTGCACCACAATGTAAAAGTTTCTAAAAATCTTCAAATTTTATGTATCAAAAACAAAAAAACATTATTTCTTTTATTAACATGTAGGGGGTATAGCTCAGAGGCAGAGCATTTGACTGCAGATCAAGAGGTCCTTGGTTCAAATCCGAGTGCCCCCTGTAGTATGGTTTTCATAAAAATGTAACAATTTTCACACTTTTCAATAATATCATTTAGACAGCTTATCCATATCAGGCTGAACTTAGCACAACTTTTATTTAAACGTGACTTATGAAGTAAATTTGCTTTCTTTCTACAAAGTTCAAATAAGAAAATTAAGGAATAAAAAGGAAAATTCTTTCTTTTAAATAGTGATTAAAAAAATTATGTAAATCGTTTCATTTAATACATCGGACTCTCTAAAACAAAGAGTCATTCTGTGTAATAAAAATTCTTGAGTATTTTGTGTGCTTTATGCAATCATCAAAGCCTTTTTTGGAAAGACTAAAGCACAACAGAGTAAAGGAAGTGCACCACAATGTAAAAGTTTCTAAAAATCTTCAAATTTTATGTATCAAAAACAAAAAAACATTATTTCTTTTATTAATATGTAGGGGGTATAGCTCAGTGGCAGAGCATTTGACTGCAGATCAAGAGGTCCTTGGCTCAAATCCGAGTGCCCCCTGTAGTATGGTTTTCATAAAAATGTAACCTTTTTCACACCTTTCAATAATATCATTTAGACAGCTTATCCATATCAGGCTGAACTTAGCACAAGTTTTGTTTAAACGTGACTTATGAAGTAAATTTGCTTTCTTTCTATAAAGTTTAAATAAGAAAATTAAGGAATAAAATGGAAAATTCTTTCTTTTAAATAGTGATTAAAAAAAATTATGTAAATCGTTTCATTTAATACATCGGACTCTCTAAAACAAAGAGTCATTCTGTGTAATAAAAATTCTTGAGTATTTTGTGTGCTTTATGCAATCATCAAAGTCTTTTTTGGAAAGACTAAAGCACATCAGAGTAAAGGAAGTGCACCACAATGTAAAAGTTTCTAAAAATCTTCAAATTTTATGTATCAAAAACAAAAAAACATTATTTCTTTTATTAATATGTAGGGGGTATAGCTCAGTGGCAGAGCATTTGACTGCAGATCAAGAGGTCCTTGGTTCAAATCCGAGTGCCCCCTGTAGTATGGTTTTCATAAAAATGTAACAATTTTCACACCTTTCAATAATATCATTTAGACAGCTTATCCATATCAGGCTGAACTTAGCACAACTTTTATTTAAACGTGACTTATGAAGTAAATTTGCTTTCTTTCTACAAAGTTCAAATAAGAAAATTAAGGAATAAAAAGGAAAATTCTTTCTTTTAAATAGTGATTAAAAAAATTATGTAAATCGTTTCATTTAATACATCGGACTCTCTAAAACAAAGAGTCATTCTGTGTAATAAAAATTCTTGAGTATTTTGTGTGCTTTATGCAATCATCAAAGCCTTTTTTGGAAAGACTAAAGCACATCAGAGTAAAGGAAGTGCACCACAATGTAAAAGTTTCTAAAAATCTTCAAATTTTATGTATCAAAAACAAAAAAACATTATTTCTTTTATTAATATGTAGGGGGTATAGCTCAGTGGCAGAGCATTTGACTGCAGATCAAGAGGTCCTTGGCTCAAATCCGAGTGCCCCCTGTAGTATGGTTTTCATAAAAATGTAACCTTTTTCACACCTTTCAATAATATCATTTAGACAGCTTATCCATATCAGGCTGAACTTAGCACAACTTTTATTTAAACGTGACTTATGAAGTAAATTTGCTTTCTTTCTACAAAGTTCAAATAAGAAAATTAAGGAATAAAAAGGAAAATTCTTTCTTTTAAATAGTGATTAAAAAAATTATGTAAATCGTTTCATTTAATACATCGGACTCTCTAAAACAAAGAGTCATTCTGTGTAATAAAAACTCTTGAGTATTTTGTGTGCTTTATGCAATCATCAAAGCCTTTTTTGGAAAGACTAAAGCACATCAGAGTAAAGGAAGTGCACCACAATGTAAAAGTTTCTAAAAATCTTCAAATTTTATGTATCAAAAACAAAAAAACATTATTTCTTTTATTAATATGTAGGGGGTATAGCTCAGTGGCAGAGCATTTGACTGCAGATCAGGAGGTCCTTGGCTCAAATCCGAGTGCCCCCTGTAGTATGGTTTTCATAAAAATGTAACCTTTTTCACACCTTTCAATAATATCATTTAGACAGCTTATCCATATCAGGCTGAACTTAGCACAAGTTTTGTTTAAACGTGACTTATGAAGTAAATTTGCTTTCTTTCTATAAAGTTTAAATAAGAAAATTAAGGAATAAAATGGAAAATTCTTTCTTTTAAATAGTGATTAAAAAAATTTTGTAAATCGTTTCATTTAATACTTCGGACTCTAAAACAAAGAGTCATTCTGTGTAATAAAAATTCTTGAGTATTTTGTGTGATTTATGCAATCATCAAAGTCTTTTTTTTGGAAAGACTAAAGCACATCAGAGTAAAGGAAGTGCACCACAATGTAAAAGTTTCTAAAAATCTTTAAATTTTATGTATCAAAAACAAAAAAACATTATTTCTTTTATTAACATGTAGGGGGTATAGCTCAGAGGCAGAGCATTTGACTGCAGATCAAGAGGTCCTTGGTTCAAATCCGAGTGCCCCCTGTAGTATGGTTTTCATAAAAATGTAACAATTTTCACACTTTTCAATAATATCATTTAGACAGCTTATCCATATCAGGCTGAACTTAGCACAACTTTTATTTAAACGTGACTTATGAAGTAAATTTGCTTTCTTTCTACAAAGTTCAAATAAGAAAATTAAGGAATAAAAAGGAAAATTCTTTCTTTTAAATAGTGATTAAAAAAAATTATGTAAATCGTTTCATTTAATACATCGGACTCTCTAAAACAAAGAGTCATTCTGTGTAATAAAAATTCTTGAGTATTTTGTGTGCTTTATGCAATCATCAAAGTCTTTTTTGGAAAGACTAAAGCACATCAGAGTAAAGGAAGTGCACCACAATGTAAAAGTTTCTAAAAATCTTCAAATTTTATGTATCAAAAACAAAAAAACATTATTTCTTTTATTAACATGTAGGGGGTATAGTTCAGAGGCAGAGCATTTGACTGCAGATCAAGAGGTCCTTGGTTCAAATCCGAGTGCCCCCTGTAGTATGGTTTTCATAAAAATGTAACAATTTTCACACTTTTCAATAATATCATTTAGACAGCTTATCCATATCAGGCTGAACTTAGCACAACTTTTATTTAAACGTGACTTATGAAGTAAATTTGCTTTCTTTCTACAAAGTTCAAATAAGAAAATTAAGGAATAAAAAGGAAAATTCTTTCTTTTAAATAGTGATTAAAAAAAATTATGTAAATCGTTTCATTTAATACATCGGACTCTCTAAAACAAAGAGTCATTCTGTGTAATAAAAATTCTTGAGTATTTTGTGTGCTTTATGCAATCATCAAAGTCTTTTTTGGAAAGACTAAAGCACATCAGAGTAAAGGAAGTGCACCACAATGTAAAAGTTTCTAAAAATCTTCAAATTTTATGTATCAAAAACAAAAAAACATTATTTCTTTTATTAATATGTAGGGGGTATAGCTCAGTGGCAGAGCATTTGACTGCAGATCAAGAGGTCCTTGGTTCAAATCCGAGTGCCCCCTGTAGTATGGTTTTCATAAAAATGTAACAATTTTCACACCTTTCAATAATATCATTTAGACAGCTTATCCATATCAGGCTGAACTTAGCACAACTTTTATTTAAACGTGACTTATGAAGTAAATTTGCTTTCTTTCTACAAAGTTCAAATAAGAAAATTAAGGAATAAAAAGGAAAATTCTTTCTTTTAAATAGTGATTAAAAAAATTATGTAAATCGTTTCATTTAATACATCGGACTCTCTAAAACAAAGAGTCATTCTGTGTAATAAAAATTCTTGAGTATTTTGTGTGCTTTATGCAATCATCAAAGCCTTTTTTGGAAAGACTAAAGCACATCAGAGTAAAGGAAGTGCACCACAATGTAAAAGTTTCTAAAAATCTTCAAATTTTATGTATCAAAAACAAAAAAACATTATTTCTTTTATTAATATGTAGGGGGTATAGCTCAGTGGCAGAGCATTTGACTGCAGATCAAGAGGTCCTTGGCTCAAATCCGAGTGCCCCCTGTAGTATGGTTTTCATAAAAATGTAACCTTTTTCACACCTTTCAATAATATCATTTAGACAGCTTATCCATATCAGGCTGAACTTAGCACAAGTTTTGTTTAAACGTGACTTATGAAGTAAATTTGCTTTCTTTCTATAAAGTTTAAATAAGACAATTAAGGAATAAAATGGAAAATTCTTTCTTTTAAATAGTGATTAAAAAAATTATGTAAATCGTTTCATTTAATACATCGGACTCTCTAAAACAAAGAGTCATTCTGTGTAATAAAAATTCTTGAGAATTTTGTGTGCTTTATGCAATCATCAAAGCCTTTTTTGGAAAGACTAAAGCACATCAGAGTAAAGGAAGTGCACCACAATGTAAAAGTTTCTAAAAATCTTCAAATTTTATGTATCAAAAACAAAAAAACATTATTTCTTTTATTAATATGTAGGGGGTATAGCTCAGTGGCAGAGCATTTGACTGCAGATCAAGAGGTCCTTGGCACAAATCCGAGTGTCCCCTGTAGTATGGTTTTCATAAAAATGTAACCTTTTTCACACCTTTCAATAATATCATTTAGACAGCTTATCCATATCAGGCTGAACTTAGCACAAGTTTTGTTTAAACGTGACTTATGAAGTAAATTTGCTTTCTTTCTATAAAGTTTAAATAAGAAAATTAAGGAATAAAATGGAAAATTCTTTCTTTTAAATAGTGATTAAAAAAATTATGTAAATCGTTTCATTTAATACATCAGACTCTCAAAAACAAAGAGTCATTCTGTGTAATAAAAATTCTTGAGGATTTTGTGTGATTTATGCAATCATCAAAGTCTTTTTTTTGAAAGACTAAAGCACATCAGAGTAAAGGAAGTGCACCACAATGTAAAAGTTTCTAAAAATCTTTAAATTTTATGTATCAAAAACAAAAAAACATTATTTATTTTATTAATATGTAGGGGGTATAGCTCAGTGGCAGAGCATTTGACTGCAGATCAAGAGGTCCTTGGCTCAAATCCGAGTGCCTCCTGTAGTATGGTTTTCATAAAAATGTAACCTTTTTCACACCTTTCAATAATATCATTTAGACAGCTTAGCCATATCAGGCTGAACTTAGCACAAGTTTTGTTTAAACGTGACTTATGAAGTAAATTTGCTTTCTTTCTATAAAGTTTAAATAAGACAATTAAGGAATAAAATGGAAAATTCTTTCTTTTAAATAGTGATTAAAAAAATTATGTAAATCGTTTCATTTAATACATCGGACTCTCTAAAACAAAGAGTCATTCTGTGTAATAAAAATTCTTGAGAATTTTGTGTGCTTTATGCTATCATCAAAGCCTTTTTTGGAAAGACTAAAGCACATCAGAGTAAAGGAAGTGCACCACAATGTAAAAGTTTCTAAAAATCTTTAAATTTTATGTATCAAAAACAAAAAAACATTATTTCTTTTATTAACATGTAGGGGGTATAGCTCAGAGGCAGAGCATTTGACTGCAGATCAAGAGGTCCTTGGTTCAAAGCCGAGTGCCCCCTGTAGTATGGTTTTCATAAAAATGTAACAATTTTCACACTTTTCAATAATATCATTTAGACAGCTTATCCATATCAGGCTGAACTTAGCACAACTTTTATTTAAACGTGACTTATGAAGTAAATTTGCTTTCTTTCTACAAAGTTCAAATAAGAAAATTAAGGAATAAAAAGGAAAATTCTTTCTTTTAAATAGTGATTAAAAAAATTATGTAAATCGTTTCATTTAATACATCGGACTCTCTAAAACAAAGAGTCATTCTGTGTAATAAAAATTCTTGAGTATTTTGTATGCTTTATGCAATCATCAAAGCCTTTTTTGGAAAGACTAAAGCACAACAGAGTAAAGGAAGTGCACCACAATGTAAAAGTTTCTAAAAATCTTCAAATTTTATGTATCAAAAACAAAAAAACATTTTTTCTTTTATTAATATGTAGGGGGTATAGCTCAGTGGCAGAGCATTTGACTGCAGATCAAGAGGTCCTTGGCTCAAATCCGAGTGCCCCCTGTAGTATGGTTTTCATAAAAATGTAACCTTTTTCACACCTTTCAATAATATCATTTAGACAGCTTATCCATATCAGGCTGAACTTAGCACAAGTTTTGTTTAAACGTGACTTATGAAGTAAATTTGCTTTCTTTCTATAAAGTTTAAATAAGAAAATTAAGGAATAAAATGGAAAATTCTTTCTTTTAAATAGTGATTAGAAAAAATTATGTAAATCGTTTCATTTAATACATCGGACTCTCTAAAACAAAGAGTCATTCTGTGTAATAAAAATTCTTGAGTATTTTGTGTGCTTTATGCAATCATCAAAGTCTTTTTTGGAAAGACTAAAGCACATCAGAGTAAAGGAAGTGCACCACAATTTAAAAGTTTCTAAAAATCTTCAAATTTTATGTATCAAAAACAAAAAAACATTATTTCTTTTATTAATATGTAGGGGGTATAGCTCAGTGGCAGAGCATTTGACTGCAGATCAAGAGGTCCTTGGTTCAAATCCGAGTGCCCCCTGTAGTATGGTTTTCATAAAAATGTAACAATTTTCACACCTTTCAATAATATCATTTAGACAGCTTATCCATATCAGGCTGAACTTAGCACAACTTTTATTTAAACGTGACTTATGAAGTAAATTTGCTTTCTTTCTACAAAGTTCAAATAAGAAAATTAAGGAATAAAAAGGAAAATTCTTTCTTTTAAATAGTGATTAAAAAAATTATGTAAATCGTTTCATTTAATACATCGGACTCTCTAAAACAAAAAGTCATTCTGTGTAATAAAAATTCTTGAGTATTTTGTGTGCTTTATGCAATCATCAAAGCCTTTTTTGGAAAGACTAAAGCACATCAGAGTAAAGGAAGTGCACCACAATGTAAAAGTTTCTAAAAATCTTCAAATTTTATGTATCAAAAACAAAAAAACATTATTTCTTTTATTAATATGTAGGGGGTATAGCTCAGTGGCAGAGCATTTGACTGCAGATCAAGAGGTCCTTGGCTCAAATCCGAGTGCCCCCTGTAGTATGGTTTTCATAAAAATGTAACCTTTTTCACACCTTTCAATAATATCATTTAGACAGCTTATCCATATCAGGCTGAACTTAGCACAAGTTTTGTTTAAACGTGACTTATGAAGTAAATTTGCTTTCTTTCTATAAAGTTTAAATAAGACAATTAAGGAATAAAATGGAAAATTCTTTCTTTTAAATAGTGATTAAAAAAATTATGTAAATCGTTTCATTTAATACATCGGACTCTCTAAAACAAAGAGTCATTCTGTGTAATAAAAATTCTTGAGAATTTTGTGTGCTTTATGCAATCACCAAAGCCTTTTTTGGAAAGACTAAAGCACATCAGAGTAAAGGAAGTGCACCACAATGTAAAAGTTTCTAAAAATCTTCAAATTTTATGTATCAAAAACAAAAAAACATTATTTCTTTTATTAATATGTAGGGGGTATAGCTCAGTGGCAGAGCATTTGACTGCAGATCAAGAGGTCCTTGGCACAAATCCGAGTGTCCCCTGTAGTATGGTTTTCATAAAAATGTAACCTTTTTCACACCTTTCAATAATATCATTTAGACAGCTTATCCATATCAGGCTGAACTTAGCACAAGTTTTGTTTAAACGTGACTTATGAAGTAAATTTGCTTTCTTTCTATAAAGTTTAAATAAGAAAATTAAGGAATAAAATGGAAAATTCTTTCTTTTAAATAGTGATTAAAAAAATTATGTAAATCGTTTCATTTAATACATCAGACTCTCAAAAACAAAGAGTCATTCTGTGTAATAAAAATTCTTGAGGATTTTGTGTGATTTATGCAATCATCAAAGTCTTTTTTTTGAAAGACTAAAGCACATCAGAGTAAAGTAAGTGCACCACAATGTAAAAGTTTCTAAAAATCTTTAAATTTTATGTATCAAAAACAAAAAAACATTATTTATTTTATTAATATGTAGGGGGTATAGCTCAGTGGCAGAGCATTTGACTGCAGATCAAGAGGTCCTTGGCTCAAATCCGAGTGCCCCCTGTAGTATGGTTTTCATAAAAATGTAACCTTTTTCACACCTTTCAATAATATCATTTAGACAGCTTAGCCATATCAGGCTGAACTTAGCACAAGTTTTGTTTAAACGTGACTTATGAAGTAAATTTGCTTTCTTTCTATAAAGTTTAAATAAGACAATTAAGGAATAAAATGGAAAATTCTTTCTTTTAAATAGTGATTAAAAAAATTATGTAAATCGTTTCATTTAATACATCGGACTCTCTAAAACAAAGAGTCATTCTGTGTAATAAAAATTCTTGAGAATTTTGTGTGCTTTATGCAATCATCAAAGCCTTTTTTGGAAAGACTAAAGCACATCAGAGTAAAGGAAGTGCACCACAATGTAAAAGTTTCTAAAAATCTTCAAATTTTATGTATCAAAAACAAAAAAACATTATTTCTTTTATTAATATGTAGGGGGTATAGCTCAGTGGCAGAGCATTTGACTGCAGATCAAGAGGTCCTTGGCTCAAATCCGAGTGCCCCCTGTAGTATGGTTTTCATAAAAATGTAACCTTTTTCACACCTTTCAATAATATCATTTAGACAGCTTATCCATATCAGGCTGAACTTAGCACAAGTTTTGTTTAAACGTGACTTATGAAGTAAATTTGCTTTCTTTCTATAAAGTTCAAATAAGAAAATTAAGGAATAAAATGGAAAATTCTTTCTTTTAAATAGTGATTAAAAAAATTATGTAAATCGTTTCATTTAATACATCAGACTCTCAAAAACAAAGAGTCATTCTGTGTAATAAAAATTCTTGAGTATTTTGTGTGATTTATGCAATCATCAAAGTCTTTTTTTTTGAAAGACTAAAGCACATCAGAGTAAAGGAAGTGCACCACAATGTAAAAGTTTCTAAAAATCTTTAAATTTTATGTATCAAAAACAAAAAACATTATTTTATTAATATGTAGGGGGTATATCTCAGTGGCAGAGCATTTGACTGCAGATCAAGAGGTCCTTGGTTCAAATCCGAGAGCCTCCTGTAGTATGGTTTTCATAAAAATGTAACAATTTTCACACCTTTCAATAATATCATTTTGACAGCTTATCCATATCAGGCTGAACTTAGCACAAGTTTTATTAAAACGTGACTTATGAAGTAAATTTGCTTTCTTTCTATAAAGTTTAAATAAGAAAATTAAGTAATAAAATGGAAAATTCTTTCTTTAAATAGTGATTAAAAAATTATGTAAATCGTTTCATTTAATACATCGGACTCTCTAAAACAAAGAGTCATTCTGTGTAATAAAAATTCTTGAGTATTTTGTGTGCTTTATGCAATCATCAAAGTCTTGTTTGGAAAGACTAAAGCACATCAGAGTAAAGGAAGTGCACCACAATGTAAAAGTTTCTAAAAATCTTCAAATTTTATGTATCAAAAACAAAAAACATTATTTAGTTTATTAATATGTAGGGGGTATAGCTCAGTGGCAGAGCATTTGACTGCAGATCAAGAGGTCCTTGGCTCAAATCCAAGTGCCCCCGGTAGTATGGTTTTCATAAAAATGTAACCTTTTTCACACCTTTCAATAATATCATTTAAACAGCTTATCCATATCAGGCTGAACTTAGCACAGGTTTTGTTTAAACGTGACTTATGAAGTAAATTTGCTTTCTTTCTATAAAGTTTAAATAAGACTATTAAGGAATAAAATGGAAAATTCTTTCTTTTAAATAGTGATTAAAAAAATTATGTAAATCGTTTCATTTAATACATCGGACTCTCTAAAACAAAGAGTCATTCTGTGTAATAAAAATTCTTGAGAATTTTGTGTGCTTTATGCAATCATCAAAGCCTTTTTTGGAAAGACTAAAGCACATCAGAGTAAAGGAAGTGCACCACAATGTAAAAGTTTCTAAAAATCTTCAAATTTTATGTATCAAAAACAAAAAAACATTATTTCTTTTATTAATATGTAGGGGGTATAGCTCAGTGGCAGAGCATTTGACTGCAGATCAAGAGGTCCTTGGCTCAAATCCGAGTGCCCCCTGTAGTATGGTTTTCATAAAAATGTAACCTTTTTCACACCTTTCAATAATATCATTTAGACAGCTTATCCATATCAGGCTGAACTTAGCACAAGTTCTGTTTAAACGTGACTTATGAAGTAAATTTGCTTTCTTTCTATAAAGTTTAAATAAGAAAATTAAGGAATAAAATGGAAAATTCTTTCTTTTAAATAGTGATTAAAAAAATTATGTAAATCGTTTCATTTAATACATCAGACTCTCAAAAACAAAGAGTCATTCTGTGTAATAAAAATTCTTGAGTATTTTGTGTAATTTATGCAATCATCAAAGTCTTTTTTTTTGAAAGACTAAAGCACATCAGAGTAAAGGAAGTGCACCACAATGTAAAAGTTTCTAAAAATCTTTAAATTTTATGTATCAAAAACAAAAAAACATTATTTACTTTATTAATATGTAGGGGGTATAGCTCAGTGGCAGAGCATTTGACTGTAGATCAAGAGGTCCTTGACTCAAATCCGAGTGCCCCCTGTAGTATGGTTTTCATAAAAATGTAACAATTTTCACACCTTTCAATAATATCATTTAGACAGCTTATCCATATCAGGCTGAACTTAGCACAAGTTTTGTTTAAACGTGACTTATGAAGTAAATTTGCTTTCTTTCTATAAAGTTTAAATAAGAAAATTAAGGAATAAAATGGAAAATTCTTTCTTTTAAATAGTGATTAAAAAAATTATGTAAATCGTTTCATTTAATACATCGGACTCTCTAAAACAAAGAGTCATTCTGTGTAATAAAAATTCTTGAGCATTTTGTGTGATTTATGCAATCATCAAAGTCTTTTTTTTGGAAAGACTAAAGCACATCAGAGTAAAGGAAGTGCACCACAATGTAAAAGTTTCTAAAAATGTTTAAATTTTATGTATCAAAAACAAAAAAACATTATTTCTTTTATTAATATGTAGGGGGTATAGCTCAGTGGAGAGCATTTGACTGCAGATCAAGAGGTCCTTGGTTCAAATCCGAGTTCCCCCTGTCGTATGGTTTTCATAAAAATGTAACCTTTTTCACACCTTTCAATAATATCATTTAGACAGCTTAGCCATATCAGGCTGAACTTAGCACAAGATTTATTTATACGTGACTTATGAAGTAAATTTGCTTTCTTTCTATAAAGTTTAAATAAGAAAATTAAAGAATAAAATGGAAAATTATTTCTTTTAAATAGTGATTAAAAAATTATGTAAATCGTTTCATTTAATACATCGGACTCTCTAAAACAAAGAGTCATTCTGTGTAATAAAAATTCTTGAGTATTTTGTGTGCTTTATGCAATCATCATAGTCTTTTTTTTGGAAAGACTAAAGCACATCAGAGTAAAGGAAGTGCACCACAATGCAAAAGTTTCTAAAAATCTTTAAATTTTTTGTATCAAAAACAAAAAAACATTATTTCTTTTATTAATATGTAGGGGGTATAGCTCAGTGGCAGAGCATTTAACTGCAGATCAAGAGGTCCTTGGCTCAAATCCAAGTGCCCCCAGTAGTATGGTTTTCATAAAAATGTAACCTTTTTCACACCTTTCAATAATATCATTTAGACAGCTTATCCATATCAGGCTGAACTTAGCAAAAGTTTTGTTTAAACGTGACTTATGAAGTAAATTTGCTTTCTTTCTATAAAGTTTATATAAGAAAATAAGGAATAAAATGGAAAATTCTTTCCTTTAAATAGTGATTAAAAAAATTATGTAAATCGTTTAATTTAATACATCGGACTCTCTAAAACAAAGAGTCATTCTGTGTAATAAAAATTCTTGAGTATTTTGTGTGATTTATGCAATAATCAAAGTCTTTTTTTTGGAAAGACTAAAGCACATCAGAGTAAAGGAAGTGCACCACAATGTAAAAGTTTCTAAAAATCTTCAAATTTTATGTATCAAAAACAAAAAAACATTATTTCTTTTATTAATATGTAGGGGGTATAGCTCAGTGGCAGAGCATTTGACTGCAGATCAAGAGGTCCTTGGCTCAAATCCAAGTGCCCCCTGTAGTATGGTTTTCATAAAAATGCAACCTTTTTTACACCTTTCAATAATATCATTTAGACAGCTTATCCATATCAGGCTGAACTTAGCACAAGTTTTGTTTAAACGTGACTTATGAAGTAAATTTGCTTTCTTTCTATAAAGTTTAAATAAGAAAATTAAGGAATAAAATGGAAAATTCTTTCTTTTAAATAGTGATTAAAAAAATTATGTAAATCGTTTCATTTAATACTTCGGACTCTCTAAAACAAAGAGTCATTCTGTGTAATAAAAATTCTTGAGTATTTTGTGTGCTTTATGCAATCATCAAAGCCTTTTTTGGAAAGACTAAAGCACATCAGAGTAAAGGAAGTGCACCACAATGTAAAAGTTTCTAAAAATCTTCAAATTTTATGTATCAAAAACAAAAAAACATTATTTCTTTTATTAATATGTAGGGGGTATAGCTCAGTGGCAGAGCATTTGACTGCAGATCAAGAGGTCCTTGGCTCAAATCCGAGTGCCCCCTGTAGTATGGTTTTCATAAAAATGTAACCTTTTTCACACCTTTCAATAATATCATTTAGACAGCTTATCCATATCAGGCTGAACTTAGCACAAGTTTTGTTTAAACGTGACTTATGAAGTAAATTTGCTTTCTTTCTATAAAGTTTAAATAAGAAAATTAAGGAAGAAAATGGAAAATTCTTTCTTTTAAATAGTGATTAAAAAAATTATGTAAATCGTTTCATTTAATACATCAGACTCTCAAAAACAAAGAGTCATTCTGTGTAATAAAAATTCTTGAGTATTTTGTGTGATTTATGCAATCATCAAAGTCTTTTTTTTTGAAAGACTAAAGCACATCAGAGTAAAGGAAGTGCACCACAATGTAAAAGTTTCTAAAAATCTTCAAATTTTATGTATCAAAAACAAAAAACATTATTTATTTTATTAATATGTAGGGGGTATAGCTCAGTGGCAGAGCATTTGACTGCAGATCAAGAGGTCCTTGACTCAAATCCGAGTGCCCCCTGTAGTATGGTTTTCATAAAAATGTAACAATTTTCACACCTTTCAATAATATCATTTAGACAGCTTATCCATATCAGGCTGAACTTAGCACAAGTTTTGTTTAAACGTGACTTATGAAGTAAATTTGCTTTCTTTCTATAAAGTTTAAATAAGAAAATTAAGAAATAAAATGGAAAATTCTTTCTTTTAAATAGTGATTAAAAAAATTATGTAAATCGTTTCATTTAATACATCGGACTCTCTAAAACAAAGAGTCATTCTGTGTAATAAAAATTCTTGAGCATTTTGTGTGATTTATGCAATCATCAAAGTCTTTTTTTTGGAAAGACTAAAGCACATCAGAGTAAAGGAAGTGCACCACAATGTAAAAGTTTCTAAAAATGTTTAAATTTTATGTATCAAAAACAAAAAAACATTATTTCTTTTATTAATATGTAGGGGGTATAGCTCAGTGGAAGAGCATTTGACTGCAGATCAAGAGGTCCTTGGTTCAAATCCGAGTTCCCCCTGTCGTATGGTTTTCATAAAAATGTAACAATTGTCACACCTTTCAATAATATCATTTAGACAGCTTAGCCATATCATGCTGAACTTAGCACAAGTTTTATTTAAACATGACTTATGAAGTAAATTTGCTTTCTTTCTATAAAGTTTAAATAAGAAAATTAAAGAATAAAATGGAAAATTATTTCTTTTAAATAGTGATTAAAAAATTATGTAAATCGTTTCATTTAATACATCGGACTCTCTAAAACAAAGAGTCATTCTGTGTAATAAAAATTCTTGAGTATTTTGTGTGCTTTATGCAATCATCAAAGTCTTTTTTTTTGGAAAGACTAAAGCCCATCAGAGTAAAGGAAGTGCACCACAATGCAAAAGTTTCTAAAAATCTTTAAATTTTTTGTATCAAAAACAAAAAACATTATTTCTTTTATTAATATGTAGGGGGTATAGCTCAGTGGCAGAGCATTTAACTGCAGATCAAGAGGTCCTTGGCTCAAATCCAAGTGCCCCCGGTAGTATGGTTTTCATAAAAATGTAACCTTTTTCACACCTTTCAATAATATCATTTAGACAGCTTATCCATATCAGGCTGAACTTAGCACAAGTTTTGTTTAAACGTGACTTATGAAGTAAATTTGCTTTCTTTCTATAAAGTTTAAATAAGACTATTAAGGAATAAAATGGAAAATTCTTTCTTTTAAATAGTGATTAAAAAAATTATGTAAATCGTTTAATTTAATACATCGGACTCTCTAAAACAAAGAGTCATTCTGTGTAATAAAAATTCTTGAGAATTTTGTGTGCTTTATGCAATCATCAAAGCCTTTTTTGGAAAGACTAAAGCACATCAGAGTAAAGGAAGTGCACCACAATGTAAAAGTTTCTAAAAATCTTCAAATTTTATGTATCAAAAACAAAAAAACATTATTTCTTTTATTAATATGTAGGGGGTATAGCTCAGTGGCAGAGCATTTGACTGCAGATCAAGAGGTCCTTGGCTCAAATCCGAGTGCCCCCTGTAGTATGGTTTTCATAAAAATGTAACAATTTTCACACCTTTCAATAATATCATTTAGACAGCTTATCCATATCAGGCTGAACTTAGCACAAGTTTTGTTTAAACGTGACTTATGAAGTAAATTTGCTTTCTTTCTATAAAGTTTAAATAAGACTATTAAGGAATAAAATGGAAAATTCTTTCTTTTAAATAGTGATTAAAAAAATTATGTAAATCGTTTCATTTAATACATCGGACTCTCTAAAACAAAGAGTCATTCTGTGTAATAAAAATTCTTGAGTATTTTGTGTGCTTTATGCAATCATCAAAGCCTTTTTTGAAAGACTAAAGCACATCAGAGTAAAGGAAGTGCACCACAATGTAAAAGTTTTTAAAAATCTTTAAATTTTATGTATCAAAAACAAAAAAACATTATTTATTTTATTAATATGTAGGGGGTATAGCTAAGTGGCAGAGCATTTGACTGCAGATCAAGAGGTCCTTGGTTCAAATCCGAGTGCCCCCTGTAGTATGGTTTTCATAAAAATGTAACAATTTTCACACCTTTTAATAATATCATTTTGACAGCTTATCCATATCAGGCTGAACTTAGCACAAGTTTTATTTAAACGTGACTTATGAAGTAAATTTGCTTTCTTTCTATAAAGTTTAAATAAGAAAATTAAGTAATAAAATGGAAAATTCTTTCTTTTAAATAGTGATTAAAAAAATTATGTAAATCGTTTCATTTAATACATCTGACTCTCTAAAACAAAGAGTCATTCTGTGTAATAAAAATTCTTGAGTATTTTGTGTGATTTATGCAATCATCAAAGTCTTTTTTTTGGAAAGACTAAAGCACAACAGAGTAAAGGAAGTGCACCACAATGTAAAAGTTTCTAAAAATCTTTAAATTTTATGTATCAAAAACAAAAAACATTATCTCTTTGATTAATATGTAGGGGGTATAGCTCAGTGGCTGAGCATTTGACTGCAGATCAAGAGGTCCTTGGCTCAAATCCGAGTGCCCCCTGTAGTATGGTTTTCATAAAAATGTAACAATTTTCACACCTTTCAATAATATCATTTAGACAGCTTATCCATATCAGGCTGAACTTAGCACAAGTTTTGTTTAAACGTGACTTATGAAGTAAATTTGCTTTCTTTCTATAAAGTTTAAATAAGAAAATTAAGGAATAAAATGGAAAATTCTTTCTTTTAAATAGTGATTAAAAAAATTATGTAAATCGTTTCATTTAATACATCGGACTCTCTAAAACAAAGAGTCATTCTGTGTAATAAAAATTCTTGAGTATTTTGTGTGATTTATGCAATCATCAAAGTCTTTTTTTTGGAAAGACTAAAGCACAACAGAGTAAAGGAAGTGCACCACAATGTAAAAGTTTCTAAAAATCTTTAAATTTTATGTATCAAAAACAAAAAACATTATCTCTTTGATTAATATGTAGGGGGTATAGCTCAGTGGCTGAGCATTTGACTGCAGATCAAGAGGTCCTTGGCTCAAATCCGAGTGCCCCCTGTAGTATGGTTTTCATAAAAATGTAACAATTTTCACACCTTTCAATAATATCATTTAGACAGCTTATCCATATCAGGCTGAACTTAGCACAAGTTTTGTTTAAACGTGACTTATGAAGTAAATTTGCTTTCTTTCTATAAAGTTTAAATAAGAAAATTAAGGAATAAAATGGAAAATTCTTTCTTTTAAATAGTGATTAAAAAAATTATGTAAATCGTTTCATTTAATACATCGGACTCTCTAAAACAAAGAGTCATTCTGTGTAATAAAAATTCTTGAGTATTTTGTGTGCTTTATGCAATCATCAAAGCCTTTTTTGGAAAGACTAAAGCACATCAGAGTAAAGGAAGTGCACCACAATGTAAAAGTTTCTAAAAATCTTCAAATTTTATGTATCAAAAACAAAAAAGCATTACTTCTTTTATTAATATGTAGTGGGTATAGCTCAGTGGCAGAGCATTTGACTGCAGATCAAGAGGTCCTTGGCTCAAATCCGAGTGCCCCCTGTAGTATGGTTTTCATAAAAATGTAACCTTTTTCACGCCTTTCAATAATATCATTTAGACAGCTTATCCATATCAGGCTGAACTTAGCACAAGTTTTGTTTAAACGTGACTTATGAAGTAAATTTGCTTTCTTTCTATAAAGTTTAAATAAGAAAATTAAGGAATAAAATGGAAAATTCTTTCTTTGAAATAGTGATTAAAAAAATTATGTAAATCGTTTCATTTAATACATCGGACTCTCTAAAACAAAGAGTCATTCTGTGTAATAAAAATTCTTGAGTATTTTGTTTGATTTATGCAATCCTCAAAGTCTTTTTTTTGGAAAGACTAAAGCACATCAGAGTAAAGGAAGTGCACCACAATGTAAAAGTTTCTAAAAATCTTTAATTTTTATGTATCAAAAACAGAAAAACATTATTTCTTTTATTAATATGTAGGGGGTATAGCTCAGTGGCAGAGCATTTGACTGCAGATCAAGAGTCTTCGGTTCAAAGCCGAGTGCCCCCTGTAGTATGGTTTTCATAAAAATGTAACAATTTTCACACCTTTCAATAATATCATTTAGACAGCTTATCCATATCAGGCTGAACTTAGCACAAGTTTTATTTAAACGTGACTTATGAAGTAAATTTTCTTTCTTTCTATAAAGTTTAAATAAGAAAATTAAGGAATAAAATGGAAAATTCTTTCTTTTAAATAGTGATTAAAAAAATTATGTAAATCGTTTCATTTAATACATCGGACTCTCTAAAACAAAGAGTCATTCTGTGTAATAAAAATTCTTGAGTATTTTGTGTGCTTTATGCAATCATCAAAGCCTTTTTTGAAAGACTAAAGCACATCAGAGTAAAGGAAGTGCACCACAATGTAAAAGTTTTTAAAAATCTTTAAATTTTATGTATCAAAAACAAAAAAACATTATTTATTTTATTAATATGTAGGGGGTATAGCTCAGTGGCAGAGCATTTGACTGCAGATCAAGAGGTCCTTGGTTCAAATCCGAGTGCCCCCTGTAGTATGGTTTTCATAAAAATGTAACAATTTTCACACCTTTTAATAATATCATTTTGACAGCTTATCCATATCAGGCTGAACTTAGCACAAGTTTTATTTAAACGTGACTTATGAAGTAAATTTGCTTTCTTTCTATAAAGTTTAAATAAGAAAATTAAGTAATAAAATGGAAAATTCTTTCTTTTAAATAGTGATTAAAAAAATTATGTAAATCATTTCATTTAATACATCGGACTCTCTAAAACAAAGAGTCATTCTGTGTAATAAAAATTCTTGAGTATTTTGTGTGATTTATGCAATCATCAAAGTCTTTTTTTTGGAAAGACTAAAGCACAACAGAGTAAAGGAAGTGCACCACAATGTAAAAGTTTCTAAAAATCTTTAAATTTTATGTATCAAAAACAAAAAACATTATCTCTTTAATTAATATGTAGGGGGTATAGCTCAGTGGCTGAGCATTTGACTGCAGATCAAGAGGTCCTTGGCTCAAATCCGAGTGCCCCCTGTAGTATGGTTTTCATAAAAATGTAACAATTTTCACACCTTTCAATAATATCATTTAGACAGCTTATCCATATCAGGCTGAACTTAGCACAAGTTTTGTTTAAACGTGACTTATGAAGTAAATTTGCTTTCTTTCTATAAAGTTTAAATAAGAAAATTAAGGAATAAAATGGAAAATTCTTTCTTTTAAATAGTGATTAAAAAAATTATGTAAATCGTTTCATTTAATACATCGGACTCTCTAAAACAAAGAGTCATTCTGTGTAATAAAAATTCTTGAGTATTTTGTGTGCTTTATGCAATCATCAAAGCCTTTTTTGGAAAGACTAAAGCACATCAGAGTAAAGGAAGTGCACCACAATGTAAAAGTTTCTAAAAATCTTCAAATTTTATGTATCAAAAACAAAAAAGCATTACTTCTTTTATTAATATGTAGTGGGTATAGCTCAGTGGCAGAGCATTTGACTGCAGATCAAGAGGTCCTTGGCTCAAATCCGAGTGCCCCCTGTAGTATGGTTTTCATAAAAATGTAACCTTTTTCACACCTTTCAATAATATCATTTAGACAGCTTATCCATATCAGGCTGAACTTAGCACAAGTTTTGTTTAAACGTGACTTATGAAGTAAATTTGCTTTCTTTCTATAAAGTTTAAATAAGAAAATTAAGGAATAAAATGGAAAATTCTTTCTTTGAAATAGTGATTAAAAAAATTATGTAAATCGTTTCATTTAATACATCGGACTCTCTAAAACAAAGAGTCATTCTGTGTAATAAAAATTCTTGAGTATTTTGTTTGATTTATGCAATCATCAAAGTCTTTTTTTTGGAAAGACTAAAGCACATCAGAGTAAAGGAAGTGCACCACAATGTAAAAGTTTCTAAAAATCTTTAAATTTTATGTATCAAAAACAAAAAAACATTATTTCTTTTATTAATATGTAGGGGGTATAGCTCAGTGGCAGAGCATTTGACTGCAGATCAAGAGGTCCTTGGCTCAAATCCAAGATCCCCCTGTAGTATGGTTTTCATAAAAATGTAACCTTTTTCACACCTTTCAATATTATCATTTAGACAGCTTATCCATATCAGGCTGAACTTAGCACAAGTTTTGTTTAAACGTGACTTATGAAGTAAATTTGCTTTCTTTCTATAACGTTTAAATAAGAAAATTAAGGAATAAAATGGAAAATTCTTTCTTTTAAATAGTGATTAAAAAAATTATGTAAATGGTTTCATTTAATACATCGGACTCTCTAAAACAAAGAGTCATTCTGTGTAATAAAAATTCTTGAAAATTTTGTGTGATTTATGCAATCATCAAAGTCTTTTTTGGAAAGACTAAAGCACATCAGACTAAAGGAAGTGCACCACAATGTAAAAGTTTCTAAAAATCTTTAAATTTTATGTATCAAAAACAAAAAAACATTATTTCTTTTATTAATATGTAGGGGGTATAGCTCAGTGGCAGAGCATTTGACTGCAGATCAAGAGGTCCTTGGTTCAAATCCGAGTGCCCCCTGTAGTATGGTTTTCATAAAAATGTAACAATTTTCACACCTTTCAATAATATCATTTAGACAGCTTATCCATATCAGGCTGAACTTAGCACAAGTTTTGTTTAAACGTGACTTATGAAGTAAATTTGCTTTCTTTCTATAAAGTTTAAATAAGAAAATTAAGGAATAAAATGGAAAATTCTTTCTTTTAAATAGTGATTAAAAAAATTATGTAAATCGTTTCATTTAATACATCGGACTCTCTAAAACAAAGAGTCATTCTGTGTAATAAAAATTCTTGAGTATTTTGTGTGATTTATGCAATCATCAAAGTCTTTTTTTTGGAAAGACTAAAGCACATCAGAGTAAAGGAAGTGCACCACAATGTAAAAGTTTCTAAAAATCTTTAATTTTTATGTATCAAAAACAAAAAAACATTATTTCTTTTATTAATATGTATGGGGTATAGCTCAGTGGCAGAGCATTTGACTGCAGATCAAGAGTCTTTGGTTCAAATCCGAGTGCCCCCTGTAGTATGGTTTTCATAAAAATGTAACAATTTTCACACCTTTCAATAATATCATTTAGACAGCTTATCCATATCAGGCTGAACTTAGCACAAGTTTTATTTAAACGTGACTTATGAAGTAAATTTGCTTTCTTTCTATAAAGTTTAAATAAGAAAATTAAGGAATAAAATGGAAAATTCTTTCTTTTAAATAGTGATTAAAAAAATTATGTAAATCGTTTCATTTAATACATCGGACTCTCTAAAACAAAGAGTCATTCTGTGTAATAAAAATTCTTGAGTATTTTGTGTGCTTTATGCAATCATCAAAGCCTTTTTTGGAAAGACTAAAGCACATAAGAGTAAAGGAAGTGCACCACAATGTAAAAGTTTCTAAAAATCTTCAAATTTTATGTATCAAAAACAAAAAAGCATTACTTCTTTTATTAATATGTAGTGGGTATAGCTCAGTGGCAGAGCATTTGACTGCAGATCAAGAGGTCCTTGGCTCAAATCCGAGTGCCCCCTGTAGTATGGTTTTCATAAAAATGTAACCTATTTCACACCTTTCAATAATATCATTTAGACAGCTTATCCATATCAGGCAGAACTTAGCACAAGTTTTGTTTAAACGTGACTTATGAAGTAAATTTGCTTTCTTTCTATAAAGTTTAAATAAGAAAATTAAGGAATAAAATAAAAAATTCTTTCTTTTAAATAGTGATTAAAAAATTATGTAAATCGTTTCATTTAATACATCGGACTCTCTAAAACAAAGAGTCATTCTGTGTAATAAAAATTCTTGAGTATTTTGTTTGATTTATGCAATCATCAAAGTCTTTTTTTTGGAAAGACTAAAGCACATCAGAGTAAAGGAAGTGCACCACAATGTAAAAGTTTCTAAAAATCTTTAAATTTTATGTATCAAAAACAAAAAAACATTATTTCTTTTATTAATATGTAGGGGGTATAGCTCAGTGGCAGAGCATTTGACTGCAGATCAAGAGGTCCTTGGCTCAAATCCAAGTTCCCCCTGTAGTATTGTTTTCATAAAAATGTAACCTTTTTCACACCTTTCAATAATATCATTTAGACAGCTTATCCATATCAGGCTGAACTTAGCACAAGTTTTGTTTAAACGTGACTTATGAAGTAAATTTGCTTTCTTTCTATAACGTTTAAATAAGAAAATTAAGGAATAAAATGGAAAATTCTTTCTTTTAAATAGTGATTAAAAAAATAATGTAAATCGTTTCATTTAATACATCGGACTCTCTAAAACAAAGAGTCATTCTGTGTAATAAAAATTCTTGAGTATTTTGTGTGATTTATGCAATCATCAAAGTCTTTTTTTTGGAAAGACTAAAGCACATCAGAGTAAAGGAAGTGCACCACAATGTAAAAGTTTCTAAAAATCTTTAAATTTTATGTATCAAAAACAAAAAAACATTATTTCTTTTATTAATATGTAGGGGGTATAACTCAGTGGCAGAGCATTTGACTGTAGATCAAGAGGTCCTTGGTTCAAATCCGAGTGCCCCCTGTAGTATGGTTTTCATAAAAATGTAACAATTTTCACACCTTTCAATAATATTATTTAAACAGCTTATCCATTTCAGGCTGAACTAAGCACAAGTTTTATTTAAATGTGACTTATGAAGTAAATTTGCTTTCTTTCTATAAAGTATAAATAAGAAAATTAAGGAATAAAATGGAAAATTCTTTCTTTTAAATAGTGATTAAAAAAATTATGTAAATCGTTTCATTTAATACATCGGACTCTCTAAAACAAAGAGTCATTCTGTGTAATAAAAATTCTTGAGTATTTTGTGGGATTTATGCAATCATCAAAGTCTTTTTTTTGGAAAGACTAAAGCACATCAGAGTAAAGGAAGTGCACCACAATGTAAAAGTTTCTAAAAATCTTTAAATTTTATGTATCAAAAACAAAAAAACATTATTTCTTTTAATATTATGTAGGGGGTAAAGCTCAGTGGCAGAGCATTTGACTGCAGATCAAGAGGTCCTTGGTTCAAATCCGAGTGCCCCCGGTAGTATGGTTTTCATAAAAATGTGACAATTTTCACACCTTTCAATAATATCATTTAGACAGCTTATCCATATCAGGCTGAACTTAGCACAAGTTTTGTTTAAACGTGACTTATGAAGTAAATTTGCTTTCTTTCTATAAAGTTTAAATAAGAAAATTAAGGAATAAAATGGAAAATTCTTTCTTTTAAATAGTGATTAAAAAAATTATGTAAATCGTTTCATTTAATACATCGGACTCTGTAAAACAAAGAGTCATTCTGTGTAATAAAAATTCTTGAGTATTTTGTGTGCTTTATGCAATCATCAAAGTCTTTTTTGGAAAGACTTAAGCACATCAGAGTAAAGGAAGTGCACCACAATGTAAAAGTTTCTAAAAATCTTCAAATTTTATGTATCAAAAACAAAAAAACATTATTTCTTTTATTAATATGTAGGGGGTATAGCTCAGTGGCAGAGCATTTGACTGCAGATCAAGAGGTCTTTGGCTTAAATACAAGTGCGCCCTGTAGCATGGTTTTCATAAAAATGTAACCTTTTTCACACTTTTCAATAATATCATTTAGACAGCTTATCTATATCAGGCTGAACTTAGCAAAAGTTTTGTTTAAACGTGACTTATGAAGTAAATTTGCTTTCTTTCTATAAAGTTTAAATAAGAAAATTAAGGAATAAAATGGAAAATTCTTTCTTTTAAATAGTGATTAAAAAAATTATGTAAATCGTTTCATTTAATACATCGGACTCTCTAAAACAAAGAGTCATTCTGTGTAATAAAAATTCTTGAGTATTTTGTGTGATTTATGCAATCATCAAAGTCTTTTTTTTGGAAAGACTAAATCACATCAGAGTAAAGGAAGTGCACCACAATGTAAAAGTTTCTAAAAATCTTTAATTTTTATGTATCAAAAACAGAAAAACATTATTTCTTTTATTAATATGTAGGGGGTATAGCTCAGTGGCAGAGCATTTGACTGCAGATCAAGAGTCTTCGGTTCAAATCCGAGTGCCCCCTGTAGTATGGTTTTCATAAAAATGTAACAATTTTCACACCTTTCAATAATATCATTTAGACAGCTTATCCATATCAGGCTGAACTTAGCACAAGTTTTATTTAAACGTGACTTATGAAGTAAATTTTCTTTCTTTCTATAAAGTTTAAATAAGAAAATTAAGGAATAAAATGGAAAATTCTTTCTTTTAAATAGTGATTAAAAAAATTATGTAAATCATTTCATTTAATACATCGGACTCTCTAAAACAAAGAGTCATTCTGTGTAATAAAAATTCTTGAGTATTTTGTGTGCTTTATGCAATCATCAAAGCCTTTTTTGAAAGACTAAAGCACATCAGAGTAAAGGAAGTGCACCACAATGTAAAAGTTTTTAAAAATCTTTAAATTTTATGTATCAAAAACAAAAAAACATTATTTATTTTATTAATATGTAGGGGGTATAGCTAAGTGGCAGAGCATTTGACTGCAGATCAAGAGGTCCTTGGTTCAAATCCGAGTGCCCCCTGTAGTATGGTTTTCATAAAAATGTAACAATTTTCACACCTTTTAATAATATCATTTTGACAGCTTATCCATATCAGGCTGAACTTAGCACAAGTTTTATTTAAACGTGACTTATGAAGTAAATTTGCTTTCTTTCTATAAAGTTTAAATAAGAAAATTAAGTAATAAAATGGAAAATTCTTTCTTTTAAATAGTGATTAAAAAAATTATGTAAATCGTTTCTTTTAATACATCGGACTCTCTAAAACAAAGAGTCATTCTGTGTAATAAAAATTCTTGAGTATTTTGTGTGATTTATGCAATCATCAAAGTCTTTTTTTTGGAAAGACTAAAGCACAACAGAGTAAAGGAAGTGCACCACAATGTAAAAGTTTCTAAAAATCTTTAAATTTTATGTATCAAAAACAAAAAACATTATCTCTTTGATTAATATGTAGGGGGTATAGCTCAGTGGCTGAGCATTTGACTGCAGATCAAGAGGTCCTTGGCTCAAATCCGAGTGCCCCCTGTAGTATGGTTTTCATAAAAATGTAACAATTTTCACACCTTTCAATAATATCATTTAGACAGCTTATCCATATCAGGCTGAACTTAGCACAAGTTTTGTTTAAACGTGACTTATGAAGTAAATTTGCTTTCTTTCTATAAAGTTTAAATAAGAAAATTAAGGAATAAAATGGAAAATTCTTTCTTTTAAATAGTGATTAAAAAAATTATGTAAATCGTTTCATTTAATACATCGGACTCTCTAAAACAAAGAGTCATTCTGTGTAATAAAAATTCTTGAGTATTTTGTGTGCTTTATGCAATCATCAAAGCCTTTTTTGGAAAGACTAAAGCACATCAGAGTAAAGGAAGTGCACCACAATGTAAAAGTTTCTAAAAATCTTCAAATTTTATGTATCAAAAACAAAAAAGCATTACTTCTTTTATTAACATGTAGTGGGTATAGCTCAGTGGCAGAGCATTTGACTGCAGATCAAGAGGTCCTTGGCTCAAATCCGAGTGCCCCCTGTAGTATGGTTTTCATAAAAATGTAACCTTTTTCACACCTTTCAATAATATCATTTAGACAGCTTATCCATATCAGGCTGAACTTAGCACAAGTTTTGTTTAAACGTGACTTATGAAGTAAATTTGCTTTCTTTCTATAAAGTTTAAATAAGAAAATTAAGGAATAAAATGGAAAATTCTTTCTTTGAAATAGTGATTAAAAAAATTATGTAAATCATTTCATTTAATACATCGGACTCTCTAAAACAAAGAGTCATTCTGTGTAATAAAAATTCTTGAGTATTTTGTTTGATTTATGCAATCATCAAAGTCTTTTTTTTGGAAAGACTAAAGCACATCAGAGTAAAGGAAGTGCACCACAATGTAAAAGTTTCTAAAAATCTTTAATTTTTATGTATCAAAAACAGAAAAACATTATTTCTTTTATTAATATGTAGGGGGTATAGCTCAGTGGCAGAGCATTTGACTGCAGATCAAGAGTCTTCGGTTCAAAGCCGAGTGCCCCCTGTAGTATGGTTTTCATAAAAATGTAACAATTTTCACACCTTTCAATAATATCATTTAGACAGCTTATCCATATCAGGCTGAACTTAGCACAAGTTTTATTTAAACGTGACTTATGAAGTAAATTTTCTTTCTTTCTATAAAGTTTAAATAAGAAAATTAAGGAATAAAATGGAAAATTCTTTCTTTTAAATAGTGATTAAAAAAATTATGTAAATCGTTTCATTTAATACATCGGACTCTCTAAAACAAAGAGTCATTCTGTGTAATAAAAATTCTTGAGTATTTTGTGTGCTTTATGCAATCATCAAAGCCTTTTTTGAAAGACTAAAGCACATCAGAGTAAAGGAAGTGCACCACAATGTAAAAGTTTTTAAAAATCTTTAAATTTTATGTATCAAAAACAAAAAAACATTATTTATTTTATTAATATGTAGGGGGTATAGCTCAGTGGCAGAGCATTTGACTGCAGATCAAGAGGTCCTTGGTTCAAATCCGAGTGCCCCCTGTAGTATGGTTTTCATAAAAATGTAACAATTTTCACACCTTTTAATAATATCATTTTGACAGCTTATCCATATCAGGCTGAACTTAGCACAAGTTTTATTTAAACGTGACTTATGAAGTAAATTTGCTTTCTTTCTATAAAGTTTAAATAAGAAAATTATGTAATAAAATGGAAAATTCTTTCTTTTAAATAGTGATTAAAAAAATTATGTAAATCGTTTCATTTAATACATCGGACTCTCTAAAACAAAGAGTCATTCTGTGTAATAAAAATTCTTGAGTATTTTGTGTGATTTATGCAATCATCAAAGTCTTTTTTTTGGAAAGACTAAAGCACAACAGAGTAAAGGAAGTGCACCACAATGTAAAAGTTTCTAAAAATCTTTAAATTTTATGTATCAAAAACAAAAAACATTATCTCTTTGATTAATATGTAGGGGGTATAGCTCAGTGGCTGAGCATTTGACTGCAGATCAAGAGGTCCTTGGCTCAAATCCGAGTGCCCCCTGTAGTATGGTTTTCATAAAAATGTAACAATTTTCACACCTTTCAATAATATCATTTAGACAGCTTATCCATATCAGGCTGAACTTAGCACAAGTTTTGTTTAAACGTGACTTATGAAGTAAATTTGCTTTCTTTCTATAAAGTTTAAATAAGAAAATTAAGGAATAAAATGGAAAATTCTTTCTTTTAAATAGTGATTAAAAAAATTATGTAAATCGTTTCATTTAATACATCGGACTCTCTAAAACAAAGAGTCATTCTGTGTAATAAAAATTCTTGAGTATTTTGTGTGCTTTATGCAATCATCAAAGCCTTTTTTGGAAAGACTAAAGCACATCAGAGTAAAGGAAGTGCACCACAATGTAAAAGTTTCTAAAAATCTTCAAATTTTATGTATCAAAAACAAAAAAGCATTACTTCTTTTATTAATATGTAGTGGGTATAGCTCAGTGGCAGAGCATTTGACTGCAGATCAAGAGGTCCTTGGCTCAAATCCGAGTGCCCCCTGTAGTATGGTTTTCATAAAAATGTAACCTTTTTCACACCTTTCAATAATATCATTTAGACAGCTTATCCATATCAGGCTGAACTTAGCACAAGTTTTGTTTAAACGTGACTTATGAAGTAAATTTGCTTTCTTTCTATAAAGTTTAAATAAGAAAATTAAGGAATAAAATGGAAAATTCTTTCTTTGAAATAGTGATTAAAAAAATTATGTAAATCGTTTCATTTAATACATCGGACTCTCTAAAACAAAGAGTCATTCTGTGTAATAAAAATTCTTGAGTATTTTGTTTGATTTATGCAATCATCAAAGTCTTTTTTTTGGAAAGACTAAAGCACATCAGAGTAAAGGAAGTGCACCACAATGTAAAAGTTTCTAAAAATCTTTAAATTTTATGTATCAAAAACAAAAAAACATTATTTCTTTTATTAATATGTAGGGGGTATAGCTCAGTGGCAGAGCATTTGACTGCAGATCAAGAGGTCCTTGGCTCAAATCCAAGATCCCCCTGTAGTATGGTTTTCATAAAAATGTAACCTTTTTCACACCTTTCAATAATATCATTTAGACAGCTTATCCATATCAGGCTGAACTTAGCACAAGTTTTGTTTAAACGTGACTTATGAAGTAAATTTGCTTTCTTTCTATAACGTTTAAATAAGAAAATTAAGGAATAAAATGGAAAATTCTTTCTTTTAAATAGTGATTAAAAAAATTATGTAAATCGTTTCATTTAATACATCGGACTCTCTAAAACAAAGAGTCATTCTGTGTAATAAAAATTCTTGAAAATTTTGTGTGATTTATGCAAT
Source organism: Anomaloglossus baeobatrachus (assembly GCF_048569485.1). Classification (NCBI taxonomy): domain Eukaryota; kingdom Metazoa; phylum Chordata; class Amphibia; order Anura; family Aromobatidae; genus Anomaloglossus; species Anomaloglossus baeobatrachus. Next base: position 172,188,737 of record NC_134353.1, read on the forward strand.
CATCAAAGTCTTTTTTGGAAAGACTAAAGCACATCAGACTAAAGGAAGTGCACCACAATGTAAAAGTTTCTAAAAATCTTTAAATTTTATGTATCAAAAACAAAAAAACATTATTTCTTTTATTATTATGTAGGGGGTATAGCTCAGTGGCAGAGCATTTGACTGCAGATCAAGAGGTCCTTGGTTCAAATCCGAGTGCCCCCTGTAGTATGGTTTTCATAAAAATGTAACAATTTTCACACCTTTCAATAATATCATTTAGACAGCTTATCCATATCAGGCTGAACTTAGCACAAGTTTTATTTAAACGTGACTTATGAAGTAAATTTGCTTTCTTTCTATAAAGTTTAAATAAGAAAATTAAGGAATAAAATGGAAAATTCTTTCTTTTAAATAGTGATTAAAAAAATTATGTAAATCGTTTCATTTAATACATCGGACTCTCTAAAACAAAGAGTCATTCTGTGTAATAAAAATTCTTGAAAATTTTGTGTGATTTATGCAATCATCAAAGTCTTTTTTGGAAAGACTAAAGCACATCAGACTAAAGGAAGTGCACCACAATGTAAAAGTTTCTAAAAATCTTTAAATTTTATGTATCAAAAACAAAAAAACATTATTTCTTTTATTATTATGTAGGGGGTATAGCTCAGTGGCAGAGCATTTGACTGCAGATCAAGAGGTCCTTGGTTCAAATCCAAGTGCCCCCTGTAGTATGGTTTTCATAAAAATGTAACAATTTTCACACCTTTCAATAATATCATTTAGACAGCTTATCCATATCAGGCTGAACTTAGCACAAGTTTTGTTTAAACGTGACTTATGAAGTAAATTTGCTTTCTTTCTATAAAGTTTAAATAAGAAAATTAAGGAATAAAATGGAAAATTCTTTCTTTTAAATAGTGATTAAAAAAATTATGTAAATCGTTTCATTTAATACATCGGACTCTCTAAAACAAAGAGTCATTCTGTGTAATAAAAATTCTTGAGTATTTTGTGTGATTTATGCAATCATCAAAGTCTTTTTTTTGGAAAGACTAAAGCACATCAGAGTAAAGGAAGTGCACCACAATGTAAAAGTTTCTAAAAATCTTTAATTTTTATGTATCAAAAACAAAAAAACATTATTTCTTTTATTATAAGTATGGGGTATAGCTCAGTGGCAGAGCATTTGACTGCAGATCAAGAGTCTTTGGTTCAAATCCGAGTGCCCCCTGTAGTATGGTTTTCATAAAAATGTAACAATTTTCACACCTTTCAATAATATCATTTAGACAGCTTATCCATATCAGGCTGAACTTAGCACAAGTTTTATTTAAACGTGACTTATGAAGTAAATTTGCTTTCTTTCTATAAAGTTTAAATAAGAAAATTAAGGAATAAAATGGAAAATTCTTTCTTTTAAATAGTGATTAAAAAAATTATGTAAATCGTTTCATTTAATACATCGGACTCTCTAAAACAAAGAGTCATTCTGTGTAATAAAAATTCTTGAAAATTTTGTGTGATTTATGCAATCATCAAAGTCTTTTTTGGAAAGACTAAAGCACATCAGACTAAAGGAAGTGCACCACAATGTAAAAGTTTCTAAAAATCTTTAAATTTTATGTATCAAAAACAAAAAACATTATTTCTTTTATTATTATGTAGGGGGTATAGCTCAGTGGCAGAGCATTTGACTGCAGATCAAGAGGTCCTTTGTTCAAATCCGAGTGCCCCCTGTAGTATGGTTTTCATAAAAATGTAACAATTTTCACACCTTTCAATAATATCATTTAGACAGCTTATCCATATCAGGCTGAACTTAGCACAAGTTTTGTTTAAACGGGACTTATGAAGTAAATTTGCTTTCTTTCTATAAAGTTTAAATAAGAAAATTAAGGAATAAAATGGAAAATTCTTTCTTTTAAATAGTGATTAAAAAAATTATGTAAATCGTTTCATTTAATACATCGGACTCTCTAAAACAAAGAGTCATTCTGTGTAATAAAAATTCTTGAGTATTTTGTGTGATTTATGCAATCATCAAAGTCTTTTTTTTGGAAAGACTAAAGCACATCAGAGTAAAGGAAGTGCACCACAATGTAAAAGTTTCTAAAAATCTTTAATTTTTATGTATCAAAAACAAAAAAACATTATTTCTTTTATTAATATGTATGGGGTATAGCTCAGTGGCAGAGCATTTGACTGCAGATCAAGAGTCTTTGGTTCAAATCCGAGTGCCCCCTGTAGTATGGTTTTCATAAAAATGTAACAATTTTCACACCTTTCAATAATATCATTTAGACAGCTTATCCATATCAGGCTGAACTTAGCACAAGTTTTATTTAAACGTGACTTATGAAGTAAATTTGCTTTCTTTCTATAAAGTTTAAATAAGAAAATTAAGGAATAAAATGGAAAATTCTTTCTTTTAAATAGTGATTAAAAAAATTATGTAAATCGTTTCATTTAATACATCGGACTCTCTAAAACAAAGAGTCATTCTGTGTAATAAAAATTCTTGAGTATTTTGTGTGCTTTATGCAATCATCAAAGCCTTTTTTGGAAAGACTAAAGCACATCAGAGTAAAGGAAGTGCACCACAATGTAAAAGTTTCTAAAAATCTTCAAATTTTATGTATCAAAAACAAAAAAGCATTACTTCTTTTATTAATATGTAGTGGGTATAGCTCAGTGGCAGAGCATTTGACTGCAGATCAAGAGGTCCTTGGCTCAAATCCGAGTGCCCCCTGTAGTATGGTTTTCATAAAAATGTAACCTTTTTCACACCTTTCAATAATATCATTTAGACAGCTTATCCATATCAGGCAGAACTTAGCACAAGTTTTGTTTAAACGTGACTTATGAAGTAAATTTGCTTTCTTTCTATAAAGTTTAAATAAGAAAATTAAGGAATAAAATAAAAAATTCTTTCTTTTAAATAGTGATTAAAAAAATTATGTAAATCGTTTCATTTAATACATCGGACTCTCTAAAACAAAGAGTCATTCTGTGTAATAAAAATTCTTGAGTATTTTGTTTGATTTATGCAATCATCAAAGTCTTTTTTTTGGAAAGACTAAAGCACATCAGAGTAAAGGAAGTGCACCACAATGTAAAAGTTTCTAAAAATCTTTAAATTTTATGTATCAAAAACAAAAAAACATTATTTCTTTTATTAATATGTAGGGGGTATAGCTCAGTGGCAGAGCATTTGACTGCAGATCAAGAGGTCCTTGGCTCAAATCCAAGTTCCCCCTGTAGTATGATTTTCATAAAAATGTAACCTTTTTCACACCTTTCAATAATATCATTTAGACAGCTTATCCATATCAGGCTGAACTTAGCACAAGTTTTGTTTAAACGTGACTTATGAAGTAAATTTGCTTTCTTTCTATAACGTTTAAATAAGAAAATTAAGGAATAAAATGGAAAATTCTTTCTTTTAAATAGTGATTAAAAAAATTATGTAAATCGTTTCATTTAATACATCGGACTCTCTAAAACAAAGAGTCATTCTGTGTAATAAAAATTCTTGAAAATTTTGTGTGATTTATGAAATCATCAAAGTCTTTTTTGGAAAGACTAAAGCACATCAGACTAAAGGAAGTGCACCACAATGTAAAAGTTTCTAAAAATCTTTAAATTTTATGTATCAAAAACAAAAAAACATTATTTCTTTTATTATTATGTAGGGGGTATAGCTCAGTGGCAGAGCATTTGACTGCAGATCAAGAGGTCCTTGGTTCAAATCCGAGTGCCCCCTGTAGTATGGTTTTCATAAAAATGTAACAATTTTCACACCTTTCAATAATATCATTTAGACAGCTTATCCATATCAGGCTGAACTTAGCACAAGTTTTATTTAAACGTGACTTATGAAGTAAATTTGCTTTCTTTCTATAAAGTTTAAATAAGAAAATTAAGGAATAAAATGGAAAATTCTTTCTTTTAAATAGTGATTAAAAAAATTATGTAAATCGTTTCATTTAATACATCGGACTCTCTAAAACAAAGAGTCATTCTGTGTAATAAAAATTCTTGAAAATTTTGTGTGATTTATGCAATCATCAAAGTCTTTTTTGGAAAGACTAAAGCACATCAGACTAAAGGAAGTGCACCACAATGTAAAAGTTATTAAAAATCTTCAAATTTTATGTATCAAAAACAAAAAAACATTATTTCTTTTATAAATATGTAGGGGGTATAGCTCAGTGGCAGATCATTTGACTGCAGATCAAGAGGTCCTTGGATCAAATCCGAGTGCCCCCTGTAGTATGGTTTTCATAAAAATGTAAGAATTTTCCCACCTTTCAATAATATCATTTAGACAGCTTATCCATTTCAGGCTGAACTTAGCACAAGTTTTATTTAAACGTGACTCATGAAGTAAATTTGCTTTCTTTCTATAAAGTTTAAATAAGAAAATTAAGGAATAAAATGGAAAATTCTTTCTTTTAAATAGTGATTAAAAAAATTATGTAAATCGTTTCATTTAATACATCGGACTCTCTAAAACAAAGAGTCATTCTGTGTAATAAAAATTCTTGAGTATTTTGTGTGCTTTATGCAATCATCAAAGTCTTTTTTGGAAAGACTAAAGCACATCAGACTAAAGGAAGTGCACCACAATGTAAAAGTTTCTAAAAATCTTCAAATTTTATGTATCAAAAACAAAAAAACATTATTTCTTTTATTAATATGTAGGGGGTATAGCTCAGTGGCAGAGCATTTGACTGCAGATCAAGAGGTCCTTGGCTCAAATCCAAATGCCCCCTGTAGTATGGTTTTCATAAAAATGTAACCTTTTTCACACCTTTCAATAATATCATTTAGACAGCTTATCTATATCAGGCTGAACTTAGCACAAGTTTTGTTTAAACGTGACTTATGAAGTAAATTTGCTTTCTTTCTATAAAGTTTAAATAAGAAAATTAAGGAATAAAATGGAAAATTCTTTCTTTTAAATAGTGATTAAAAAAATTATGTAAATCGTTTCATTTAATACATCGGACTCTCTAAAACAAAGAGTCATTCTGTGTAATAAAAATTCTTGAGTATTTTGTGTGATTTATGCAATCATCAAAGTCTTTTTTTTGGAAAGACTAAAGCACATCAGAGTAAAGGAAGTGCACCACAATGTAAAAGTTTCTAAAAATCTTTAAATTTTATGTATCAAAAACAAAAAAACATTATTTCTTTTATTAATATGTAGGGGGTATAACTCAGTGGCAGAGCATTTGACTGCAGATCAAGAGGTCCTTGGTTCAAATCCGAGTGCCCCCTGTAGTATGGTTTTCATAAAAATGTAACAATTTTCACACCTTTCAATAATATCATTTAAACAGCTTATCCATTTCAGGCTGAACTTAGCACAAGTTTTATTTAAATGTGACTTATGAAGTAAATTTGCTTTCTTTCTATAAAGTATAAATAAGAAAATTAAGGAATAAAATGGAAAACTCTTTCTTTTAAATAGTGATTAAAAAAATTATGTAAATCGTTTCATTTAATACATCGGACTCTCTAAAACAAAGAGTCATTCTGTGTAATAAAAACTCTTGAGTATTTTGTGGGATTTATGCAATCATCAAAGTCTTTTTTTTGGAAAGACTAAAGCACATCAGAGTAAAGGAAGTGCACCACAATGTAAAAGTTTCTAAAAATCTTTAAATTTTATGTATCAAAAACAAAAAAACATTATTTCTTTTAATATTATGTAGGGGGTAAAGCTCAGTGGCAGAGCATTTGACTGCAGATCAAGAGGTCCTTGGTTCAAATCCGAGTGCCCCCGGTAGTATGGTTTTCATAAAAATGTAACAATTTTCACACCTTTCAATAATATCATTTAGACAGCTTATTCATATCAGGCTGAACTTAGCACAAGTTTTATTTAAACGTGACTTATGAAGTAAATTTGCTTTCTTTCTATAAAGTTTAAATAAGAAAATTAAGGAATAAAATTGAAAATTCTTTCTTTTAAATAGTGATTAAAAAAATTATGTAAATCGTTTCATTTAATACATCGGACTCTCTAAAACAAAGAGTCATTCTGTGTAATAAAAATTCTTGAGTATTTTGTGTGCTTTATGCAATCATCAAAGTCTTTTTTGGAAAGACTAAAGCACATCAGAGTAAAGGAAGTGCACCACAATGTAAAAGTTTCTAAAAATCTTCAAATTTTATGTATCAAAAACAAAAAAACATTATTTCTTTTATTAATATGTAGGGGGTATAGCTCAGTGGCAAAGCATTTGACTGCAGATCAAGAGGTCTTTGGCTTAAATACAAGTGCGCCCTGTAGCATGGTTTTCATAAAAATGTAACCTTTTTCACACCTTTCAATAATATCATTTAGACAGCTTATCCATATCAGGCTGAACTTAGCAAAAGTTTTGTTTAAACGTGACTTATGAAGTAAATTTGCTTTCTTTCTATAATGTTTAAATAAGAAAATTAAGGAAGAAAATGGAAAATTCTTTCTTTTAAATAGTGATTAAAAAAATTATGTAAATCGTTTCATTTAATAGATCGGACTCTCTAAAACAAAGAGTCATTCTGTGTAATAAAATTTTTTGAGTATTTTGTGTGATTTATGCAATCATCAAAGTCTTTTTTTGGAAAGACTAAAGCACATCAGAGTAAAGGAAGTGCACCACAATGTAAAAGTTTCTAAAAATCTTCAAATTTTATGTATCAAAAACATAAAAACATTATTTCTTTCATTAATATGTAGGGGGTTTAGCTCAGTGGCAGAGCATTTGACTGCAGATCAAGAGGTCCTTGGCTCAAATCCATGTGCCCCCTGTAGTATGGTTTTCATAAAAATGTAACAATTTTCACACCTTTCAATAATATTATTTAGACAGCTTATCCATATCAGGCTGAACTTAGCACAAGTTTTATTTAAACGTGACTTATGAAGTAAATTTGCTTTCTTTCTATAAAGTTTAAATAAGAAAATTAAGGAATAAAATGGAAAATTCTTTCTTTTAAATAGTGATTAAAAAAATTATGTAAATCGTTTCATTTAATACATCGGACTCTCTAAAACAAAGAGTCATTCTGTGTAATAAAAATTCTTGAAAATTTTGTGTGATTTATGCAATCATCAAAGTCTTTTTTGGAAAGACTAAAGCACATCAGACTAAAGGAAGTGCAGCACAATGTAAAAGTTTCTAAAAATCTTCAAATTTTATGTATCAAAAACAAAAAAACATTATTTCTTTTATTAATATGTAGGGGATATAGCTCAGTGGCAGAGCATTTGACTGCAGATCAAGAGGTCCTTGGCTCAAATCCGAGTGCCCCCTGTAGTATGGTTTTCATAAAAATGTAACCTTTTTCACACCTTTCAATAATATCATTTAGACAGCTTATCCATATCAGGCTGAACTTAGCACAAGTTTTGTTTAAACGTGACTTATGAAGTAAATTTGCTTTCTTTCTATAAAGTTTAAATAAGAAAATTAAGGAATCAAATGGAAAATTCTTTCTTTTAAATAGTGATTAAAAAAATTATGTAAATCGTTTCATTTAATACATCGGACTCTCTAAAACAAAGAGTCATTCTGTGTAATAAAAATTCTTGAGTATTTTGTGTGATTTATGCAATCATCAAAGTCTTTTTTGGAAAGACTAAAGCACATCAGACTAAAGGAAGTGCACCACAATGTAAAAGTTTCTAAAAATCTTCAAATTTTATGTATCAAAAACAAAAAAACATTATTTCTTTTATTAATATGTAGGGGGTATAGCTCAGTGGCAGAGCATTTGACTGCAGATCAAGAGGTCCTTGCATCAAATCCGAGTGCCCCCTGTAGTATGGTTTTCATAAAAATGTAACAATTTTCCCACCTTTCAATAATATCATTTAGACAGCTTATCCATTTCAGGCTGAACTTAGCACAAGTTTTATTTAAACGTGACTTATGAAGTAAATTTGCTTTCTTTCTATAAAGTTTAAATAAGAAAATTAAGGAATAAAATGGAAAATTCTTTCTTTTAAATAGTGATTAAAAAAATTATGTAAATCGTTTCATTTAATACATCGGACTCTCTAAAACAAAGAGTCATTCAGTGTAATAAAAATTCTTGAGTATTTTGTGGGATTTATGCAATCATCAAAGTCTTTTTTTTAGAAAGACTAAATCACATCAGAGTAAAGGAAGTGCACCACAATGTAAAAGTTTCTAAAAATCTTTAAATTTTATGTATCAAAAACAAAAAAACATTATTTCTTTTATTAATATGTAGGGGGTATAGCTCAGTGGCAGAGCATTTGACTGCAGATCAAGAGGTCCTTGGCTCAAATCCGAGTGCCCCCCGGTAGTATGGTTTCCATAAAAATGTAATCTTTTTCACACCTTTCAATAATATCATTTAGACAGCTTATCCATATCAGGCTGAACTTAGCACAAGTTTTATTTAAACGTGACTTATGAAGTAAATTTGCTTTCTTTCTATAAAGTTTAAATAAGAAAATTAAGGAATAAAATGGAAAATTCTTTGTTTTAAATAGTGATTAAAAAAATTATGTAAATCATTTCATTTAATACATCGGACTCTCTAAAACAAAGAGTCATTCTGTGTAATAAAAATTCTTGAGTATTTTGTGGGATTTATACAATCATCAAAGTCTTTTTTTTGGAAAGACTAAAGCACATCAGAGTAAAGGAAGTGCACCACAATGTAAAAGATTCTAAAAATCTTCAAATTTTATGTATCAAAAACAAAAAAACATTATTTCTTTTATTATTATGTAGGGGGTATAGCTCAGTGGCAGAGCATTTGACTGCAGATCAAGAGGTCCTTGGTTCAAATCCGAGTTCCCCCGGTAGTATGGTTTTCATAAAAATGTAACAATTTTCACACCTTTCAATAATATCATTTAGACAGCTTATCCATATCAGGCTGAACTTAGCACAAGTTTTGTTTAAACGTGACTTATGAAGTAAATTTGCTTTCTTTCTATAAATTTTAAATAAGAAAATTAAGGAATAAAATGGAAAATTCTTTCTTTTAAATAGTGATTAAAAAAATTATGTAAATCGTTTCATTTAATACATCGGACTCTCTAAAACAAAGAGTCATTCTGTGTAATAAAAATTCTTGAGTATTTTGTGTGCTTTATGCAATCATCAAAGTCTTTTTTAAAAAGACTAAAGCACATCAGAGTAAAGAAAGTGCACCACAATGTAAAAGTTTCTAAAAATCTTCAAATTTTATGTATCAAAAACAAAAAAACATTATTTCTTTTATTAATATGTAGGGGGTATAGCTCAGTGGCAGAGCATTGGACTGCAGATCAAGAGGTCCTTGGCTTAAATACAAGTGCGCCCTGTAGTATGGTTTTCATAGAAATGTAACAATTTTCACACCTTTCAATAATATCATTTAGACAGCTTATCCATATCAGGCTGAACTTAGCACAAGTTTTGTTTAAACGTGACTTATGAAGTAAATTTGCTTTCTTTCTATAAAGTTTAAATAAGAAAATTAAGGAATAAAATGGAAAATTCTTTCTTTTAAATAGTGATTAAAAAAATTATGTAAATCGTTTCATTTAATACTTCGGACTCTCTAAAACAAAGAGTCATTCTGTGTAATAAAAATTCTTGAGTATTTTGTGTGATTTATGCAATCATGAAAGTCTTTTTTTTGGAAAGACTAAAGCACATCAGAGTAAAGGAAGTGCACCACAATGTAAAAGTTTCTAAAAATCTTTAAATTTTATGTATCAAAAACAAAAAAACATTATTTCTTTCATTAATGTGTAGGGGGTATAGCTCAGTGGCAGAGCATTTGACTGCAGAACAAGAGGTCCTTGGTTCAAATCCGAGTGCCCCATATAGTATGGTTTTCATAAAAATGTAACAATTTTCACACCTTTCAATAATATCATTTAGACAGCTTATCCATATCAGGCTGAACTTAGCACAAGTTTTGTTTAAACGTGACTTATGAAGTAAATTTGCTTTCTTTCTATAAATTTTAAATAAGAAAATTAAGGAATAAAATGGAAAATTCTTTCTTTTAAATAGTGATTAAAAAAATTATGTAAATCGTTTCATTTAATACATCGGACTCTCTAAAACAAAGAGTCATTCTGTGTAATAAAAATTCTTGAGTATTTTGTGTGCTTTATGCAATCATCAAAGTCTTTTTTAAAAAGACTAAAGCACATCAGAGTAAAGGAAGTGCACCACAATGTAAAAGTTTCTAAAAATCTTCAAATTTTATGTATCAAAAACAAAAAAACATTATTTCTTTTATTAATATGTAGGGGGTATAGCTCAGTGGCAGAGCATTGGACTGCAGATCAAGAGGTCCTTGGCTTAAATACAAGTGCGCCCTGTAGTATGGTTTTCATAGAAATGTAACAATTTTCACACCTTTCAATAATATCATTTAGACAGCTTATCCATATCAGGCTGAACTTAGCACAAGTTTTGTTTAAACGTGACTTATGAAGTAAATTTGCTTTCTTTCTATAAAGTTTAAATAAGAAAATTAAGAAATAAAATGGAAAATTCTTTCTTTTAAATAGTGATTAAAAAAATTATGTAAATCGTTTCATTTAATACTTCGGACTCTCTAAAACAAAGAGTCATTCTGTGTAATAAAAATTCTTGAGTATTTTGTGTGATTTATGCAATCATGAAAGTCTTTTTTTTGGAAAGACTAAAGCACATCAGAGTAAAGGAAGTGCACCACAATGTAAAAGTTTCTAAAAATCTTTAAATTTTATGTATCAAAAACAAAAAAACATTATTTCTTTCATTAATGTGTAGGGGGTATAACTCAGTGGCAGAGCATTTGACTGCAGAACAAGAGGTCCTTGGTTCAAATCCGAGTGCCCCATATAGTATGGTTTTCATAAAAATGTAACAATTTTCACACCTTTCAATAATATAATTTAGACAGCTTATCCATATCAGGCTGAACTTAGCACAAGTTTTATTTAAACGTGACTTATGAAGTAAATTTGCTTTCTTTCTATAAAGTTTAAATAAGAAAATTAAGGAATAAAATGGAAAATTCTTTCTTTTAAATAGTGATTAAAAAATTATGTAAATCGTTTCATTTAATACATCGGACTCTCTAAAACAAAGAGTCATTCTGTGTAATAAAAATTCTTGAGTATTTTGTGTGCTTTATGCAATTATCAAAGTCTTTTTTGGAAAGACTAAAGCACATCAGAGTAAAGGAAGTGCACCACAATGTAAAAGTTTCTAAAAATCTTCAAATTTTATGTATCAAAAACATAAAAACATTATTTCTTTCATTAATATGTAGGGGGTATAGCTCAGTGGCAGAGCATTTGACTGCAGATCAAGAGGTCCTTGGCTCAAATCAAAGTACCCCCTGTAGTATGGTTTTCATAAAAATGTAACAATTTTCACACCTTTCAATAATATCATTTAGACAGCTTATCCATATCAGGCTGAACTTAGCACAAGTTTTATTTAAACGTGACTTATGAAGTAAATTTGCTTTCTTTCTATAAAGTTTAAATAAGAAAATTAAGGAATAAAATGGAAAATTCTTTCTTTAAAATAGTGATTAAAAAAATTATGTAAATCGTTTCATTTAATACATCGGACTCTCTAAAACAAAGAGTCATTCTGTGTAATAAAAATTCTTGAGTATTTTGTGTGCTTTATGCAATTATCAAAGTCTTTTTTGGAAAGACTAAAGCACATCAGAGTAAAGGAAGTGCACCACAATGTAAAAGTTTCTAAAAATCTTCAAATTTTATGTATCAAAAACAAAAAAACATTATTTCTTTTATTAATATTTAGGGGATATAGCTCAGTGGCAGAGCATTTGACTGCAGATCAAGAGGTTCTTGGCTCAAATCCGAGTGCCCCCTGTAGTATGGTTTTCATAAAAATGTAACCTTTTTCACACCTTTCAATAATATCATTTAGACAGCTTATCCATATCAGGCTGAACTTAGCACAAGTTTTGTTTGAACGTGACTTATGAAGTAAATTTGCTTTCTTTCTATAAAGTTTAAATAAGAAAATTAAGGAATAAAATGGAAAAATCTTTCTTTTAAATAGTGATTAAAAAAATTATGTAAATCGTTTCATTTAGTACATCGGACTCTCTAAAACAAAGAGTCATTCTGTGTAATAAAAATTCTTGAGTATTTTGTGTGCTTTATGCAATCATCAAAGTCTTTTTTGGAAAGACTAAAGCACATCAGAGTAAAGGAAGTGCACCACAATGTAAAAGTTTCTAAAAATCTTCAAATTTTATGTATCAAAAACAAAAAAACATTATTTCTTTTATTAATATGTAGGGGGTATAGCTCAGTGGCAGAGCATTTGACTGCAGATCAAGAGGTCCTTGGTTCAAATCCGAGTGCCCCCTGTAGTATGGTTTTCATAAAAATGTAACAATTTTCACACCTTTCAATAATATCATTTAGACAGCTTATCCATATCAGGCTGAACTTAGCACAAGTTTTTTTTGAACGTGACTTATGAAGTAAATTTGCTTTCTTTCTATAAAGTTTAAATAAGAAAATTAAGGAATAAAATGGAAAAATAATTCTTTTAAATAGTGATTAAAAAAATTATGTAAATCGTTTCATTTAATACATCGGACTCTCTAAAACAAAGAGTCATTCTGTGTAATAAAAATTCTTGAGTATTTTGTGTGATTTATGCAATCATCAAAGTCTTTTTTTTGGAAAGACTAAAGCACATCAGAGTAAAGGAAGTGCACCACAATGTAAAAGTTTCTAAAAATCTTTAAATTTTTTGTATCAAAAACAAAAAAACATTATTTATTTTATTAATCTGTAGGGGGTATAGCTCAGTGGCAGAGCATTTGACTGCAGATCAAGAGGTCCTTGGTTCAAATCCGAGTGCCCCCTGTAGTATGGTTTTCATAAAAATGTAACAATTTTCACACCTTTCAATAATATCATTTAGACAGCTTATCCATATCAGGCTGAACTTAGCACAAGTTTTATTTAAACGTGACTTATGAAGTAAATTTACTTTCTTTCTATAAAGTTTAAATAAGAAAATTAAGGAATAAAATGGAAAATTCTTTCTTTTAAATAGTGATTAAAAAAATTATGTAAATCGTTTCATTTAATACATCGGACTCTCTAAAACAAAGAGTCATTCTGTGTAATAAAAATTCTTGAGTATTTTGTGTGCTTTATGCAATCATCAAAGTCTTTTTTGTAAAGACTAAAGCACATCAGAGTAAAGGAAGTGCACCACAATGTAAAAGTTTCTAAAAATCTTCAAATTTTATGTATCAAAAACAAAAAAACATTATTTCTTTTATTAATATGTATGGGGTATAGCTCAGTGGCAGAGCATTTAACTGCAGATCAAGAGGTCCTTGGCTCAAATCCAAGTTCCCCCTGTAGTATGGTTTTCATAAAAATGTAACAATTTTCACACCTTTCAATAATATCATTTAGACAGCTTATCCATATCAGGCTGAACTTAGCACAAGTTTTATTTAAACGTGACTTATGAAGTAAATTTGCTTTCTTTCTTTAAAGTTTAAATAAGAAAATTAAGGAATAAAATGGAAAATTCTTTTTTTTAAATAGTGATTAAAAAAGTTATGTAAATCATTTCATTTAATGCATCGGACTCTCTAAAACAAAGAGTCATTCTGTGTAATAAAAATTCTTGAGTATTTTGTGTGATTTATGCAATCATAAAAGTCTTTTTTTTGGAAAGACTAAAGCACATCAGAGTAAAGGAAGTGCACCACAATGTAAAAGTTTCTAAAAATCTTTAAATTTTTTGTATCAAAAACAAAAAAACATTATTTATTCTATTAATCTGTAGGGGGTATAGCTCAGTGGCAGAGCATTTGACTGCAGATCAAGAGGTCCTTGGTTCAAATCCGAGTGCCCCCTGTAGTATGGTTTTCATAAAAATGTAACAATTTTCACACCTTTCAATAATATCATTTAGACAGCTTATCCATATCAGGCTGAACTTAGCACAAGTTTTATTTAAACGTGACTTATGAAGTAAATTTAATTTCTTTCTATAAAGTTTAAATAAGAAAATTAAGGAATAAAATGGAAAATTCTTTCTTTTAAATAGTGATTAAAAAAATTATGTAAATCGTTTCATTTAATACATCGGACTCTCTAAAACAAAGAGTCATTCTGTGTAATAAAAATTCTTGAGTATTTTGTGTGCTTTATGCAATCATCAAAGTCTTTTTTGGAAAGACTAAAGCACATCAGAGTAAAGGAAGTGCACCACAATGTAAATGTTTCTAAAAATCTTCAAATTGTATGTATCAAAAACAAAAAAACATTATTTCTTTTATTAATATGTAGGGGGTATAGCTCAGTGGCAGAGCATTTAACTGCAGATCAAGAGGTCCTTGGCTCAAATCCAAGTGCCCCCTGTAGTATGGTTTTCATAAAAATGTAACAATTTTCACACCTTTCAATAATATCATTTAGACAGCTTATCCATATCAGGCTGAACTTAGCACAAGTTTTATTTGAACGTGACTTATGAAGTAAATTTGCTTTCTTTCTATAAAGTTTAAATAAGAAAATTAAGGAATAAAATGGAAAAATCTTTCTTTTAAATAGTGATTAAAAAAATTATGTAAATCGTTTCATTTAATACATCGGACTCTCTAAAACAAAGAGTCATTCTGTGTAATAAAAATTCTTGAGTATTTTGTGTGCTATATGCAATCATCAAAGTCTTTTTTGGAAAGACTAAAGCACATCAGAGTAAAGGAAGTGCACCACAATGTAATAGTTTCTAAAAATCTTCATATTTTATGTATCAAAAACAAAAAAACATTATTTCTTTTATTAATATGTAGTGGGTATAGCTCAGTGGCAGAGCATTTGACTGCAGATCAAGAGGTCCTTGGTTCAAATCCGAGTGCCCCCTGTAGTATGGTTTTCATAAAAATGTAACAATTTTCACACCTTTCAATAATATCATTTAGACAGCTTATCCATATCAAGCTGAACTTAGCACAAGTTTTATTTAAACGTGACTTATGAAGTAAATTTACTTTCTTTCTATAAAGTTTAAATAAGAAAATTAAGGAATAAAATGGAAAATTCTTTCTTTTAAATAGTGATTAAAAAAATTATGTAAATTGTTTCATTTAATACATCGGACTCTCTAAAACAAAGAGTCATTCTGTGTAATAAAAATTCTTGAGTATTTTGTGTGCTTTATGCAATCATCAAAGTCTTTTTTGGAAAGACTAAAGCACATCAGAGTAAAGGAAGTGCACCACAATGTAAAAGTTTCTAAAAAGCTTCAAATTTTATGTATCAAAAACAAAAAAACATTATTTCTTTTATTAATATGTAGGGGGTATAGCTCAGTGGCAGAGCATTTAACTGGAGATCAAGAGGTCCTTGGCTCAAATCCAAGTGCCCCCTGTAGTATGGTTTTCATAAAAATGTAACAATTTTCACACCTTTCAATAATATCATTTAGACAGCTTATCCATATCAGGCTGAACTTAGCACAAGTTTTATTTGAACGTGACTTATGAAGTAAATTTGCTTTCTTTCTATAAAGTTTAAATAAGAAAATTAAGGAATAAAATGGAAAAATCTTTCTTTTAAATAGTGATTAAAAAAATTATGTAAATCGTTTCATTTAGTACATCGGACTCTCTAAAACAAAGAGTCATTCTGTGTAATAAAAATTCTTGAGTATTTTGTGTGCTTTATGCAATCATCAAAGTCTTTTTTGGAAAGACTAAAGCACATCAGAGTAAAGGAAGTGCACCACAATGTAAAAGTTTCTAAAAATCTTCAAATTTTATGTATCAAAAACAAAAAAACATTATTTCTTTTATTAATATGTAGGGGGTATAGCTCAGTGGCAGAGCATTTGACTGCAGATCAAGAGGTCCTTGGTTCAAATCCAAGTGCCCCCTGTAGTATGGTTTTCATAAAAATGTAACAATTTTCACACCTTTCAATAATATCATTTAGACAGCTTATCCATATCAGGCTGAACTTAGCACAAGTTTTATTTAAACGTGACTTATGAAGTAAATTTACTTTCTTTCTATAAAGTTTAAATAAGAAAATTAAGGAATAAAATGGAAAATTCTTTCTTTTAAATAGTGATTAAAAAAATTATGTAAATCGTTTCATTTAATACATCGGACTCTCTAAAACAAAGAGTCATTCTGTGTAATAAAAATTCTTGAGTATTTTGTGTGCTTTATGCAATCATCAAAGTCTTTTTTGGAAAGACTAAAGCACATCAGAGTAAAGGAAGTGCACCACAATGTAAAAGTTTCTAAAAATCTTCAAATTTTATGTATCAAAAACAAAAAAACATTATTTCTTTTATTAATATGTAGGGGGTATAGCTCAGTGGCAGAGCATTTAACTGGAGCTCAAGAGGTCCTTGGCTCAAATCCAAGTGCCCCCTGTAGCATGGTTTTCATAAAAAAGTAACAATTTTCACACCTTTCAATAATATCATTTAGACAGCTTATCCATATCAGGCTGAACTTAGCACAAGTTTTATTTGAACGTGACTTATGAAGTAAATTTGCTTTCTTTCTATAAAGTTTAAATAAGAAAATTCAGGAATAAAATGGAAAAATATTTCTTTTAAATAGTGATTAAAAAAATTATGTAAATCGTTTCATTTAATACATCGGACTCTCTAAAACAAAGAGTCATTCTGTGTAATAAAAATTCTTGAGTATTTTGTGTGATTTATGCAATTATCAAAGTCTTTTTTTTGGAAAGACTAAAGCACATCAGAGTAAAGGAAGTGCACCACAATGTAAAAGTTTCTAAAAATCTTTAAATTTTTTGTATCAAAAACAAAAAAACATTATTTATTTTATTAATCTGTAGGGGGTATAGCTCAGTGGCAGAGCATTTGACTGCAGATCAAGAGGTCCTTGGTTCAAATCCGAGTGCCCCCTGTAGTATGGTTTTCATAAAAATGTAACAATTTTTACACCTTTCAATAATATCATTTAGACAGCTTATCCATATCAGGCTGAACTTAGCACAAGTTTTATTTAAACGTGACTTATGAAGTAAATTTACTTTCTTTCTATAAAGTTTAAATAAGAAAATTAAGGAATAAAATGGAAAATTCTTTCTTTTAAATAGTGATTAAAAAAATTATGTAAATCGTTTCATTTAATACATCGGACTCTCTAAAACAAAGAGTCATTCTGTGTAATAAAAATTCTTGAGTATTTTGTGTGCTTTATGCAATCATCAAAGTCTTTTTTGGAAAGACTAAAGCACATCAGAGTAAAGGAAGTGCACCACATTGTAAAAGTTTCTAAAAATCTTCAAATTTTATGTATCAAAAACAAAAAAACATTATTTCTTTTATTAATATGTAGGGGGTATAGCTCAGTGGCAGAGCATTTGACTGCAGATCAAGAGGTCCTTAGTTCAAATCCGAGTGCCCCCTGTAGTATGGTTTTCATAAAAATGTAACAATTTTCACACCTTTCAATAATATCATTTAGACAGCTTATCCATATCAGGCTGAACGTAGCACAAGTTTTATTTAAACGTGACTTATGAAGTAAATTTACTTTCTTTCTATAAAGTTTAAATAAGAAAATTAAGGAATAAAATGGAAAATTCTTTCTTTTAAATAGTGATTAAAAAAATTATGTAAATCGTTTCATTTAATACATCGGACTCTCTAAAACAAAGAGTCATTCTGTGTAATAAAAATTCTTGAGTATTTTGTGTGCTTTATGCAATCATCAAAGTCTTTTTTGGAAAAACTAAAGCACATCAGAGTAAAGGAAGTGCACCACAATGTAAAAGTTTCTAAAAATCTTCAAATTTTATGTATCAAAAACAAAAAAACATTATTTCTTTTATTAATATGTAGGGGGTATAGCTCAGTGGCAGAGCATTTACCTGGAGATCAAGAGGTCCTTGGCTCAAATCCAAGTGCCCCCTGTAGTATGGTTTTCATAAAAATGTAACAATTTTCACACTTTTCAATAATATCATTTAGACAGCTTATCCATATCAGGCTGAACTTAGCACAAGTTTTATTTGAACGTGACTTATGAAGTAAATTTGCTTTCTTTCTATAAAGTTTAAATAAGAAAATTAAGAAATAAAATGGAAAAATATTTCTTTGAAATAGTGATTAAAAAAATTATGTAAATCGTTTCATTTAATACATCGGACTCTCTAAAACAAAGAGTCATTTTGTGTAATAAAAATTCTTGAGTATTTTGTGTGATTTATGCAATCATCAAAGTCTTTTTTGGAAAGACTAAAGCACATCAGAGTAAAGGAAGTGCACCACAATGTAAAAGTTTCTAAAAATCTTCAAATTTTATGTATTAAAAACAAAAAAACATTTTTTCTTTTATTAATATGTAGGGGGTATAGCTCAGTGGCAGAGCATTTGACTGCAAATCAAGAGGTCCTTGGCTCAAATCCAAGTACTCCCTGTAGTATGGTTTTCATAGAAATGTAACCTTTTTCACACCTTTCAATAATATCATTTAGACAGCTTATCCATATCAGGCTGAACTTAGCACAAGTTTTGTTTAAACGTGACTTATGAAGTAAATTTGCTTTCTTTCTATAAAGTTTAAATAAGAAAATTAAGGAATAAAATGGAAAATTCTTTCTTTTAAATAGTGATTAAAAAAATTATGTAAATCATTTCATTTAATACATCGGACTCTCTAAAACAAAGAGTCATTCTGTGTAATAAAAATTCTTGAGTATTTTGTGTGCTTTATGCAATCATCAAAGCCTTTTTTGGAAAGATTAAAGCACATCAGAGTAAAGGAAGTGCACCACAATGTAAAAGTTTCTAAAAATCTTCAAATTTTATGTATCAAAAACAAAAAAACATTATTTTTTTATTAATAAGTAGGGGGTATTGCTCAGTGGCAGAGCATTTGACTGCAGATCAAGAGGTCCTTGGTTCAAATCCGAGTGCCCCCTGTAGTATGGTTTTTATAAAAATGTAACAATTTTCACACCTTTCAATAATATCATTTAGACAGCTTATCCATATCAGACTGAACTTGCACAAGTTTTATTTAAACGTGACTTATGAAGTAAATTTGCTTTCTTTCTATAAAGTTTAAATAAGAAAATTAAGGAATAAAATGGAAAATTCTTTCTTTTAAATAGTGATTAAAAAAATTATGTAAATCGTTTCATTTAATACATCGGACTCTCTAAAACAAAGAGTCATTCTGTGTAATAAAAATTCTTGAGTATTTTGTGTGATTTATGCAATCATCAAAGTCTTTTTTTTGGAAAGACTAAAGCACATCAGAGTAAAGGAAGTGCACCACAATGTAAAAGTTTCTAAAAATCTTTAAATTTTATGTATCAAAAACAAAAAAAACATTATTTCTTTCATTAATGTGTAGGGGGTATAGCTCAGTGGCAGAGCATTTGACTGCAGATCAAGAGATCCTTGGTTCAAATCCGAGTGCCCCATATAGTATGGTTTTCATAAAAATGTAACAATTTTCACACCTTTCAATAATATCATTTAGACAGCTTATCCATATCAGGCTGAACTTAGCACAAGTTTTATTTAAACGTGACTTATGAAGTAAATTTGCTTTCTTTCTATAAAGTTTAAATAAGAAAATTAAGGAATAAAATGGAAAATTCTTTCTTTTAAATAGTGATTAAAAAAATTATGTAAATCGTTTCATTTAATACATCGGACTCTCTAAAACAAAGAGTCATTCTGTGTAATAAAAATTCTTGAGTATTTTGTGTGCTTTATGCAATCATCAAAGTCTTTTTTGGAAAGACTAAAGCACATCAGAGTAAAGGAAGTGCACCACAATGTAAAAATGTCTAAAAATCTTCAAATTTTATGTATCAAAAAAAACAAAACATTATTTCTTTTATTAATATGTAGGGGGTATAGCTCAGTGGCAGAGCATTTGACTGCAGATCAAGAGGTCCTTGGCTCAAATTTAAGTGCCCCCTGTAGTATGGTTTTCATAAAAATGTAACAATTTTCACACCTTTCAATAATATCATTTAGACAGCTTATCCATATCAGGCTGAACTTAGCACAAGTTTTATTTAAACGTGACTTATGAAGTAAATTTGCTTTCTTTCTATAAAGTTTAAATAAGAAAATTAAGGAATAAAATGGAAAATTCTTTCTTTTAAATAGTTATTAAAAAAATTATGTAAATCGTTTCATTTAATACATCGGACTCTCTAAAACAAAGAGTCATTCTGTGTAATAAAAATTCTTGAGTATTTTGTGTGCTTTATGCAATCATCAAAGTCTTTCTTGGAAAGACTAAAGCACATCAGAGTAAAGGAAGTGCACCACAATGTAAAAGTTTCTAAAAATCTTCAAATTTTATGTATCAAAAACATAAAAACATTATTTCTTTCATTAATATGTAGGGGGTATAGCTCAGTGGCAGAGCATTTGACTGCAGATCAAGAGGTCCTTGGCTCAAATCCAAGTGCCCCCTGTAGTATGGTTTTCATAAAAATGTTACAATTTTCACACCTTTCAATAATATTATTTAGACAGCTTATCCATATCAGGCTGAATATAGCACAAGTTTTATTTAAACGTGACTTATGAAGTAAATTTGCTTTCTTTCTATAAAGTTTAAATAAGAAAATTAAGGAATAAAATGGAAAATTCTTTCTTTTAAATAGTGATTAAAAAAATTATGTAAATCATTTCATTTAATACATCGGACTCTCTAAAACAAAGAGTCATTCTGTGTAATAAAAATTCTTGAGTATTTTGTGTGCTTTATGCAATCATCAAAGCCTTTTTTGGAAAGATTAAAGCACATCAGAGTAAAGGAAGTGCACCACAATGTAAAAGTTTCCAAAAATCTTCAAATTTTATGTATCAAAAACAAAAAAACATTATTTCTTTTATTAATATGTAGGGGATATAGCTCAGTGGCAGAGCATTTGACTGCAGATCAAGAGGTCCTTGGCTCAAATCCGAGTGCCCCCTGTGGTATGGTTTTCATAAAAATGTAACAATTTTCACACCTTTCAATAATATCATTTAGACAGCTTATCCATATCAGGCTGAACTTAGCACAAGTTTTATTTAAACGTGACTTATGAAGTAAATTTGCTTTCTTTCTATAAAGTTTAAATAAGAAAATTAAGGAATAAAATGGAAAATTCTTTCTTTTAAATAGTTATTAAAAAAATTATGTAAATCGTTTCATTTAATACATCGGACTCTCTAAAATAAAGAGTCATTCTGTGTAATAAAAATTCTTGAGTATTTTGTGTGCTTTATGCAATCATCAAAGTCTTTCTTGGAAAGACTAAAGCACATCAGAGTAAAGGAAGTGCACCACAATATAAAAGTTTCTAAAAATCTTCAAATTTTATGTATCAAAAACAAAAAAACATTATTTCTTTTATTAATATGTAGGGGGTATAGCTCAGTGGCAGAGCATTTGACTGCAGATCAAGAGGTCCTTGGCTCAAATCCAAGTGCCCCCTGTAGTATGGTTTTTATAAAAATGTAACCTTTTTCACACCTTTCAATAATATCATTTAGACAGCTTATCCATATCAGGCTGAACTTAGCACAAGTTTTGTTTAAACGTGACTTATGAAGTAAATTTGCTTTCTTTCTATAAAGTTTAAATAAGAAAATTAAGGAAGAAAATGGAAAATTCTTTCTTTTAAATAGTGATTAAAAAAATTATGTAAATCGTTTCATTTAATAGATCGGACTCTCTAAAACAAAGAGTCATTCTGTGTAATAAAAATTTTTGAGTATTTTGTGTGATTTATGCAATCATCAAAGTCTTTTTTTGGAAAGACTAAAGCACATCAGAGTAAAGGAAGTGCACCACAATGTAAAAGTTTCTAAAAATCTTCAAATTTTATGTATCAAAAACATAAAAACATTATTTCTTTCATTAATATGTAGGGGGTATAGCTCAGTGGCAGAGCATTTGACTGCAGATCAAGAGGTCCTTGGCTCAAATCCAAGTGCCCCCTGTAGTATGGTTTTCATAAAAATGTTACAATTTTCACACCTTTCAATAATATTATTTAGACAGCTTATCCATATCAGGCTGAATATAGCACAAGTTTTATTTAAACGTGACTTATGAAGTAAATTTGCTTTCTTTCTATAAAGTTTAAATAAGAAAATTAAGGAATAAAATGGAAAATTCTTTCTTTTAAATAGTGATTAAAAAAATTATGTAAATCATTTCATTTAATACATCGGACTCTCTAAAACAAAGAGTCATTCTGTGTAATAAAAATTCTTGAGTATTTTGTGTGCTTTATGCAATCATCAAAGCCTTTTTTGGAAAGATTAAAGCACATCAGAGTAAAGGAAGTGCACCACAATGTAAAAGTTTCCAAAAATCTTCAAATTTTATGTATCAAAAACAAAAAAACATTATTTCTTTTATTAATATGTAGGAGATATAGCTCAGTGGCAGAGCATTTGACTGCAGATCAAGAGGTCCTTGGCTCAAATCCGAGTGCCCCCTGTAGTATGGTTTTCATAAAAATGTAACCTTTTTCACACCTTTCAATAATATCATTTAGACAGCTTATCCATATCAGGCTGAACTTAGCACAAGTTTTGTTTAAACGTGACTTATGAAGTAAATTTGCTTTCTTTCTATAAAGTTTAAATAAGAAAATTAAGGAATCAAATGGAAAATTCTTTCTTTTAAATAGTGATTAAAAAAATTATGTAAATCGTTTCATTTAATACATCGGACTCTCTAAAACAAAGAGTCATTCTGTGTAATAAAAATTCTTGAGTATTTTGTGTGATTTATGCAATCATCAAAGTCTTTTTTTAGAAAGACTAAAGCACATCAGACTAAAGGAAGTGCACCACAATGTAAAAGTTTCTAAAAATCTTTAAATTTTATGTATCAAAAACAAAAAAACATTATTTCTTTTATTAATATGTAGGGGGTATAGCTCAGTGGCAGAGCATTTGACTGCAGATCAAGAGGTCCTTGGCTCAAATCCGAGTGCCCCCCGGTAGTATGGTTTCCATAGAAATGTAATCTTTTTCACACCTTTCAATAATATCATTTAGACAGCTTATCCATATCAGGCTGAACTTAGCACAAGTTTTATTTAAACATGACTTATGAAGTAAATTTGCTTTCTTTCTATAAAGTTTAAATAAGAAAATTAAGGAATAAAATGGAAAATTCTTTGTTTTAAATAGTGATTAAAAAAATTATGTAAATCATTTCATTTAATACATCGGACTCTCTAAAACAAAGAGTCATTCTGTGTAATAAAAATTCTTGAGTATTTTGTCTGCTTTATGCAATCATCAAAGTCTTTTTTGGAAAGACTAAAGCACATCAGACTAAAGGAAGTGCACCACAATGTAAAAGTTTCTAAAAATCTTCAAATTTTATGTATCAAAAACAAAAAAACATTATTTCTTTTATTAATATGTAGGGGGTATAGCTCAGTGGCAGAGCATTTGACTGCAGATCAAGAGGTCCTTGTCTCAAATCCAAATGCCCCCTGTAGTATAGTTTTCATAAAAATGTAACCTTTTTCACACCTTTCAATAATATCATTTAGACAGCTTATCCATATCAGGCTGAACTTAGCACAAGTTTTGTTTAAACGTGACTTATGAAGTAAATTTGCTTTCTTTCTATAAAGTTTAAATAAGAAAATTAAGGAATAAAATGGAAAATTCTTTCTTTTAAATAGTGAGTAAAAAAATTATGTAAATCGTTTCATTTAATACATCGGACTCTCTAAAACAAAGAGTCATTCTGTGTAATAAAAATTGTTGAGTATTTTGTGTGATTTATGCAATCATCAAAGTCTTTTTTTTGGAAAGACTAAAGCACATCAGAGTAAAGGAAGTGCACCACAATGTAAAAGTTTCTAAAAATCTTCAAATTTTATGTATCAAAAACATAAAAACATTATTTCTTTCATTAATATGTAGGGGGTATAGCTCAGTGGCAGAGCATTTGACTGCAGATCAAGAGGTCCTTGGCTCAAATCCAAGTGCCCCCTGTAGTATGGTTTTCATAAAAATGTTACAATTTTCACACCTTTCAATAATATTATTTAGACAGCTTATCCATATCAGGCTGAATATAGCACAAGTTTTATTTAAACGTGACTTATGAAGTAAATTTGCTTTCTTTCTATAAAGTTTAAATAAGAAAATTAAGGAATAAAATGGAAAATTCTTTCTTTTAAATAGTGATTAAAAAAATTATGTAAATCATTTCATTTAATACATCGGACTCTCTAAAACAAAGAGTCATTCTGTGTAATAAAAATTCTTGAGTATTTTGTGTGCTTTATGCAATCATCAAAGCCTTTTTTGGAAAGATTAAAGCACATCAGAGTAAAGGAAGTGCACCACAATGTAAAAGTTTCCAAAAATCTTCAAATTTTATGTATCAAAAACAAAAAAACATTATTTCTTTTATTAATATGTAGGGGATATAGCTCAGTGGCAGAGCATTTGACTGCAGATCAAGAGGTCCTTGGCTCAAATCCGAGTGCCCCCTGTAGTATGGTTTTCATAAAAATGTAACAATTTTCACACCTTTCAATAATATCATTTAGACAGCTTATCCATATCAGGCTGAACTTAGCACAAGTTTTATTTAAACGTGACTTATGAAGTAAATTTGCTTTCTTTCTATAAAGTTTAAATAAGAAAATTAAGGAATAAAATGGAAAATTCTTTCTTTTAAATAGTTATTAAAAAAATTATGTAAATCGTTTCATTTAATACATCGGACTCTCTAAAATAAAGAGTCATTCTGTGTAATAAAAATTCTTGAGTATTTTGTGTGCTTTATGCAATCATCAAAGTCTTTCTTGGAAAGACTAAAGCACATCAGAGTAAAGGAAGTGCACCACAATGTAAAAGTTTCTAAAAATCTTCAAATTTTATGTATCAAAAACAAAAAAACATTATTTCTTTTATTAATATGTAGGGGGTATAGCTCAGTGGCAGAGCATTTGACTGCAGATCAAGAGGTCCTTGGCTCAAATCCAAGTGCCCCCTGTAGTGTGGTTTTTATAAAAATGTAACCTTTTTCACACCTTTCAATAATATCATTTAGACAGCTTATCCATATCAGGCTGAACGTAGCACAAGTTTTGTTTAAACGTGACTTATGAAGTAAATTTGCTTTCTTTCTATAAAGTTTAAATAAGAAAATTAAGGAAGAAAATGGAAAATTCTTTCTTTTAAATAGTGATTAAAAAAATTATGTAAATCGTTTCATTTAATAGATCGGACTCTCTAAAACAAAGAGTCATTCTGTGTAATAAAAATTTTTGAGTATTTTGTGTGATTTATGCAATCATCAAAGTCTTTTTTTGGAAAGACTAAAGCACATCAGAGTAAAGGAAGTGCACCACAATGTAAAAGTTTCTAAAAATCTTCAAATTTTATGTATCAAAAACATAAAAACATTATTTCTTTCATTAATATGTAGGGGGTATAGCTCAGTGGCAGAGCATTTGACTGCAGATCAAGAGGTCCTTGGCTCAAATCCAAGTGCCCCCTGTAGTATGGTTTTCATAAAAATGTTACAATTTTCACACCTTTCAATAATATTATTTAGACAGCTTATCCATATCAGGCTGAATATAGCACAAGTTTTATTTAAACGTGACTTATGAAGTAAATTTGCTTTCTTTCTATAAAGTTTAAATAAGAAAATTAAGGAATAAAATGGAAAATTCTTTCTTTTAAATAGTGATTAAAAAAATTATGTAAATCATTTCATTTAATACATTGGACTCTCTAAAACAAAGAGTCATTCTGTGTAATAAAAATTCTTGAGTATTTTGTGTGCTTTATGCAATCATCAAAGCCTTTTTTGGAAAGATTAAAGCACATCAGAGTAAAGGAAGTGCACCACAATGTAAAAGTTTCCAAAAATCTTCAAATTTTATGTATCAAAAACAAAAAAACATTATTTCTTTTATTAATATGTAGGAGATATAGCTCAGTGGCAGAGCATTTGACTGCAGATCAAGAGGTCCTTGGCTCAAATCCGAGTGCCCCCTGTAGTATGGTTTTCATAAAAATGTAACCTTTTTCACACCTTTCAATAATATCATTTAGACAGCTTATCCATATCAGGCTGAACTTAGCACAAGTTTTGTTTAAACGTGACTTATGAAGTAAATTTGCTTTCTTTCTATAAAGTTTAAATAAGAAAATTAAGGAATCAAATGGAAAATTCTTTCTTTTAAATAGTGATTAAAAAAATTATGTAAATCGTTTCATTTAATACATCGGACTCTCTAAAACAAAGAGTCATTCTGTGTAATAAAAATTCTTGAGTATTTTGTGTGATTTATGCAATCATCAAAGTCTTTTTTTAGAAAGACTAAAGCACATCAGACTAAAGGAAGTGCACCACAATGTAAAAGTTTCTAAAAATCTTTAAATTTTATGTATCAAAAACAAAAAAACATTATTTCTTTTATTAATATGTAGGGGGTATAGCTCAGTGGCAGAGCATTTGACTGCAGATCAAGAGGTCCTTGGCTCAAATCCGAGTGCCCCCCGGTAGTATGGTTTCCATAGAAATGTAATCTTTTTCACACCTTTCAATAATATCATTTAGACAGCTTATCCATATCAGGCTGAACTTAGCACAAGTTTTATTTAAACGTGACTTATGAAGTAAATTTGCTTTCTTTCTATAAAGTTTAAATAAGAAAATTAAGGAATAAAATGGAAAATTCTTTCTTTTAAATAGTGATTAAAAAAATTATGTAAATCATTTCATTTAATACATCGGACTCTCTAAAACAAAGAGTCATTCTGTGTAATAAAAATTCTTGAGTATTTTGTCTGCTTTATGCAATCATCAAAGTCTTTTTTGGAAAGACTAAAGCACATCAGACTAAAGGAAGTGCACCACAATGTAAAAGTTTCTAAAAATCTTCAAATTTTAAGTATCAAAAACAAAAAAACATTATTTCTTTTATTAATATGTAGGGGGTATAGCTCAGTGGCAGAGCATTTGACTGCAGATCAAGAGGTCCTTGGCTCAAACCCAAATGCCCCCTGTAGTATAGTTTTCATAAAAATGTAACCTTTTTCACACCTTTCAATAATATCATTTAGA
This sequence comes from Anomaloglossus baeobatrachus, assembly GCF_048569485.1. NCBI lineage: Eukaryota > Metazoa > Chordata > Amphibia > Anura > Aromobatidae > Anomaloglossus > Anomaloglossus baeobatrachus. The sequence continues at coordinate 172,215,848 of NC_134353.1, forward strand.
CAGCTTATCCATATCAGGCTGAACTTAGCACAAGTTTTGTTTAAACGTGACTTATGAAGTAAATTTGCTTTCTTTCTATAAAGTTTAAATAAGAAAATTAAGGAATAAAATGGAAAATTCTTTCTTTTAAATAGTGAGTAAAAAAATTATGTAAATCGTTTCATTTAATACATCGGACTCTCTAAAACAAAGAGTCATTCTGTGTAATAAAAATTGTTGAGTATTTTGTGTGATTTATGCAATCATCAAAGTCTTTTTTTTGGAAAGACTAAAGCACATCAGAGTAAAGGAAGTGCACCACAATGTAAAAGTTTCTAAAAATCTTTAAATTTTATGTATCAAAAAAAAAAAAACATTATTTCTTCTATTAATACATAGGGGGTATAGCTCAGTGGCAGAGCATTTGACTGCAGATCAAGAGGTCCTTGGTTCAAATCCGAGTGCCCCCTGTAGTATGGTTTTCATAAAAATGTAACAATTTTCACACCTTTCAATAATATCATTTAAACAGCTTATCCATTTCAGGCTGAACTTAGCACAAGTTTTATTTAAACGTGACTTATGAAGTAAATTTACTTTCTTTCTATAAAGTTTAAATAAGAAAATTAAGGAATAAAATGGAAAATTCTTTCTTTTAAATAGTGATTAAAAAAATTATGTAAATCGTTTCATTTAATACATCGGACTCTCTAAAACAAAGAGTCATTCTGTGTAATAAAAATTCTTGAGTATTTTGTGGGATTTATGCAATCATCAAAGTCTTTTTTTTGGAAAGACTAAAGCACATCAGAGTAAAGGAAGTGCACCACAATGTAAAAGATTCTAAAAATCTTTAAATTTTATGTGTCAAAAACAAAAAAACATTATTTCTTTTATTATTATGTAGGGGGTATAGCTCAGTGGCAGAGCATTTGACTGCAGATCAAGAGGTCCTTGGTTCAAATCCGAGTGCCTCCGGTAGTATGGTTTTCATAAAAATGTAACAATTTTCACACCTTTCAATAATATCATTTAGACAGCTTATCCATATCAGGCTGAACTTAGCACAAGTTTTGTTTAAACGTGACTTATGAAGTAAATTTGCTTTCTTTCTATAAATTTTAAATAAGAAAATTAAGGAATAAAATGGAAAATTCTTTCTTTTAAATAGTGATTAAAAAAATTATGTAAATCGTTTCATTTAATACATCGGACTCTCTAAAACAAAGAGTCATTCTGTGTAATAAAAATTCTTGAGTATTTTGTGTGCTTTATGCAATCATCAAAGTCTTTTTTAAAAAGACTAAAGCACATCAGAGTAAGGGAAGTGCACCACAATGTAAAAGTTTCTAAAAATCTTCAAATTTTATGTATCAAAAACAAAAAAACATTATTTCGTTTATTAATATGTAGGGGGTATAGCTCAGTGGCAGAACATTGGACTGCAGATCAAGAGGTCCTTGGCTTAAATACAAGTGCGCCCTGTAGTATGGTTTTCATAGAAATGTAACAATTTTCACACCTTTCAATAATATCATTTAGACAGCTTATCCATATCAGGCTGAACTTAGCACAAGTTTTGTTTAAACGTGACTTATGAAGTACATTTGCTTTCTTTCTATAAAGTTTAAATAAGAAAATTAAGGAATAAAATGGAAAATTCTTTCTTTTAAATAGTGATTAAAAAAATTATGTAAATCGTTTCATTTAATACATCGGACTCTCTAAAACAAAGAGTCATTCTGTGTAATAAAAATTCTTGAGTATTTTGTCTGCTTTATGCAATCATCAAAGTCTTTTTTGGAAAGACTAAAGCACATCAGACAAAAGGAAGTGCACCACAATGTAAAAGTTTCTAAAAATCTTCAAATTTTATGTATCAAAAACAAAAAAACATTATTTCTTTTATTAATATGTAGGGGGTATAGCTCAGTGGCAGAGCATTTGACTGCAGATCAAGAGGTCCTTGGCTCAAATCCAAATGCCCCCTGTAGTATAGTTTTTATAAAAATGTAACCTTTTTCACACCTTTCAATAATATCATTTAGACAGCTTATCCATATCAGGCTGAACTTAGCACAAGTTTTGTTTAAACGTGACTTATGAAGTAAATTTGCTTTCTTTCTATAAAGTTTAAATAAGAAAATTAAGGAATAAAATGGAAAATTCTTTCTTTTAAATAGTGAGTAAAAAAATTATGTAAATCGTTTCATTTAATACATCGGACTCTCTAAAACAAAGAGTCATTCTGTGTAATAAAAATTGTTGAGTATTTTGTGTGATTTATGCAATCATCAAAGTCTTTTTTTTGGAAAGACTAAAGCACATCAGAGTAAAGGAAGTGAACCACAATGTAAAAGTTTCTAAAAATCTTTAAATTTTATGTATCAAAAACAAAAAAACATTATTTCTTCTATTAATACATAGGGGGTATAGCTCAGTGGCAGAGCATTTGACTGCAGATCAAGAGGTCCTTGGTTCAAATCCGAGTGCCCCCTGTAGTATGGTTTTCATAAAAATGTAACAATTTTCACACCTTTCAATAATATCATTTAAACAGCTTATCCATTTCAGGCTGAACTTAGCACAAGTTTTATTTAAACGTGACTTATGAAGTAAATTTGCTTTCTTTCTATAAAGTTTAAATAAGAAAATTAAGGAATAAAATGGAAAATTCTTTCTTTTAAATAGTGATTAAAAAAATTATGTAAATCGTTTCATTTAATACATTGGACTCTCTAAAACAAAGAGTCATTCTGTGTAATAAAAATTCTTGAGTATTTTGTGGGATTTATGCAATCATCAAAGTCTTTTTTTTTGAAAGACTAAAGCACATCAGAGTAAAGGAAGTGCACCACAATGTAAAAGATTCTAAAAATCTTTAAATTTTATGTATCAAAAACAAAAAAACATTATTTCTTTTATTATTATGTAGGGGGTATAGCTCAGTGGCAGAGCATTTGACTGCAGATCAAGAGGTCCTTGGTTCAAATCCGAGTGCCTCCGGTAGTATGGTTTTCATAAAAATGTAACAATTTTCACACCTTTCAATAATATCATTTAGACAGCTTATCCATATCAGGCTGAACTTAGCACAAGTTTTGTTTAAACGTGACTTATGAAGTAAATTTGCTTTCTTTCTATAAATTTTAAATAAGAAAATTAAGGAATAAAATGGAAAATTCTTTCTTTTAAATAGTGATTAAAAAAATTATGTAAATCGTTTCATTTAATACATCGGACTCTCTAAAACAAAGAGTCATTCTGTGTAATAAAAATTCTTGAGTATTTTGTGTGCTTTATGCAATCATCAAAGTCTTTTTTAAAAAGACTAAAGCACATCAGAGTAAAGGAAGTGCACCACAATGTAAAAGTTTCTAAAAATCTTCAAATTTTATGTATCAAAAACAAAAAAACATTATTTCGTTTATTAATATGTAGGGGGTATAGCTCAGTGGCAGAACATTGGACTGCAGATCAAGAGGTCCTTGGCTTAAATACAAGTGCGCCCTGTAGTATGGTTTTCATAGAAATGTAACAATTTTCACACCTTTCAATAATATCATTTAGACAGCTTATCCATATCAGGCTGAACTTAGCACAAGTTTTGTTTAAACGTGACTTATGAAGTAAATTTGCTTTCTTTCTATAAAGTTTAAATAAGAAAATTAAGGAATAAAATGGAAAATTCTTTCTTTTAAATAGTGATTAAAAAAATTATGTAAATCGTTTCATTTAATACTTCGGACTCTCTAAAACAAAGAGTCATTCTGTGTAATAAAAATTCTTGAGTATTTTGTGTGATTTATGCAATCATGAAAGTCTTTTTTTTGGAAAGACTAAAGCACATCAGAGTAAAGGAAGTTCACCACAATGTAAAAGTTTCTAAAAATCTTCAAATTTTATGTATCAAAAACAAAAAAACATTATTTCTTTTATTAATATGTAGGGGGTATTGCTCAGTGGCAGAGCATTTGACTGCAGATCAAGAGGTCCTTGGTTCAAATCCGAGTGCCCCCTGTAGTATGGTTTTCATAAAAATGTAACAATTTTCACACCTTTCAATAATATCATTTAGACAGCTTATCCATATCAGGCTGAACTTAGCACAAGTTTTATTTAAACGTGACTTATGAAGTAAATTTGCTTTCTTTCTATAAAGTTTAAATAAGAAAATTAAGGAATAAAATTGAAAATTCTTTCTTTTAAATAGTGATTAAAAAAATTATGTAAATCGTTTCATTTAATACATCGGACTCTCTAAAACAAAGAGTCATTCTGTGTAATAAAAATTCTTGAGTATTTTGTGTGATTTATGCAATCATCAAAGTCTTTTTTTTGGAAAGACTAAAGCACATCAGAGTAAAGGAAGTGCACCACAATGTAAAAGTTTCTAAAAATCTTTAAATTTTATGTATCAAAAACAAAAAAACATTATTTCTTTCATTAATGTGTAGGGGGTATAGCTCAGTGGCAGAGCATTTGACTGCAGATCAAGAGGTCCTTGGCTCAAATCCAAATGCTCCCTGTAGTATAGTTTTCATAAAAATGTAACCTTTTTCACACCTTTCAATAATATCATTTAGACAGCTTATCCATATCAGGCTGAACTTAGCACAAGTTTTGTTTAAACGTGACTTATGAAGTAAATTTGCTTTCTTTCTATAAAGTTTAAATAAGAAAATTAAGGAATAAAATGGAAAATTCTTTCTTTTAAATAGTGATTAAAAAAATTATGTAAATCGTTTCATTTAATACATCGGACTCTCTAAAACAAAGAGTCATTCTGTGTAATAAAAATTGTTGAGTATTTTGTGTGATTTATGCAATCATCAAAGTCTTTTTTTTGGAAAGACTAAAGCACATCAGAGTAAAGGAAGTGCACCACAATGTAAAAGTTTCTAAAAATCTTTAAATTTTATGTATCAAAAACAAAAAAACATTATTTCTTCTATGAATACATAGGGGGTATAGCTCAGTGGCAGAGCATTTGACTGCAGATCAAGAGGTCCTTGGTTCAAATCCGAGTGCCCCCTGTAGTATGGTTTTCATAAAAATGTAACAATTTTCACACCTTTCAATAATATCATTTAAACAGCTTATCCATTTCAGGCTGAACTTAGCACAAGTTTTATTTAAACGTGACTTATGAAGTAAATTTGCTTTCTTTCTATAAAGTTTAAATAAGAAAATTAAGGAATAAAATGGAAAATTCTTTCTTTTAAATAGTGATTAAAAAAATTATGTAAATCGTTTCATTTAATACATCGGACTCTCTAAAACAAAGAGTCATTCTGTGTAATAAAAATTCTTGAGTATTTTGTGGGATTTATGCAATCATCAAAGTCTTTTTTTTGGAAAGACTAAAGCACATCAGAGTAAAGGAAGTGCACCACAATGTAAAAGATTCTAAAAATCTTTAAATTTTATGTATCAAAAACAAAAAAACATTATTTCTTTTATTATTAAGTAGGGGGTATAGCTCAGTGGCAGAGCATTTGACTGCAGATCAAGAGGTCCTTGGTTCAAATCCGAGTGCCTCCGGTAGTATGGTTTTCATAAAAATGTAACAATTTTCACACCTTTCAATAATATCATTTAGACAGCTTATCCATATCAGGCTGAACTTAGCACAAGTTTTGTTTAAACGTGACTTATGAAGTAAATTTGCTTTCTTTCTATAAATTTTAAATAAGAAAATTAAGGAATAAAATGGAAAATTCTTTCTTTTAAATAGTGATTAAAAAAATTATGTAAATCGTTTCATTTAATACATCGGACTCTCTAAAACAAAGAGTCATTCTGTGTAATAAAAATTCTTGAGTATTTTGTGTGCTTTATGCAATCATCAAAGTCTTTTTTAAAAAGACTAAAGCACATCAGAGTAAAGGAAGTGCACCACAATGTAAAAGTTTCTAAAAATCTTCAAATTTTATGTATCAAAAACAAAAAAACATTATTTCGTTTATTAATATGTAGGGGGTATAGCTCAGTGGCAAAACATTGGACTGCAGATCAAGAGGTCCTTGGCTTAAATACAAGTGCGCCCTGTAGTATGGTTTTCATAGAAATGTAACAATTTTCACACCTTTCAATAATATCATTTAGACAGCTTATCCATATCAGGCTGAACTTAGCACAAGTTTTGTTTAAACGTGACTTATGAAGTAAATTTGCTTTCTTTCTATAAAGTTTAAATAAGAAAATTAAGGAATAAAATGGAAAATTCTTTCTTTTAAATAGTGATTAAAAAAATTATGTAAATCGTTTCATTTAATACATCGGACTCTCTAAAACAAAGAGTCATTCTGTGTAATAAAAATTCTTGAGTATTTTGTCTGCTTTATGCAATCATCAAAGTCTTTTTTGGAAAGACTAAAGCACATCAGACTAAAGGAAGTGCACCACAATGTAAAAGTTTCTAAAAATCTTCAAATTTTATGTATCAAAAACAAAAAAACATTATTTCTTTTATTAATATGTAGGGGGTATAGCTCAGTGGCAGAGCATTTGACTGCAGATCAAGAGGTCCTTGGCTCAAATCCGAGTGCCCCCTGTAGTATGGTTTTCATAAAAATGTAACAATTTTCACACCTTTCAATAATATCATTTAAACAGCTTATCCATTTCAGGCTGAACTTAGCACAAGTTTTGTTTAAACGTGACTTATGAAGTAAATTTGCTTTCTTTCTATAAAGTTTAAATAAGAAAATTAAGGAATAAAATGGAAAATTCTTTCTTTTAAATAGTGAGTAAAACAATTATGTAAATCGTTTCATTTAATACATCGGACTCTCTAAAACAAAGAGTCATTCTGTGTAATAAAAATTGTTGAGTATTTTGTGTGATTTATGCAATCATCAAAGTCTTTTTTTTGGAAAGACTAAAGCACATCAGAGTAAAGGAAGTGCACCACAATGTAAAAGTTTCTAAAAATCTTTAAATTTTATGTATCAAAAACAAAAAAACATTATTTCTTCTATTAATACATAGGGGGTATAGCTCAGTGGCAGAGCATTTGACTGCAGATCAAGAGGTCCTTGGTTCAAATCCGAGTGCCCCCTGTAGTATGGTTTTCATAAAAATGTAACAATTTTCACACCTTTCAATAATATCATTTAAACAGCTTATCCATTTCAGGCTGAACTTAGCACAAGTTTTATTTAAACGTGACTTATGAAGTAAATTTGCTTTCTTTCTATAAAGTTTAAATAAGAAAATTAAGGAATAAAATGGAAAATTCTTTCTTTTAAATAGTGATTAAAAAAATTATGTAAATCGTTTCATTTAATACATCGGACTCTCTAAAACAAAGAGTCATTCTGTGTAATAAAAATTCTTGAGTATTTTGTGGGATTTATGCAATCATCAAAGTCTTTTTTTTTGAAAGACTAAAGCACATCAGAGTAAAGGAAGTGCACCACAATGTAAAAGATTCTAAAAATCTTTAAATTTTATGTATCAAAAACAAAAAAACATTATTTCTTTTATTATTATGTAGGGGGTATAGCTCAGTGGCAGAGCATTTGACTGCAGATCAAGAGGTCCTTGGTTCAAATCCGAGTGCCTCCGGTAGTATGGTTTTCATAAAAATGTAACAATTTTCACACCTTTCAATAATATCATTTAGACAGCTTATCCATATCAGGCTGAACTTAGCACAAGTTTTGTTTAAACGTGACTTATGAAGTAAATTTGCTTTCTTTCTATAAATTTTAAATAAGAAAATTAAGGAATAAAATGGAAAATTCTTTCTTTTAAATAGTGATTAAAAAAATTATGTAAATCGTTTCATTTAATACTTCGGACTCTCTAAAACAAAGAGTCATTCTGTGTAATAAAAATTCTTGAGTATTTTGTGTGATTTATGCAATCATGAAAGTCTTTTTTTTGGAAAGACTAAAGCACATCAGAGTAAAGGAAGTTCACCACAATGTAAAAGTTTCTAAAAATCTTCAAATTTTATGTATCAAAAACAAAAAAACATTATTTCTTTTATTAATATGTAGGGGGTATTGCTCAGTTGCAGAGCATTTGACTGCAGATCAAGAGGTCCTTGGTTCAAATCCGAGTGCCCCCTGTAGTATGGTTTTCATAAAAATGTAATAATTTTCACACCTTTCAATAATATCATTTAGACAGCTTATCCATATCAGGCTGAACTTAGCACAAGTTTTATTTAAACGTGACTTAAGAAGTAAATTTGCTTTCTTTCTATAAAGTTTAAATAAGAAAATTAAGGAATAAAATTGAAAATTCTTTCTTTTAAATAGTGATTAAAAAAATTATGTAAATCGTTTCATTTAATACATCGGACTCTCTAAAACAAAGAGTCATTCTGTGTAATAAAAATTCTTGAGTATTTTGTGTGATTTATGCAATCATCAAAGTCTTTTTTTTGGAAAGACTAAAGCACATCAGAGTAAAGGAAGTGCACCACAATGTAAAAGTTTCTAAAAATCTTTAAATTTTATGTATCAAAAACAAAAAAACATTATTTCTTTCATTAATGTGTAGGGGGTATAGCTCAGTGGCAGAGCATTTGACTGCAGATCAAGAGGTCCTTGGCTCAAATCCAAATGCCCCCTGTAGTATAGTTTTCATAAAAATGTAACCTTTTTCACACCTTTCAATAATATCATTTAGACAGCTTATCCATATCAGGCTGAACTTAGCACAAGTTTTGTTTAAACGTGACTTATGAAGTAAATTTGCTTTCTTTCTATAAAGTTTAAATAAGAAAATTAAGGAATAAAATTGAAAATTCTTATTTTTAAATAGTGATTAAAAAAATTATGTAAATCGTTTCATTTAATACATCGGACTCTCTAAAACAAAGAGTCATTCTGTGTAATAAAAATTCTTGAGTATTTTGTGTGATTTATGCAATCATCAAAGTCTTTTTTTTGGAAAGACTAAAGCACATCAGAGTAAAGGAAGTGCACCACAATGTAAAAGTTTCTAAAAATCTTTAAATTTTATGTATCAAAAACAAAAAAACATTATTTCTTTCATTAATGTGTAGGGGGTATAGCTCAGTGGCAGAGCATTTGACTGCAGATCAAGAGGTCCTTGGTTCAAATCCGAGTGCCCCCTGTAGTATGGTTTTCATAAAAATGTAACAATTTTCACACCTTTCAATAATATCATTTAAATAGCTTATCCATTTCAGGCTGAACTTAGCACAAGTTTTATTTAAACGTGACTTATGAAGTAAATTTGCTTTCTTTCTATAAAGTTTAAATAAGAAAATTAAGGAATAAAATGGAAAATTCTTTCTTTTAAATAGTGATTAAAAAAATTATGTAAATCATTTCATTTAATACATCGGACTCTCTAAAACAAAGAGTCATTCTGTGTAATAAAAATTCTTGAGTATTTTGTGGGATTTATGCAATCATCAAAGTCTTTTTTTTGGAAAGACTAAAGCACATCAGAGTAAAGGAAGTGCACCACAATGTAAAAGATTCTAAAAATCTTTAAATTTTATGTATCAAAAACAAAAAAACATTATTTCTTTTATTATTATGTAGGGGGTATAGCTCAGTGGCAGAGCATTTGACTGCAGATCAAGAGGTCCTTGGTTCAAATCCGAGTGCCTCCGGTAGTATGGTTTTCATAAAAATGTAACAATTTTCACACCTTTCAATAATATCATTTAGACAGCTTATCCATATCAGGCAGAACTTAGCACAAGTTTTGTTTAAACGTGACTTATGAAGTAAATTTGCTTTCTTTCTATAAATTTTAAATAAGAAAATTAAGGAATAAAATGGAAAATTCTTTCTTTTAAATAGTGATTAAAAAAATTATGTAAATCGTTTCATTTAATACATCGGACTCTCTAAAACAAAGAGTCATTCTGTGTAATAAAAATTCTTGAGTATTTTGTGTGCTTTATGCAATCATCAAAGTCTTTTTTAAAAAGACTAAAGCACATCAGAGTAAAGGAAGTGCACCACAATGTAAAAGTTTCTAAAAATCTTCAAATTTTATGTATCAAAAACAAAAAAACATTATTTCGTTTATTAATATGTAGGGGGTATAGCTCAGTGGCAGAACATTGGACTGCAGATCAAGAGGTCCTTGGCTTAAATACAAGTGCGCCCTGTAGTATGGTTTTCATAGAAATGTAACAATTTTCACACCTTTCAATAATATCATTTAGACAGCTTATCCATATCAGGCTGAACTTAGCACAAGTTTTGTTTAAACGTGACTTATGAAGTAAATTTGCTTTCTTTCTATAAAGTTTAAATAAGAAAATTAAGGAATAAAATGGAAAATTCTTTCTTTTAAATAGTGATTAAAAAAATTATGTAAATCGTTTCATTTAATACATCGGACTCTCTAAAACAAAGAGTCATTCTGTGTAATAAAAATTCTTGAGTATTTTGTCTGCTTTATGCAATCATCAAAGTCTTTTTTGGAAAGACTAAAGCACATCAGACTAAAGGAAGTGCACCACAATGTAAAAGTTTCTAAAAATCTTCAAATTTTATGTATCAAAAACAAAAAAACATTATTTCTTTTATTAATATGTAGGGGGTATAGCTCAGTGGCAGAGCATTTGACTTCAGATCAAGAGGTCCTTGGCTCAAATCCGAGTGCCCCCTGTAGTATGGTTTTCATAAAAATGTAACAATTTTCACACCTTTCAATAATATCATTTAAACAGCTTATCCATTTCAGGCTGAACTTAGCACAAGTTTTGTTTAAACGTGACTTATGAAGTAAATTTGCTTTCTTTCTATAAAGTTTAAATAAGAAAATTAAGGAATAAAATGGAAAATTCTTTCTTTTAAATAGTGAGTAAAACAATTATGTAAATCGTTTCATTTAATACATCGGACTCTCTAAAACAAAGAGTCATTCTGTGTAATAAAAATTGTTGAGTATTTTGTGTGATTTATGCAATCATCAAAGTCTTTTTTTTGGAAAGACTAAAGCACATCAGAGTAAAGGAAGTGCACCACAATGTAAAAGTTTCTAAAAATCTTTAAATTTTATGTATCAAAAACAAAAAAACATTATTTCTTCTATTAATTCATAGGGGGTATAGCTCAGTGGCAGAGCATTTGACTGCAGATCAAGAGGTCCTTGGTTCAAATCCGAGTGCCCCCTGTAGTATGGTTTTCATAAAAATGTAACAATTTTCACACCTTTCAATAATATCATTTAAACAGCTTATCCATTTCAGGCTGAACTTAGCACAAGTTTTATTTAAACGTGACTTATGAAGTAAATTTGCTTTCTTTCTATAAAGTTTAAATAAGAAAATTAAGGAATAAAATGGAAAATTCTTTCTTTTAAATAGTGATTAAAAAAATTATGTAAATCGTTTCATTTAATACATCGGACTCTCTAAAACAAAGAGTCATTCTGTGTAATAAAAATTCTTGAGTATTTTGTGGGATTTATGCAATCATCAAAGTCTTTTTTTTGGAAAGACTAAAGCACATCAGAGTAAAGGAAGTGCACCACAATGTAAAAGATTCTAAAAATCTTTAAATTTTATGTATCAAAAACAAAAAAACATTATTTCTTTTATTATTATGTAGGGGGTATAGCTCAGTGGCAGAGCATTTGACTGCAGATCAAGTGGTCCTTGGTTCAAATCCGAGTGCCTCCGGTAGTATGGTTTTCATAAAAATGTAACAATTTTCACACCTTTCAATAATATCATTTAGACAGCTTATCCATATCAGGCTGAACTTAGCACAAGTTTTGTTTAAACGTGACTTATGAAGTAAATTTGCTTTCTTTCTATAAATTTTAAATAAGAAAATTAAGGAATAAAATGGAAAATTCTTTCTTTTAAATAGTGATTAAAAAAATTATGTAAATCGTTTCATTTAATACATCGGACTCTCTAAAACAAAGAGTCATTCTGTGTAATAAAAATTCTTGAGTATTTTGTGTGCTTTATGCAATCATCAAAGTCTTTTTTAAAAAGACTAAAGCACATCAGAGTAAAGGAAGTGCACCACAATGTAAAAGTTTCTAAAAATCTTCAAATTTTATGTATCAAAAACAAAAAAACATTATTTCGTTTATTAATATGTAGGGGGTATAGCTCAGTGGCAGAACATTGGACTGCAGATCAAGAGGTCCTTGGCTTAAATACAAGTGCTCCCTGTAGTATGGTTTTCATAGAAATGTAACAATTTTCACACCTTTCAATAATATCATTTAGACAGCTTATCCATATCAGGCTGAACTTAGCACAAGTTTTGTTTAAACGTGACTTATGAAGTAAATTTGCTTTCTTTCTATAAAGTTTAAATAAGAAAATTAAGGAATAAAATGGAAAATTCTTTCTTTTAAATAGTGATTAAAAAAATTATGTAAATCGTTTCATTTAATACTTCGGACTCTCTAAAACAAAGAGTCATTCTGTGTAATAAAAATTCTTGAGTATTTTGTGTGATTTATGCAATCATGAAAGTCTTTTTTTTGGAAAGACTAAAGCACATCAGAGTAAAGGAAGTTCACCACAATGTAAAAGTTTCTAAAAATCTTCAAATTTTATGTATCAAAAACAAAAAAACATTATTTCTTTGATTAATATGTAGGGGGTATTGCTCAGTGGCAGAGCATTTGACTGCAGATCAAGAGGTCCTTGGTTCAAATCCGAGTGCCCCCTGTAGTATGGTTTTCATAAAAATGTAACAATTTTCACACCTTTCAATAATATCATTTAGACAGCTTATCCATATCAGGCTGAACTTAGCACAAGTTTTATTTAAACGTGACTTATGAAGTAAATTTGCTTTCTTTCTATAAAGTTTAAATAAGAAAATTAAGGAATAAAATTGAAAATTCTTTCTTTTAAATAGTGATTAAAAAAATTATGTAAATCGTTTCATTTAATACATCGGACTCTCTAAAACAAAGAGTCATTCTGTGTAATAAAAATTCTTGAGTATTTTGTGTGATTTATGCAATCATCAAAGTCTTTTTTTTGGAAAGACTAAAGCACATCAGAGTAAAGGAAGTGCACCACAATGTAAAAGTTTCTAAAAATCTTTAAATTTTATGTATCAAAAACAAAAAAACATTATTTCTTTCATTAATGTGTAGGGGGTATAGCTCAGTGGCAGAGCATTGGACTGCAGATCAAGAGGTCCTTGGCTCAAATCCAAATGCCCCCTGTAGTATAGTTTTCATAAAAATGTAACCTTTTTCACACCTTTCAATAATATCATTTAGACAGCTTATCCATATCAGGCTGAACTTAGCACAAGTTTTGTTTAAACGTGACTTATGAAGTAAATTTGCTTTCTTTCTATAAAGTTTAAATAAGAAAATTAAGGAATAAAATGGAAAATTCTTTCTTTTAAATAGTGATTAAAAAAATTATGTAAATCGTTTCATTTAATACATCGGACTCTCTAAAACAAAGAGTCATTCTGTGTAATAAAAATTGTTGAGTATTTTGTGTGATTTATGCAATCATCAAAGTCTTTTTTTTGGAAAGACTAAAGCACATCAGAGTAAAGGAAGTGCACCACAATGTAAAAGTTTCTAAAAATCTTTAAATTTTATGTATCAAAAACAAAAAAACATTATTTCTTTTATTATTATGTAGGGGGTATAGCTCAGTGGCAGAGCATTTGACTGCAGATCAAGAGGTCCTTGGTTCAAATCCGAGTGCCTCCGGTAGTATGGTTTTCATAAAAATGTAACAATTTTCACACCTTTCAATAATATCATTTAGACAGCTTATCCATATCAGGCTGAACTTAGCACAAGTTTTGTTTAAACGTGACTTATGAAGTAAATTTGCTTTCTTTCTATAAATTTTAAATAAGAAAATTAAGGAATAAAATGGAAAATTCTTTCTTTTAAATAGTGATTAAAAAAATTATGTAAATCGTTTCATTTAATACATCGGACTCTCTAAAACAAAGAGTCATTCTGTGTAATAAAAATTCTTGAGTATTTTGTGTGCTTTATGCAATCATCAAAGTCTTTTTTAAAAAGACTAAAGCACATCAGAGTAAAGGAAGTGCACCACAATGTAAAAGTTTCTAAAAATCTTCAAATTTTATGTATCAAAAACAAAAAAACATTATTTCGTTTATTAATATGTAGGGGGTATAGCTCAGTGGCAGAACATTGGACTGCAGATCAAGAGGTCCTTGGCTTAAATACAAGTGCGCCCTGTAGTATGGTTTTCATAGAAATGTAACAATTTTCACACCTTTCAATAATATCATTTAGACAGCTTATCCATATCAGGCTGAACTTAGCACAAGTTTTGTTTAAACGTGACTTATGAAGTAAATTTGCTTTCTTTCTATAAAGTTTAAATAAGAAAATTAAGGAATAAAATGGAAAATTCTTTCTTTTAAATAGTGATTAAAAAAATTATGTAAATCGTTTCATTTAATACATCGGACTCTCTAAAACAAAGAGTCATTCTGTGTAATAAAAATTCTTGAGTATTTTGTCTGCTTTATGCAATCATCAAAGTCTTTTTTGGAAAGACTAAAGCACATCAGACTAAAGGAAGTGCACCACAATGTAAAAGTTTCTAAAAATCTTCAAATTTTATGTATCAAAAACAAAAAAACATTATTTCTTTTATTAATATGTAGGGGGTATAGCTCAGTGGCAGAGCATTTGACTGCAGATCAAGAGGTCCTTGGCTCAAATCCGAGTGCCCCCTGTAGTATGGTTTTCATAAAAATGTAACAATTTTCACACCTTTCAATAATATCATTTAAACAGCTTATCCATTTCAGGCTGAACTTAGCACAAGTTTTGTTTAAACGTGACTTATGAAGTAAATTTGCTTTCTTTCTATAAAGTTTAAATAAGAAAATTAAGGAATAAAATGGAAAATTCTTTCTTTTAAATAGTGAGTAAAACAATTATGTAAATCGTTTCATTTAATACATCGGACTCTCTAAAACAAAGAGTCATTCTGTGTAATAAAAATTGTTGAGTATTTTGTGTGATTTATGCAATCATCAAAGTCTTTTTTTTGGAAAGACTAAAGCACATCAGAGTAAAGGAAGTGCACCACAATGTAAAAGTTTCTAAAAATCTTTAAATTTTATGTATCAAAAACAAAAAAACATTATTTCTTCTATTAATACATAGGGGGTATAGCTCAGTGGCAGAGCATTTGACTGCAGATCAAGAGGTCCTTGGTTCAAATCCGAGTGCCCCCTGTAGTATGGTTTTCATAAAAATGTAACAATTTTCACACCTTTCAATAATATCATTTAAACAGCTTATCCATTTCAGGCTGAACTTAGCACAAGTTTTATTTAAACGTGACTTATGAAGTAAATTTGCTTTCTTTCTATAAAGTTTAAATAAGAAAATTAAGGAATAAAATGGAAAATTCTTTCTTTTAAATAGTGATTAAAAAAATTATGTAAATCGTTTCATTTAATACATCGGACTCTCTAAAACAAAGAGTCATTCTGTGTAATAAAAATTCTTGAGTATTTTGTGGGATTTATGCAATCATCAAAGTCTTTTTTTTGGAAAGACTAAAGCACATCAGAGTAAAGGAAGTGCACCACAATGTAAAAGATTCTAAAAATCTTTAAATTTTATGTATCAAAAACAAAAAAACATTATTTCTTTTATTATTATGTAGGGGGTATAGCTCAGTGGCAGAGCGTTTGACTGCAGATCAAGAGGTCCTTGGTTCAAATCCGAGTGCCTCCGGTAGTATGGTTTTCATAAAAATGTAACAATTTTCACACCTTTCAATAATATCATTTAGACAGCTTATCCATATCAGGCTGAACTTAGCACAAGTTTTGTTTAAACGTGACTTATGAAGTAAATTTGCTTTCTTTCTATAAAGTTTAAATAAGAAAATTAAGGAATAAAATGGAAAATTCTTTCTTTTAAATAGTGATTAAAAAAATTATGTAAATCGTTTCATTTAATACTTCGGACTCTCTAAAACAAAGAGTCATTCTGTGTAATAAAAATTCTTGAGTATTTTGTGTGATTTATGCAATCATCAAAGTCTTTTTTTTGGAAAGACTAAAGCACATCAGAGTAAAGGAAGTGCACCACAATGTAAAAGTTTCTAAAAATCTTTAAATTTTATGTATCAAAAACAAAAAAACATTATTTCTTTCATTAATGTGTAGGGGGTATAGCTCAGTGGCAGAGCATTTGACTGCAGATCAAGAGGTCCTTGGCTCAAATCCAAATGCCCCCTGTAGTATAGTTTTCATAAAAATGTAACCTTTTTCACACCTTTCAATAATATCATTTAGACAGCTTATCCATATCAGGCTGAACTTAGCACAAGTTTTGTTTAAACGTGACTTATGAAGTAAATTTGCTTTCTTTCTATAAAGTTTAAATAAGAAAATTAAGGAATAAAATGGAAAATTCTTTCTTTTAAATAGTGATTAAAAAAATTATGTAAATCGTTTCATTTAATACATCGGACTCTCTAAAACAAAGAGTCATTCTGTGTAATAAAAATTGTTGAGTATTTTGTGTGATTTATGCAATCATCAAAGTCTTTTTTTTGGAAAGACTAAAGCACATCAGAGTAAAGGAAGTGCACCACAATGTAAAAGTTTCTAAAAATCTTTAAATTTTATGTATCAAAAACAAAAAAACATTATTTCTTCTATTAATACATAGGGGGTATAGCTCAGTGGCAAAGCATTTGACTGCAGATCAAGAGGTCCTTGGTTCAAATCCGAGTGCCCCCTGTAGTATGGTTTTCATAAAAATGTAACAATTTTCACACCTTTCAATAATATCATTTAAACAGCTTATCCATTTCAGGCTGAACTTAGCACAAGTTTTATTTAAACGTGACTTATGAAGTAAATTTGCTTTCTTTCTATAAAGTTTAAATAAGAAAATTAAGGAATAAAATGGAAAATTCTTTCTTTTAAATAGTGATTAAAAAAATTATGTAAATCGTTTCATTTAATACATCGGACTCTCTAAAACAAAGAATCATTCTGTGTAATAAAAATTCTTGAGTATTTTGTGGGATTTATGCAATCATCAAAGTCTTTTTTTTGGAAAGACTAAAGCACATCAGAGTAAAGGAAGTGCACCACAATGTAAAAGATTCTAAAAATCTTTAAATTTTATGTATCAAAAACAAAAAAACATTATTTCTTTTATTATTATGTAGGGGGTATAGCTCAGTGGCAGAGCATTTGACTGCAGATCAAGAGGTCCTTGGTTCAAATCCGAGTGCCTCCGGTAGTATGGTTTTCATAAAAATGTAACAATTTTCACACCTTTCAATAATATCATTTAGACAGCTTATCCATATCAGGCTGAACTTAGCACAAGTTTTGTTTAAACGTGACTTATGAAGTAAATTTGCTTTCTTTCTATAAATTTTAAATAAGAAAATTAAGGAATAAAATGGAAAATTCTTTCTTTTAAATAGTGATTAAAAAAATTATGTAAATCGTTTCATTTAATACATCGGACTCTCTAAAACAAAGAGTCATTCTGTGTAATAAAAATTCTTGAGTATTTTGTGTGCTTTATGCAATCATCAAAGTCTTTTTTAAAAAGACTAAAGCACATCAGAGTAAAGGAAGTGCACCACAATGTAAAAGTTTCTAAAAATCTTCAAATTTTATGTATCAAAAACAAAAAAACATTATTTCTTTTATTAATATGTAGGGGGTATAGCTCAGTGGCAGAGCATTGGACTGCAGATCAAGAGGTCCTTGGCTTAAATACAAGTGCGCCCTGTAGTATGGTTTTCATAGAAATGTAACAATTTTCACACCTTTCAATAATATCATTTAGACAGCTTATCCATATCAGGCTGAACTTAGCACAAGTTTTGTTTAAACGTGACTTATGAAGTAAATTTGCTTTCTTTCTATAAAGTTTAAATAAGAAAATTAAGGAATAAAATGGAAAATTCTTTCTTTTAAATAGTGATTAAAAAAATTATGTAAATCGTTTCATTTAATACTTCGGACTCTCTAAAACAAAGAGTCATTCTGTGTAATAAAAATTCTTGAGTATTTTGTGTGATTTATGCAATCATGAAAGTCTTTTTTTTGGAAAGACTAAAGCACATCAGAGTAAAGGAAGTTCACCACAATGTAAAAGTTTCTAAAAATCTTCAAATTTTATGTATCAAAAACAAAAAAACATTATTTCTTTTATTAATATGTAGGGGGTATTGCTCAGTGGCAGAGCATTTGACTGCAGATCAAGAGGTCCTTGGTTCAAATCTGAGTGCCCCCTGTAGTATGGTTTTCATAAAAATGTAACAATTTTCACACCTTTCAATAATATCATTTAGACAGCTTATTCATATCAGGCTGAACTTAGCACAAGTTTTATTTAAACGTGACTTATGAAGTAAATTTGCTTTCTTTCTATAAAGTTTAAATAAGAAAATTAAGGAATAAAATTGAAAATTCTTTCTTTTAAATAGTGATTAAAAAAATTATGTAAATCGTTTCATTTAATACATCGGACTCTCTAAAACAAAGAGTCATTCTGTGTAATAAAAATTCTTGAGTATTTTGTGTGATTTATGCAATCATCAAAGTCTTTTTTTTTGAAAGACTAAAGCACATCAGAGTAAAGGAAGTGCACCACAATGTAAAAGTTTCTAAAAATCTTTAAATTTTATGTATCAAAAACAAAAAAACATTATTTCTTTCATTAATGTGTAGGGGGTATAGCTCAGTGGCAGAGCATTTGACTGCAGAACAAGAGGTCCTTGGTTCAAATCCGAGTGCCCCATATAGTATGGTTTTCATAAAAATGTAACAATTTTCACACCTTTCAATAATATCATTTAGACAGCTTATCCATATCAGGCTGAACTTAGCACAAGTTTTATTTAAACGTGACTTATGAAGTAAATTTGCTTTCTTTCTATAAAGTTTAAATAAGAAAATTAAGGAATAAAATGGAAAATTCTTTCTTTTAAATAGTGATTAAAAAAATTATGTAAATCGTTTCATTTAATACATCGGACTCTCTAAAACAAAGAGTCATTCTGTTTAATAAAAATTCTTGAGTATTTTGTGTGCTTTATGCAATCATCAAAGTCTTTTTTGGAAAGACTAAAGCACATCAGACTAAAGGAAGTGCACCACAATGTAAAAGTTTCTAAAAATCTTCAAATTTTATGTATCAAAAACAAAAAAACATTATTTCTTTTATTAATATGTAGGGGGTATAGCTCAGTGGCAGAGCATTTGACTGCAGATCAAGAGGTCCTTGGCTCAAATCCAAATGCCCCCTGTAGTATAGTTTTCATAAAAATGTAACCTTTTTCACACCTTTCAATAATATCATTTAGACAGCTTATCCATATCAGGCTGAACTTAGCACAAGTTTTGTTTAAACGTGACTTATGAAGTAAATTTGCTTTCTTTCTATAAAGTTAAAATAAGAAAATTAAGGAATAAAATGGAAAATTCTTTCTTTTAAATAGTGATTAAAAAAATTATGTAAATCGTTTCATTTAATACATCGGACTCTCTAAAACAAAGAGTCATTCTGTGTAATAAAAATTCTTGAGTATTTTGTGGGATTTATGCAATCATCAAAGTCTTTTTTTTGGAAAGACTAAAGCACATCAGAGTAAAGGAAGTGCACCACAATGTAAAAGATTCTAAAAATCTTTAAATTTTATGTATCAAAAACAAAAAAACATTATTTCTTTTATTATTATGTAGGGGGTATAGCTCAGTGGCAGAGCATTTGACTGCAGATCAAGAGGTCCTTGGTTCAAATCCGAGTGCCTCCGGTAGTATGGTTTTCATAAAAATGTAACAATTTTCACACCTTTCAATAATATCATTTAGACAGCTTATCCATATCAGGCTGAACTTAGCACAAGTTTTGTTTAAACGTGACTTATGAAGTAAATTTGCTTTCTTTCTATAAATTTTAAATAAGAAAATTAAGGAATAAAATGGAAAATTCTTTCTTTTAAATAGTGATTAAAAAAATTATGTAAATCGTTTCATTTAATACATCGGACTCTCTAAAACAAAGAGTCATTCTGTGTAAAAAAAATTCTTGAGTATTTTGTGTGCTTTATGCAATCATCAAAGTCTTTTTTAAAAAGATTAAAGCACATCAGAGTAAAGGAAGTGCACCGCAATGTAAAAGTTTCTAAAAATCTTCAAATTTTATGTATCAAAAACAAAAAAACATTATTTCTTTTATTAATATGTAGGGGGTATAGCTCAGTGGCAGAGCATTGGACTGCAGATCAAGAGGTCCTTGGCTTAAATACAAGTGCGCCCTGTAGTATGGTTTTCATAGAAATGTAACAATTTTCACACCTTTCAATAATATCATTTAGACAGCTTATCCATATCAGGCTGAACTTAGCACAAGTTTTGTTTAAACGTGACTTATGAAGTAAATTTGCTTTCTTTCTATAAAGTTTAAATAAGAAAATTAAGGAATAAAATGGAAAATTCTTTCTTTTAAATAGTGATTAAAAAAATTATGTAAATCGTTTCATTTAATACTTCGGACTCTCTAAAACAAAGAGTCATTCTGTGTAATAAAAATTCTTGAGTATTTTGTGTGATTTATGCAATCATGAAAGTCTTTTTTTTGGAAAGACTAAAGCACATCAGAGTAAAGGAAGTTCACCACAATGTAAAAGTTTCTAAAAATCTTCAAATTTTATGTATCAAAAACAAAAAAACATTATTTCTTTTATTAATATGTAGGGGGTATTGCTCAGTGGCAGAGCATTTGACTGCAGATCAAGAGGTCCTTGGTTCAAATCCGAGTGCCCCCTGTAGTATGGTTTTCATAAAAATGTAACAATTTTCACACCTTTCAATAATATCATTTAAACAGCTTATCCATTTCAGGCTGAACTTAGCACAAGTTTTATTTAAACGTGACTTATGAAGTAAATTTGCTTTCTTTCTATAAAGTTTAAATAAGAAAATTAAGGAATAAAATGGAAAATTCTTTCTTTTAAATAGTGATTAAAAAAATTATGTAAATCGTTTCATTTAATACATCGGACTCTCTAAAACAAAGAATCATTCTGTGTAATAAAAATTCTTGAGTATTTTGTGGGATTTATGCAATCATCAAAGTCTTTTTTTTGGAAAGACTAAAGCACATCAGAGTAAAGGAAGTGCACCACAATGTAAAAGATTCTAAAAATCTTTAAATTTTATGTATCAAAAACAAAAAAACATTATTTCTTTTATTATTATGTAGGGGGTATAGCTCAGTGGCAGAGCATTTGACTGCAGATCAAGAGGTCCTTGGTTCAAATCCGAGTGCCTCCGGTAGTATGGTTTTCATAAAAATGTAACAATTTTCACACCTTTCAATAATATCATTTAGACAGCTTATCCATATCAGGCTGAACTTAGCACAAGTTTTGTTTAAACGTGACTTATGAAGTAAATTTGCTTTCTTTCTATAAATTTTAAATAAGAAAATTAAGGAATAAAATGGAAAATTCTTTCTTTTAAATAGTGATTAAAAAAATTATGTAAATCGTTTCATTTAATACATCGGACTCTCTAAAACAAAGAGTCATTCTGTGTAATAAAAATTCTTGAGTATTTTGTGTGCTTTATGCAATCATCAAAGTCTTTTTTAAAAAGATTAAAGCACATCAGAGTAAAGGAAGTGCACCGCAATGTAAAAGTTTCTAAAAATCTTCAAATTTTATGTATCAAAAACAAAAAAACATTATTTCTTTTATTAATATGTAGGGGGTATAGCTCAGTGGCAGAGCATTGGACTGCAGATCAAGAGGTCCTTGGCTTAAATACAAGTGCGCCCTGTAGTATGGTTTTCATAGAAATGTAACAATTTTCACACCTTTCAATAATATCATTTAGACAGCTTATCCATATCAGGCTGAACTTAGCACAAGTTTTGTTTAAACGTGACTTATGAAGTAAATTTGATTTCTTTCTATAAAGTTTAAATAAGAAAATTAAGGAATAAAATGGAAAATTCTTTCTTTTAAATAGTGATTAAAAAAATTATGTAAATCGTTTCATTTAATACTTCGGACTCTCTAAAACAAAGAGTCATTCTGTGTAATAAAAATTCTTGAGTATTTTGTGTGATTTATGCAATCATGAAAGTCTTTTTTTTGGAAAGACTAAAGCACATCAGAGTAAAGGAAGTTCACCACAATGTAAAAGTTTCTAAAAATCTTCAAATTTTATGTATCAAAAACAAAAAAACATTATTTCTTTTATTAATATGTAGGGGGTATTGCTCAGTGGCAGAGCATTTGACTGCAGATCAAGAGGTCCTTGGTTCAAATCCGAGTGCCCCCTGTAGTATGGTTTTCATAAAAATGTAACAATTTTCACACCTTTCAATAATATCATTTAGACAGCTTATCCATATCAGGCTGAACTTAGCACAAGTTTTATTTAAACGTGACTTATGAAGTAAATTTGCTTTCTTTCTATAAAGTTTAAATAAGAAAATTAAGGAATAAAATTGAAAATTCTTTCTTTTAAATAGTGATTAAAAAAATTATGTAAATCGTTTCATTTAATACATCGGACTCTCTAAAACAAAGAGTCATTCTGTGTAATAAAAATTCTTGAGTATTTTGTGTGATTTATGCAATCATCAAAGTCTTTTTTTTGGAAAGACTAAAGCACATCAGAGTAAAGGAAGTGCACCACAATGTAAAAGTTTCTAAAAATCTTTAAATTTTATGTATCAAAAACAAAAAAACATTATTTCTTTCATTAATGTGTAGGGGGTATAGCTCAGTGGCAGAGCATTTGACTGCAGAACAAGAGGTCCTTGGTTCAAATCCGAGTGCCCCATATAGTATGGTTTTCATAAAAATGTAACAATTTTCACACCTTTCAATAATATCATTTAGACAGCTTATCCATATCAGGCTGAACTTAGCACAAGTTTTATTTAAACGTGACTTATGAAGTAAATTGGCTTTCTTTCTATAAAGTTTAAATAAGAAAATTAAGGAATAAAATGGAAAATTCTTTCTTTTAAATAGTGATTAAAAAAATTATGTAAATTGTTTCATTTAATACATCGGACTCTCTAAAACAAAGAGTCATTCTGTTTAATAAAAATTCTTGAGTATTTTGTGTGCTTTATGCAATTATCAAAGTCTTTTTTGGAAAGACTAAAGCACATCAGAGTAAAGGAAGTGCACCACAATGTAAAAGTTTCTAAAAATCTTCAAATTTTATGTATCAAAAACATAAAAACATTATTTCTTTCATTAATATGTAGGGGGTATAGCTCAGTGGCAGAGCATTTGACTGCAGATCAAGAGGTCCTTAGCTCAAATCCAAGTGCCCCCTGTAGTATGGTTTTCATAAAAATGTAACAATTTTCACACCTTTCAATAATATCATTTAGACAGCTTATCCATATCAGGCTGAACTTAGCACAAGTTTTATTTAAACGTGACTTATGAAGTAAATTTGCTTTCTTTCTATAAAGTTTAAATAAGAAAATTAAGGAATAAAATGGAAAATTCTTTCTTTTAAATAGTGATTAAAAAAATTATGTAAATCATTTCATTTAATACATCGGACTCTCTAAAACAAAGAGTCATTCTGTGTAATAAAAATTCTTGAGTATTTTGTGTGCTTTATGCAATCATCAAAGCCTTTTTTGGAAAGATTAAAGCACATCAGAGTAAAGGAAGTGCACCACAATGTAAAAGTTTCTAAAAATCTTCAAATTTTATGTATCAAAAACAAAAAAACATTATTTCTTTTATTAATATGTAGGGGATATAGCTCAGTGGCAGAGCATTTGACTGCAGATTAAGAGGTCCTTGGCTCAAATCCGAGTGCCCCCTGTAGTATGGTTTTCATAAAAATGTAACCTTTTTCACACCTTTCAATAATATCATTTAGACAGCTTATCCATATCAGGCTGAACTTAGCACAAGTTTTGTTTAAACGTGACTTATGAAGTAAATTTGCTTTCTTTCTATAAAGTTTAAATAAGAAAATTAAGGAATAAAATGGAAAATTCTTTCTTTTAAATAGTGATTAAAAAAATTATGTAAATCGTTTCATTTAATACTTCGGACTCTCTAAAACAAAGAGTCATTCTGTGTAATAAAAATTCTTGAGTATTTTGTGTGATTTATGCAATCATGAAAGTCTTTTTTTTGGAAAGACTAAAGCACATCAGAGTAAAGGAAGTGCACCACAATGTAAAAGTTTCTAAAAATCTTTAAATTTTATGTATCAAAAACAAAAAAACATTATTTCTTTTATTAATATGTAGGGGGTATTGCTTAGTAGCAGAGCATTTGACTGCACATCAAGAGGTCCTTGGTTCAAATCCGAGTGCCTTCTGTAGTATGGTTTTCATAAAAATGTAACAATTTTCACACCTTTCAATAATATCATTTAGACAGCTTATCCATATCAGGCTGAACTTAGCACAAGTTTTATTTAAACGTGACTTATGAAGTAAATTTGCTTTCTTTCTATAAAGTTTAAATAAGAAAATTAAGGAATAAAATGGAAAATTCTTTCTTTTAAATAGTGATTAAAAAAATTATGTAAATCGTTTTATTTAATACATCGGACTCTCTAAAACAAAGAGTCATTCTGTTTAATAAAAATTCTTGAGTATTTTGTGTGCTTTATGCAATCATCAAAGTCTTTTTTGGAAAGACTAAAGCACATCAGACTAAAGGAAGTGCACCACAATGTAAAAGTTTCTAAAAATCTTCAAATTTTATGTATCAAAAACAAAAAAACATTATTTCTTTTATTAATATGTAGGGGGTATAGCTCAGTGGCAGAGCATTTGACTGCAGATCAAGAGGTCCTTGGCTCAAATCCAAATGCCCCCTGTAGTATAGTTTTCATAAAAATGTAACCTTTTTCACACCTTTCAATAATATCATTTAGACAGCTTATCCATATCAGGCTGAACTTAGCACAAGTTTTGTTTAAACGTGACTTATGAAGTAAATTTGCTTTCTTTCTATAAAGTTAAAATAAGAAAATTAAGGAATAAAATGGAAAATTCTTTCTTTTAAATAGTGATTAAAAAAATTATGTAAATCGTTTCATTTAATACATCGGACTCTCTAAAACAAAGAGTCATTCTGTGTAATAAAAATTCTTGAGTATTTTGTGGGATTTATGCAATCATCAAAGTCTTTTTTTTGGAAAGACTAAAGCACATCAGAGTAAAGGAAGTGCACCACAATGTAAAAGATTCTAAAAATCTTTAAATTTTATGTATCAAAAACAAAAAAACATTATTTCTTTTATTATTATGTAGGGGGTATAGCTCAGTGGCAGAGCATTTGACTGCAGATCAAGAGGTCCTTGGTTCAAATCCGAGTGCCTCCGGTAGTATGGTTTTCATAAAAATGTAACAATTTTCACACCTTTCAATAATATCATTTAGACAGCTTATCCATATCAGGCTGAACTTAGCACAAGTTTTGTTTAAACGTGACTTATGAAGTAAATTTGCTTTCTTTCTATAAATTTTAAATAAGAAAATTAAGGAATAAAATGGAAAATTCTTTCTTTTAAATAGTGATTAAAAAAATTATGTAAATCGTTTCATTTAATACATCGGACTCTCTAAAACAAAGAGTCATTCTGTGTAAAAAAAATTCTTGAGTATTTTGTGTGCCTTATGCAATCATCAAAGTCTTTTTTAAAAAGATTAAAGCACATCAGAGTAAAGGAAGTGCACCGCAATGTAAAAGTTTCTAAAAATCTTCAAATTTTATGTATCAAAAACAAAAAAACATTATTTCTTTTATTAATATGTAGGGGGTATAGCTCAGTGGCAGAGCATTGGACTGCAGATCAAGAGGTCCTTGGCTTAAATACAAGTGCGCCCTGTAGTATGGTTTTCATAGAAATGTAACAATTTTCACACCTTTCAATAATATCATTTAGACAGCTTATCCATATCAGGCTGAACTTAGCACAAGTTTTGTTTAAACGTGACTTATGAAGTAAATTTGCTTTCTTTCTATAAAGTTTAAATAAGAAAATTAAGGAATAAAATGGAAAATTCTTTCTTTTAAATAGTGATTAAAAAAATTATGTAAATCGTTTCATTTAATACTTCGGACTCTCTAAAACAAAGAGTCATTCTGTGTAATAAAAATTCTTGAGTATTTTGTGTGATTTATGCAATCATGAAAGTCTTTTTTTTGGAAAGACTAAAGCACATCAGAGTAAAGGAAGTTCACCACAATGTAAAAGTTTCTAAAAATCTTCAAATTTTATGTATCAAAAACAAAAAAACATTATTTCTTTTATTAATATGTAGGGGGTATTGCTCAGTGGCAGAGCATTTGACTGCAGATCAAGAGGTCCTTGGTTCAAATCCGAGTGCCCCCTGTAGTATGGTTTTCATAAAAATGTAACAATTTTCACACCTTTCAATAATATCATTTAGACAGCTTATCCATATCAGGCTGAACTTAGCACAAGTTTTATTTAAACGTGACTTATGAAGTAAATTTGCTTTCTTTCTATAAAGTTTAAATAAGAAAATTAAGGAATAAAATTGAAAATTCTTTCTTTTAAATAGTGATTAAAAAAATTATGTAAATCGTTTCATTTAATACATCGGACTCTCTAAAACAAAGAGTCATTCTGTGTAATAAAAATTCTTGAGTATTTTGTGTGATTTATGCAATCATCAAAGTCTTTTTTTTGGAAAGACTAAAGCACATCAGAGTAAAGGAAGTGCACCACAATGTAAAAGTTTCTAAAAATCTTTAAATTTTATGTATCAAAAACAAAAAAACATTATTTCTTTCATTAATGTGTAGGGGGTATAGCTCAGTGGCAGAGCATTTGACTGCAGAACAAGAGGTCCTTGGTTCAAATCCGAGTGCCCCATATAGTATGGTTTTCATAAAAATGTAACAATTTTCACACCTTTCAATAATATCATTTAGACAGCTTATCCATATCAGGCTGAACTTAGCACAAGTTTTATTTAAACGTGACTTATGAAGTAAATTGGCTTTCTTTCTATAAAGTTTAAATAAGAAAATTAAGGAATAAAATGGAAAATTCTTTCTTTTAAATAGTGATTAAAAAAATTATGTAAATCGTTTCATTTAATACATCGGACTCTCTAAAACAAAGAGACATTCTGTTTAATAAAAATTCTTGAGTATTTTGTGTGCTTTATGCAATTATCAAAGTCTTTTTTGGAAAGACTAAAGCACATC